>NC_060185.1:56578895-56884479 GCF_021184085.1 Oncorhynchus gorbuscha
TCTAGTCATGAAATCTATGCAGCCTACTCAATCACTTTTTATAGCTACTGTTTACAGGCCTCCTGGGCCATATACAGCGTTTCTCACTGAGTTCCCTGAATTCCTATCAGACCTTGTAGTCATTGCAGATAATATTCTAATCTTTGGTGACTTTAATATTCACATGGAAAAGTCCACAGACCCACTCCAAAAGGCTTTTGGAGCCATCATCGACTCAGTGGGTTTTGTCCAACATGTCTCTGGACCCACTCACTCTCACAGTCATACGCTGGACCTAGTTTTGTCCCATGGAATAAATGTTGTGGATCTTAATGTTTTTCCTCATAATCCTGGACTATCGGACCACCATTTTATTACGTTTACAATTGCAACAAATAATCTGCTCAGACCCCAACCAAGGAACATCAAAAGTCGTGCTATAAATTCACAGACAACACAAAGATTCCTTGATGCCCTTCCAGACTCCCTCTGCCTACCCAAGGACGCCAGAGGACAAAAATCCGTTAACCACCTAACTGAGGATCTCAATTTAACCTTGCGCAATACCCTAGATGCAGTTGCACCCCTAAAAACTAAAAAAATGTCTCAAAAGAAACTAGCTCCCTGGTACACAGAAAATACCCGAGCTCTGAAGCAAGCTTCCAGAAAATTGGAACGGAAATGGCGCCACACCAAACTGGAAGTCTTCCGACTAGCTTGGAAGGACGGTACCGTGCAGTACCGAAGAGCCCTTACTGCTGCTCGATCGTCCTATTTTTCTAACTTAATTGAGGAAAAAAAGAACTATCCGAAATTCCTTTTTGATACTGTGGCAAAGCTAACTAAAAAGCAGCATTCCCCAAGAGAGGATGACTTGCACTTTAGCAGTGATAAATTCATGAACTTCTTTGAGGAAAAGATTATGATTATTAGAAAGCAAATTACGGACTCCTCTTTAAACCTGCGTATTCCTCCAAACCTCAGTTGTCCTGAGTCTGCACAACTCTGCCAGGACCTAGGATCAAGAGAGACGCTCAAGTGTTTTAGTACTATATCTCTTGACACAATGATGAAAATAATCATGGCCTCTAAACCTTCAAGCTGTATACTGGACCCTATTCCAACTAAACTACTGAAAGAGCTGCTTCCTGTGCTTGGCCCTCCTATGTTGAACATAATAAACGGCTCTCTATCCACTGGATGTGTACCAAACTCACTAAAAGTGGCAGTAATAAAGCCTCTCTTGAAAAAGCCAAACCTTGACCCAGAAAATATAAAAAACTATCGGCCTATATCGAATCTTCCATTCCTCTCAAAGATTTTAGAGAAGGCTGTTGCGCAGCAACTCACTGCCTTCCTGAAGACAAACAATGTATACGAAATGCTTCAGTCTGGTTTTAGACCCCATCATAGCACTGAGACGGCACTTGTGAAGGTGGTAAATGACATTTTGATGGCATCGGACCGAGGCTCTGCATCTGTCCTCGTGCTCCTAGACCTTAGTGCTGCTTTTGATACCATCGATCACCACATTCTTTTGGAGAGATTGGAAACCCAAATTGGTCTACACGGACATGTTCTGGCCGGGTTTAGGTCTTATCTGTCGGAAAGATATCAGTTTGTCTCTGTGAATGGTTTGTCCTCTGACAAATCAACTGTACATTTCGGCGTTCCTCAAGGTTCTGTTTTAGGACCACTATTGTTTTCACTATATATTTTACCTCTTGGGGATGTTATTCGAAAACATAATGTTAACTTTCACTGCTATGCGGATGACACACAGCTGTACATTTCAATGAAACATGGTGAAGCCCCAAAATTGCCCTCGCTAGAAGCATGTGTTTCAGACATAAGGAAGTGGATGGCTGCAAACTTTCTACTATTAAACTCGGACAAAACAGAGATGCTTGTTCTAGGTCCCAAGAAACAAAGAGATCTTCTGTTGAATCTGACAATTAATCTTAATGGTTGTACAGTCGTCTCAAATAAAACTGTGAAGGACCTCGGCGTTACTCTGGACCCTGATCTCTCTTTTGAAGAACATATCAAGACCATTTCGAGGACAGCTTTTTTCCATCTACGTAACATTGCAAAAATCAGAAACTTTCTGTCCAAAAATGATGCAGAAAAATTAATCCATGCTTTTGTCACTTCTAGGTTAGACTACTGCAATGCTCTATTTTCCGGCTACCCGGATAAAGCACTAAATAAACTTCAGTTAGTGCTAAATACGGCTGCTAGAATCCTGACTAGAACCAAAAAATTTGATCATATTACTCCAGTGCTAGCCTCTCTACACTGGCTTCCTGTCAAAGCAAGGGCTGATTTCAAGGTTTTACTGCTAACCTACAAAGCATTACATGGGCTTGCTCCTACCTACCTCTCTGATTTGGTCCTGCCGTACATACCTACACGTACGCTACGGTCATAAGACGCAGGCCTCCTAATTGTCCCTAGAATTTCTAAGCAAACAGCTGGAGGCAGGGCTTTCTCCTATAGAGCTCCATTTTTATGGAACGGTCTGCCTACCCATGTCAGAGACGCAAACTCGGTCTCAACCTTTAAGTCTTTACTGAAGACTCATCTCTTCAGTGGGTCATATGATTGAGTGTAGTCTGGCCCAGGAGTGGGAAGGTGAACGGAAAGGCTCTGGAGCAACGAACCGCCCTTGCTGTCTCTGCCTGGCCGGTTCCCCTCTTTTCACTGGGATTCTTTGCCTCTAACCCTGTTACGGGGCTGAGTCACTGGCTTGCTGGGGCTCTCTCGTGCCGTCCCTGGGGGGGTGCGCCACCTGGGTGGGTTGATTCACTGTTGTGGTCGGCCTGTCTGGGTCCCCCCTTGGGTTGTACCGTGTCGGAGATCTTTGTGGGCTATACTCGGCCTTGTCTCAGGATGGTAAGTTGGTGGTTGAAGTTTTCCCTCTAGTGGTGTGGGGGCTGTGCTTTGGCAAAGTGGGTGGGGTTATATCCTTCCTGTTTGGCCCTGTCCGGGGTGTCCTCGGATGGGGCCACAGTGTCTCCTGACCCCTCCTGTCTCAGCCTCCAGTATTTATGCTGCAGTAGTTTGTGTCGGGGGGCTAGGGTCAGTTTGTTTATCTGGAGTACTTCTCCTGTCCTATTCAGGTGTCCTGTGTGAATCTAAGTGTGCGTTCTCTAATTCTCTCCTTCTCTCTTTCTTTCTCTCTCTCGGAGGACCTGAGCCCTAGGACCATGCCCCAGGACTACCTGACATGATGACTCCTTGCTGTCCCCAGTCCACCTGGCCATGCTGCTGCTCCAGTTTCAACTGGCCTGGGCCCTAGGACCATGTCCCAGGACTACCTGACATGAGGACTCCTTGCTGTCCCCAGTCCACCTGGCCATGCTCCTGCTCCAGTTTCAACTGTTCTGCCTTACTATTATTCAACCATGCTGGTCATTTATGAACATTTGAACATCTTGGCCACGTTCTGTTATAATCTCCACCCGGCACAGCCAGAAGAGGACTGGCCACCCCACATATGCTCTCTCTAATTCTCTCTTTCTTTCTCTCTCTCGGAGGACCTGAGCCCTAGGACCGTGCCCCAGGACTACCTGACATGATGGCTCCTTGCTGTCCCCAGTCCACCTGACTGTGCTGCTGCTCCAGTTTCAACTGTTCTGCCTTATTGTTATTTGACCATGCTGGTCATTTATGAACATTTGAACATCTTGGTCATGTTCTGTTATAATCTCTACCCGGCACAGCCAGAAGAGGACTGGCCACCCCACATAGCCCGGTTCCTCTCTAGGTTTCTTCCTAGGTTTTGGCCTTTCTAGGGAGTTTTTCCTAGCCACCGTGCTTTTACACCTGCATTGTTTGCTGTTTGGGGTTTTAGGCTGGGTTTCTGTACAGCACTTTGAGATATCAGCTGATGTACGAAGGGCTATATAAATAAATTTGATTTGATTTGTATCTTCAATAGGGAATGAGTTGAAAAATGACCAACCTCAGATTTCACACTTCCTGGTTGGATTTTTTTCTCAGGTTTATGCCTGCCATATGAGTTATGTTATACTCACAGACATCATTCAAACAGTTTTAGAAACTTCAGAGTGCTTTATATCCAAATATACCACTAATATGCATATATTAGCAACTGGGACTGAGTAGCAGGCAGTTTACTCTGGGCACCTTATTCTTCCAAGCTACTCAATACTGCCCCCAGCCATAAGTTGTTAAATTCTAGTACAGCCACTGTTGAAGGCTATCAAATGCTTCTCAAAGATACCCTCTGGTGGTTAAACTAGCACTTAAATAACACGCCATAGAATTCTGCGAAGCAGTAAGCTGCAACTTTTAAAGGACGAACCACTGTTTGTGTATGTGACTGCTGCATGCAGTACAATCCCCAATGGTGGGCGTAGAAGAAATTCTGCTTAAAATTCATATGATGGTCTCTTTACGGCAAGACTTTCAGGAATCTCTTAAATATGTTTATTTATTTGTCCAAGAAAGGACATGTAAATGGACAGTTTTGCGCCACACATTTTAGCTCTACACTGTAAAAAAGAAAGAAAAAAGAACGAAGACAAGCTAAGTCTATTTTCCTGAACCGAGAGGTTGAGAGAGAGAGAGAGAGAGAGCTCCTGCAGCTCGCCCATCAGGTTGTGCTCAGAAATGACAAGGTATTGAGTTTGGGATTAGGGGAGCTTTTTGCAGGGTTAGAGCTGCTGACCCTACACAGCCCCTGCACGGATAGCTACAATGGCATTTGCAGCACCGGTGCCAAGGGTGCTGCCATTCAGTAATGAGATGTGGAGCCATCTGCTGTGCCATCTATGGGACACTGAAGACACCGTATGCTATCCTGGGTGATTAACACTCAAGGCACAACCTCAAAACGTGATTGCCAGTTTGTACCCGTATTCTACAATTTCGCCTCTTTCGGTTTAACTGTCATAGTAAATGTTTCTGTCTGTGTTCTATAACCAAACTGAAGAAAGTATTTTTTCCCAGGAGAATAGAATAACATTTTGTTTTTACAAATTAAGGCAATTTGTGTTAAGTTATTAGCATAATGACGCAGCAATATTCTCCATATGTATCTTTGCTTCTCTTGAATATAGATATGCACTGGAATAATTAGTGGACATTTCATTAAGCATGGCATATCTTATTAAGAGCAATCTTCAAATAGCATAGATGTAATGAGCAAGGAAAATGCCCTATATTCATAGAAACACAGGCAAAGATCCTCATACTTAAGCGTGACTCACCATTATGCAACATTTAATGAACTCAAATCAATAAATCACCCTTTTCCTGTGGGACTTTCCAAACATAGTGCAGCTGTCAACTTAAAACCAGGCTATAACTCACAGAATAAGTCCAATATAACCAGAGGCTCCTCTGCATTGCTAGGCGGATGCTCTTAGTACAGGCATGAGTTGGTGAAGGCAAATACCATAAACTAAATGGCTTACCGGGCAAATAGATTTTACACTTGTAAAGTTTTGATAGCCTTAGATACTGTATTGGCTGTTAGGTAGAGAACTGCTGAATCATAATTTGTGTTTAATAGACATTAATAGACACACGTTTGACAAATGCCAACCAAATTGAACACATAAGTAGCTGATTCACAGCATATACAGCATTCAGGAATTTATGGTCACACACACATACACAACAACATTGTAATATCCACATGAGTCTGTGTGTACAGTATATTCCACAGACTGCTAAATGAGAGCTAATTACAGTGGTTAATCCTCCCTGGCTGTATAGGTATGTGTATATATACAGTACCAGTTAAAAGATTGCAAACACCGACTCATTCAAGAGTTTTTGTACATTTTTACTATTTTCTACATCGTAGAACAATAGTGAAGACATCAAAACTATGACATAACACACATGGAATCATGTAGTAATCAAAAAAAAAAAGTGTTAAACAAATCAAAATGTATATTATATTTGAGATTCTTCAAAGTAGCTTCCCTTTGCCTTGATGATAGCTTTGCACACTCTTGGCATTCTCTCAACCAGCATCACCTGTAAGGTTTTTCCAACAGTCTTCCAAGGAGTTCCCACACATACTGAGCACTTAGTGGCTACTTTTCCTTCACTCTGGGGTCCAACTCATCCCAAACCATCTCAATTGGGTTAAAGTCAGGTGATTTTGGAGGCCAGGTCATCTGATGCAGCACTCCATTACTCTCCTTCTTCTTCAAATAGTCCTTACACAGCCTGGAGGTGTGTTGGGTCATTGTCCTGTTGAAAAACAAATGATAGTCCTACTAAGCGAGAACCAGATGGGATGGTGTATCGCTGCAGAACGCTGTGGTAGCCATGCTGGTTAAGTGTGCCTTGAATTCTAAATAAATCACAGACAGTGTCACCACCCCCACACCATCCCACCTCCTCTGTGTTTCACAGTGGGAACCACACATGCATAGATCATCCATTCACCTACTCCGCATCTCACAAAGACACTATGTTTGGAACCAAAAATACGAAATTGTCACGCCTTGGTCATTGTATCTTGTGTTTTTGTTACATGTTTGGGTAGGCCAGGGTGTGACATGGGTTTATATGTTGTGTTTCGTATTGGGGTTTGTATTAATTGGGATTGTGTATTACTAGGGGTGTGTCTAGTTAGGCTTGGCTGCCTGAGGCGATTCCCAATTGGAGTCAGCTGATTTTCGTTGTCTCGGATTGGGAACCGTATTTAGGTAGCCTGAGTGCGCGTTGTGTTTCGTGGGTGATTGTACTCTGTGTTAGTCACCAGATAGGCTGTAATTAGTTCACGTTCCGTTTATTGTTTTCTTCTTCAGTTATTTCATGTACCGCATTTATCTTCATTAAAAGTCATGAGTAACCTACACGCTGCATTTCGGTCTGACTCTCTTCAAACAACAGACGAACAACGTTACAGAATCACCCACCACCATTCACAGACCGAGCAGCGTGTGAACTGGCAGGATCTAAAGGAGGACGTTATGGACGGCAGAAGCAGGGATTATACGACGTGGGAAGAAATCGACAGGTGGGCGGCCGACCCAGAGCGAGTGCAGGAGCCCGCATGGGATTCCCTACAGCAGTGCGAAGAACAGTTGCAGTGGGAGAGACTGCATCATTTGGAGATTTGGACATGGGAGGAGGAATTAGACGGTAAAGGACCCTGGGCGCAGCCGGGAGAATATCGCCGCCCCAAGGAGGAAATATAGAAGCAGCTAAAGCGGAGAGGCGCAGGTATGAGGACGCAGCACGGCGACACGGTTGGAAACCGGAAAGTCACCCCAAAAAATGTATTGGGGGAGGCTAAAAGGGAGAGTAGTTATGCCAGGTAGGAGACCTGCGCATACTCCCTGTGCTCACCGTTGGGCTAGAGAGACCGGGCAGGCACCGTGTTATGCTATGGAGCGCACGGTGTTTCGAGTGCGGGTGCATAGCCAGCTGCGACACATACCAGCCCTTCCTATTGGCCGGGCTAGAGTGGGCATCGAGCCAGGTAAACTTGGGCAGGCTCGGTGCTCAAGAGCTCCAGTGCACCTGCACGGTCCGGTCTATCCAGAGCCACCTCTACACACCAGTCCTCCGGTAGCAGCTCCACGCACCAGGCTTCCTGTGCGTGTCCTCGCGCCAGTACCACCAGTTCCAGCACCACGCACCAGGCCTCCAGTGCGCGTCGCCTGTTCAGCGCAGCCAGTGCTTTTCTCCCCTCCTGCGCTGCCGGAGTCTCCCGCTTGTTTAGCGCAACCAGAGCTGTTCTTCTCTCCTGCGCTATCGGAGTCTCCCGCTTGTTTAGCGCAGCCAGAGCCTTTCTCCTCTCCTGCGCTGCCGGAGTCTCCTGTCTGTCCAGCGCCACCAGTGCTCCCAGTCGGCCCAGCGCGTCCAGTGCGCCTTGCCTGTTTAGCGCAGCCAGAGCTTTTCTCCTCTCCTGCGCTGTTGGAGTCTCCCGCCTGTTCAGCGCAGCCAGAGCCTTTCTCCTCTCCTGCGCTGCCGGAGTCTCCTGTCTGTCCAGCGCCGCCAGTGCTCCCAGTCTGCCCAGCGCCGCCAGTCGGCCCAGCGTCACCAGTCTGCCAGGATCCGCCAGAAGTGCCAGTCTGCCAGGATCTGCCAGAAGTGCCAGTCTGCCAAGATCTTCTAGATCGGCCAGACAACCTGAATCATCCAGTTCCACCAGCCAGCCAGGATTTACCGGAGCCTACTACCAGCCTGAGCTTCCTCTCAGTACTGAGCTTCCTCTTAGTACTAGGCTTCCTCTCTGTACTGGGCTGCCTCTCAGTACTAGGCTTCCTCTCTGTACTGGGCTGCCTCTCAGTACCAGGCTTCCCCTCAGTACCGTGCTGCTTCGGTCCCGGGCTGCCCCTCTGTCCCGAGCTGCCCCTCTGTCCCGAGCTGCCCCTCTGTCCCGAGCTGCCCCTCTGTCCTGAGATGCCCCTCTGTCCTGAGATGCCCCTCTGTCCCGAGCTGCCCCTCTGTCCCGAGCTGCCCCTCTGTCCCGAGCTGCCCCTCTGTCCCGAGCTGCCCCTCTGTCCCGAGCTGCCCCTCGGTCCCGAGCTGCCCCTCGGTCCCGAGCTGCCCCTCAGTTATGTGGGGATCAGGGTGAGGACAATTAGGCCATGGCGGCGGAGAAGGTGGATTATCCTAGGACGCGAAGGGGAGGAACTAGGACATTTATGGAGTGGGGTCCACGTCCCGAGCCAGAACCGCCACCATGGACAGACGCCCACCCGGACCCTCCCTATGCTCTTGAGGTGCGGCCCGGATTCCGCACCTTAAGGGGGGGTTCTGTCACACCTTGGTCATTGTATCTTGTGTTTTTGTTATATGTTTGGGTAGGCCAGGGTGTGACATGGGTTTATATGTTGTGTTTCGTATTGGGGTTTGTATTAATTGGGATTGTGTATTATTAGGGGTGTGTCTAGTTAGGCTTGGCTGCCTGAGGCGATTCCCAATTGGAGTCAGCTGATTCTCGTTGTCTCGGATTGGGAACCGTATTTAGGTAGCCTGAGTGCGCGTTGTATTTCGTGGGTGATTGTACCTGTCTCTGTGTTAGTCACCAGATAGGCTGTAATTAGTTCACGTTCCGTTTGTTGTTTTCTTCTTCAGTTATTTCATGTACCGCATTTATCTTCATTAAAAGTCATGAGTAACCTACACGCTGCATTTCGGTCTGACTCTCTTCAAACAACAGACGAACGACGTTACAGAAATTGGGACTCATCAGACCAAAGGACAGATTTCCATCAGTCTAATGCCCATTGCTCGTGTTTCTTCGCCCAAGCAAATATCTTCTTCTTATTGGTGTCCTTTAGTAATGGTTTCTTTGAAGCAATTCGACCATGAAGGCCTGATTCTAGCATTCTCCTCTGAACAGTTGATGTTGAGGTGTATCTGTTAATGGAACTCTATGAAGCATTTATTTGGACTGCAATTTCTGAGGCTGGTAACTCTAATGAACTTATCCTCTGCAGCAGAGGTAACTGTGGGTCTTCCTTTCCTGTGGTGATCCTCATGAGAGCCAGTTTCATCATAGTGCTTGATAGTTTTTTGCGACTGCACTTGAAGAAACTTTAAAAGTTCTTGACATTTTCTGGAATGACTGAACCTCATGTCTCCAAGTAATGATGGACTGTTGTTTCCCTTTGCTTGTTTGAGCTGTTCTTGCCGTAATATGGACTTGGTATATTACCAAGGGCTATCTTCTGTTTACCACCCCTACCTTGTCACAACACAACTGATTGGCTCAAACGCATTAAGGAAAGAAATTCCTCAAATTAACTTTTAACAAAGGCACACCTGTTAATTGAAATGCATTCCAGGTGACTTCCTCATGAAGCTGGTTGAGAGAATGCCAAGTGTGTGCATAGCTGTCATCAAGGCAAAGTGTGGCTATTTCGAGGAATCTGAAATAAAATATATTTTAATTTTAGGAAGCTCTTTGCCACCTTCTCCTCCCTCCTGAATCCTCCTCCCCCTCCCCCCCCCTCCTCCCTCTCTGCAGATGACTTCGTCAACCATTTTGAAAAGAAGGTCGACGACATCCGATCCTCGTTTGCTAAGTCAAACGACACCGCTGGTTCTGCTCACAGTGCCCTACCCTGTGCTCTGACCTCTTTCTCCCCTCTCTCTCCAGATGAAATCTCGCGTCTTGTGACGGCCGGCCGCCCAACAACCTGCCCGCTTGACCCTATCCCCTCCTCTCTTCTCCAGACCATTTCCGGAGACCTTCTCCCTTACCTCACCTCGCTCATCAACTTATCCCTGACCGCTGGCTACGTCCCTTCCGTCTTCAAGAGAGCGAGAGTTGCACCCCTTCTGAAAAAACCTACACTCGATCCCTCCGATGTCAACAACTACAGACCAGTATCCCTTCTTTCTTTTCTCTCCAAAACTCTTGAACGTGCCGTCCTTGGTCAGCTCTCCCGCGATCTCTCTCAGAATGACCTTCTTGATCCAAATCAGTCAGGTTTCAAGACTAGTCATTCAACTGAGACTGCTCTTCTCTGTATCACGGAGGCGCTCCGCACCGCTAAAGCTAACTCTCTCTCCTCTGCTCTCATCCTTCTAGACCTATCGGCTGCCTTCGATACTGTGAACCATCAGATACTCCTCTCCACCCTCTCCGAGTTGGGCATCTCCGGCGTGGCCCACGCTTGGATTGCGTCCTACCTGACAGGTCGCTCCTACCAGGTGGCGTGGCGCGAATCTGTCTCCTCACCATGCGCTCTCACCACTGGTGTCCCCCAGGGCTCTGTTCTAGGCCCTCTCCTATTCTCGCTATACACCAAGTCACTTGGCTCTGTCATAACCTCACATGGTCTCTCCTATCATTGCTATGCAGACGACACACAATTAATCTTCTCCTTTCCCCCTTCTGATGACCAGGTGGCGAATCGCATCTCTGTATGTCTGGCAGGCATATCAGTGTGGATGACGGATCACCACCTCAAGCTGAACTTCGGCAAGACGGAGCTGCTCTTCCTCCCGGGGAAGGACTGCCCGTTCCATGATCTCGCCATCACGGTTGACAACTCCATTGTGTCCTCCTCCCAGAGCGCTAAGAACCTTGGCGTGATCCTGGACAACACCCTGTCGTTCTCAACTAACATCAAGGCGGTGGCCCGTTCCTGTAGGTTCATGCTCTACAACATCCGCAGAGTACGACCCTGCCTCACACAGGAAGCGGCACAGGTCCTAATCCAGGCACTTGTCATCTCCCGTCTGGATTACTGCAACTCGCTGTTGGCTGGGCTCCCTGCCTGTGCCATTAAACCCCTACAACTCATCCAGAACGCCGCAGCCCGTCTGGTGTTCAACCTTCCCAAGTTCTCTCACGTCACCCCGCTCCTCCGCTCTCTCCACTGGCTTCCAGTTGAAGCTCGCATCCGCTACAAGACCATGGTGCTTGCCTACGGAGCTGTGAGGGGAACGGCACCTCAGTACCTCCAGGCTCTGATCAGGCCCTACACCCAAATAAGGGCACTGCGTTCATCCACCTCTGGCCTGCTCGCCTCCCTACCACTGAGGAAGTACAGTTCCCGCTCAGCCCAGTCAAAACTGTTCGCTGCTCTGGCTCCCCAATGGTGGAACAAACTCCCTCACGACGCCAGGACAGCGGAGTCAATCACCACCTTCCGGAGACACCTGAAACCCCACCTCTTTAAGGAATACCTAGGATAGGATAAAGTAATCCTTCTCACCCCCCTTAAAATATGTAGATGCACTATTGTAAAGTGGCTGTTCCACTGGATGTCATAAGGTGAATGCACCAATTTGTAAGTCGCTCTGGATAAGAGCGTCTGCTAAATGACTTAAATGTAAATGTTAAATGTAATTTCTTTAACACTTTTTTTGTTTACTACATGATTCCATATGTGTTATTTCATAGTTTTGATGTCTTCACTATTATTCTACAATGTAGAAAATGGTCAAAATAAAGAAAAACCCTTGAATGAGTAGGCGTGTCAACTTTTGACTGGTATTGTATGTTAATATAAAGTGTTATCATAATATGTGTACATACTGTACAAATAACATAATTACTTAGTAGCCCATTTATCACTGACCCCTGATCCTTTAATCAATTGGGAAATTGATGGCCGTGCCGATAAGACCTTTGCAATCTGAACCTGGATCAATACAAACAGGGAAATAGTTTTGCCCCAAGGTTCATGAACCTTAAAACACACCAACACTGCGATGTGCTTTTTCTAATTAAACCTAATGCAGCTGAAATAAATTCATCTGGGTACTCCGCTACCATGAGCCAAATTACACATTAATTGGTGATGAAGCATGAACATAAATAGCTGGATGGATGGTAAGCTATTTACATCAACCATGAATGCTTTGATATGCAAAGACATAAACTGAACATATATTGTGAGCTAAATCAAAGACTTCTAGCCCCATTTGTTTATGTGTTGCGGTGGTACCTTTTATCAGCTTAAGGTAGCCGTGTTAACAGCTCATTTGACAAAATATTGATATAAACCTGTTATTACAACCTGTGAGTAATCAAGTTAATATAAAAGCACGAGAGGAGTCTTTTGGTTGTCGTAATGGGTCCCCAGTGGAGTGCTCTTGCAGAGACTCACTGTGTATTGAGATATGTTGCTGCACTTAGGTGATTCCCTGTGAGTTAAAAACATTTTATTCAAGAAATTAGGAGCAGATTAGCGATTACAATCATACTTTATGCAAACTCAAACATTTACTTAAAACGCTCATTAATGAAATTCAGCATCTAGAAAATCATTAATGTAGAAAATCTTAAAGTAGCCTATAATTAGACACCTGCAAATACAAAAGTACATGAGGCTTCTGGCTATACAGTCATTAATTCCTCCCCCAGTTCCCTAGTGGCACTGGTGCACATTTTAAACTGATTAAAAACACCACGTTCCTTTCAGGGCTGCAGGCTTAGGATGAGCGTTTGTAAACAGTAAGAGTTCGTCGTAAGGAATCTGCTGTTAGAGGACAAAAATGTATACCAATGCACTAAGGAACTGGTATGTATTGGAATAAGGCAAAGACTAATCAAAAGATAAACATCAACAATTATAAACAATATACACAGTAACTTTGAGTCAGAAAAAGGAAAGAATGAAATTGTAGTTGTTTTCTCCCCCATGTTCGTTGGGTTGTGTAAGGTTATGCATTATAGCATTTGTCATAACAGAGAGGGGTCTCTTAATGTATGGAGGGGTTTTAATTTCAGTAACATGGTTCAAATCAAATCAACATTTATTTGTCACATGCGCCGAATATAACAAGTGTAGACCTTACTGTGAAATGCTTACTTACCAGCCCTTAAGCAAGAGTGCAGAAGAGTTAAGAAAATATTTACCAAATAAACTAAAGTAAAAAATTTAAAAAAATAACACAATAACGAGGCTATACAGGGGGTACCGGTACCGAATCAATATGTGGGGGTACAGGTTAGTCAAGGTAATTTGTACATATTAGGTAGGGGTGAAGTGACTATGCATATTTGCCACCGACATATCAGATGGCAAATATTCTTAGATACATATGGCCTGACCTGAACAGACCAAATATCTGAATATGGTACATGCAAAATTGTATAATTTTTCTGGTGAAATGGAAATCTAAAGCTGTAAGCCTCTTACCAGCCAGTATAGATAACATATTTACGACAGAGGATAATTCAATTGGAATTTTAATTGCAGGGACTGCTTGTACAAATGTGTTTTTTGCTTGTGTGACTGCATTTTTCTAATTACAACGTCAGATATTCAATACAAAGGCCAAGTCAAGCTGGAAAAAACAAGTGTTGCTCCTTAATAAACTTCTATTCTGTTACAACTGTGATTTCCCCTCCCCTCAGTACCTTGAAAAAACACAGAACATTGAGGCAGATAGTCACGCATTCTTAACAATGCAAAACACATCCAACATTTCTTTATTAATGTATTGCATTGTGTCTAAAGGAAAGTGAATAAATGAGAACCTTGCAGGGCTCCACAATTGGGCTACTTATTACGAATTCATTACAGAATGTTACAACTGTCTTTATATACCTATCTGTCTGACGTACTTACAACGTCCCCACTGGCAGAACGTTTCCATCGTTATTGTTCCATTGCAGATATGTTGTGTACAGTAAAAGCAAAGCATGCCCCTTTCTGCAAATACATCACACTCATGATAGGTGATAATACAGCAAGTGACTTCAATAAAGGTACATGTAGAATAGGCATAGCAATGATTCTTATATACAGTATGTGCAGTATAGTGCTGCGTGATTAGTGAGTTTTGAGGTTGGTTTGGTTTCAGTTCAATTATTAAAAAAAATATTAAAATTACGTTTTTCAACACTTAAGAAAAATGAATCATGCATAATGAAATAATGACATTAACATTATTTTAGAGCTATCCTCAGCCATCACCTGCCTTTTTCCTGACTCTGACATTGGGTTGAATGCTGTAATAAGAACCCCATGATGGTAGAGAATGCCCATTACTGCTTATCACCTATTAACCATAATTTACCTTATACACATTACTTACAAATATTTCAGTTGTGTATATTATTCGTTTTTATTTTATTACTTTATTATTTTTCATTCCTTAAAGTCATCATCTCATCTCTGCTCAGGTAGTAGCAGCCAGGCAGCCAGACAACCATCTAACGTTATCTCAGTGCTCCCCATTGAAAGCATTCACTCCAGCACACTGTGTGTATGCGCTTCTGTCAATGGCTGGAAAGAACAGGTCCAATGGATTATGGCAGTGGTATTCAAAGTCTGTGGGGGGGAGGTACAGATTATTGTTGGGACAATCTACACATGTTTTTGAGAAAGATAATAAAAAAATAAAAAAATGTATTGGTTTCTTTTCATTTTGATAATAGCTAAATATGTAATGAATTGAAAGTTATTTGTTCATGTAAAAATCAAAATGTAGAGGTTTTAAGGTTGTGCCATTATATTTGGGGTAAAGTGGGATCGCAATAAATTCTTGAGGAAAAAATGGGGTCCCAAAAATTCTGCTGAAAAAGTTAGAATACCACTGGTGTAACGTCGTTCTTCGTTTGTAGAAAGAGAGTCGGACCGAAATGCAGCGTGGTGGTTACCTAGGTCTTTAATGAAGAAAAACAAAAGCGATCCATGAAATAACTTATAGAAACAAAAACAACAAATGGAACGTGAAACCTAATTACAGCCTATCTGGTGAAACTACACAGAGACAGGAACAATCACCCAGGAAATACACAGTGAAACCCAGGCTACCTAAATACGGTTCCCCATCAGAGACAACAAGAATCACCTGACTCTGATTGAGAACCGCCCCAGGCAGCCAAGCCTATACTAGACACACCCCTAATCAACCACAATCCCAATGCCTACAAAAACCCCAATAAGACAATACAATAACCCCATGTCACACCCTGGCCTGAACAAATAATAAAGAAAACACAATACTAAGACCAAGGCGTGACAGAACCCCCCCTAAGGTGCGGACTCCCGGACGCACCTCAAAACCATAGGGAGGGTCCGGGTGGGCGTCTGTCCATGGTGGCGGTTCCGGCTCGGGACGTGGACCCCACTCCATTAATGTCCTAGTTCCTCCCCTTCGCGTCCTGGGATAATCCACCCTCGCCGCCGACCATGGCCTAATAGTCCTCACCCAGAACCCCACTGAACTGAGGGACAGCTCGGGACTGAGGGACAGCTCGGGACTGAGGGGCAGCTCGGGACTGAGGGGCAGCCCGGAACTGAGGGGAAGCCCAGTACTGAGAGAAAGCCCAGTACTGAGAGGAAGCCCAGTACTGAGATGAAGCTCAGGCAGGTAGTAGGCTCCGGTAGATCCTGGCTGGCTGGCGGATCTGGAAGATTCAGGTTGACTAGCAGATCTGGAAGATTCTGGTTGACTGGCAGATCTGGTAGAATCTGGTTGACTGGCAGATCTAGAAGATCATGGCTGACTGGCAGATCTAGCTGCTCTATGCAGACTGGCAGATCTGGAAGAGACTGGTTGACTGGCAGATCTGGAAGAATCTGGTTGACTGGCAGATCTAGAAGATCATGGCTGACTGGCGGATCTAGCTGCTCTATGCAGGCTGACAGCTCCTTGCAGACTGACAACTCTTTGCAGACTGGCAGCTCTGGCTGCTTTATGCAGACTGACAGCTCTGGCTGCTTCATACAGACTGACAGCTCTGACTGCTCCATGTAGGCTGACAGCACCCTGCAGACTGGCAGCTCCTTGCAGACTGACAGCTCCCTGCAGACTGGCAGATCAGGCTGCTCCAAACAGGCAGGAGGCTCCGGCAGCGCTGTATAGGAGGAAGGCTCTGATAGCGCTGAACAGGCGGGAGACTCCGACAGCACAGGAGGGAAGGAAGGCTCTGATAGCGCTGAACAGACAGGAGACTCCGACAGCGCAGGAGGGAGGAAGGCTCTGGCTGTGCTGAACAGGCGAGGCGCACTGACGGCCTGGTGCGTGGTGCTGGAACTGGTGCTACAGGATCGAGGACACGCACAGGAAGCCTGGTGCGGGGAGCTGCCCATGTCCATTCTCCGAATAATTCATCCTCCTTTTGCTGCTCCAGCTGTCGCTGCCTGTTTATACTAGCACCTCTCCGCTTTAGCCGCCGTGTCTTTCTTTTCGATTCCATTCGCCTATAGCCCTCTTCGCACTGCTCCAGCGAATCCCAGGCGGGCTCCGGCATTCTCTCTGGGTCGGTCGCCCACCTGTCTATTTCTTCCCACGTCGTATACTCCATGCCTCTGCTGTCCATAACGTCCTCCCTCCGCTGTTCCATCTGCCTGTTACCACGCCACTCGGTCCGTGTGTGGTGGGTGATTCTGTAACGTCGTTCTTCGTTTGTAGAAAGAGAGTCGGACCGAAATGCAGCGTGGTGGTTACTCATGTCTTTAATGAAGAAAAACAAAAGCGATACATGAAATAACTTATAGAAACAAAAACAACAAACGGAACGTGAAACCTAATTACAGGCTGTCTGGTGAAACTACACAGAGACAGGAACAATCACCCACGAAATACACAGGCTACCTAAATACGGTTCCCCATCAGAGACAACAAGAATCACCTGACTCTGATTGAGAACCGCCTCAGGCAGCCAAGCCTATACTAGACACACCCCTAATCAACCACAATCCCAATGCCTACAAAAACCCCAATAAGACAATACAATAACCCCATGTCACACCCTGGCCTGAACAAATAATAAAGAAAACACAAAATACTAAGACCAAGGCGTGACAACTGGATTATGGACATTGTAGTTAGTTACCACGTTTCTGAATATTTGCATAATGAAAACTAGAACTCCCAATCAGCCCAGCATCCCACATCGACTTCACTTCTCTCGTGAATGATTTGACTTCTTTAGAGAAACGGCACGTTGAGCTCACAAAAATATAAACTTAATGAAATTCACGTAATAACCAACATCAGTCAATTAGTTGTGTAATAACCCCAAAATATATACATCATTTCTGTTAAATGCTCAGGACTACACATGTAATACGAAACAGTGCCATTTTGTAACTTCCAAAACTTCTAACTTGGCATTTTGCATTTCTGTTTGGTAGATAACTGCTGAATCATAACTTAAACTTTTTTATCCCTGGGGACAGTTCTGATCTATGCTCCTGACCTTAAACGTGTTTTTATGACAATTGCAAATCCCTCTTATGAGATACATGTAACTCTACCCTCAGGATACATGGCCTTACACTAGTTAGCCAGGCTACTATTCTACAGGCAGTACCAGGCTCTATATTAGTAGCTGTCAGAGGTGGTAGCCCTTCCTTGACTTCCTCCTGTGCCGATAGCAAATGGTGTGTGCAAAAGCAATTTCAGATCTCATCTGAGCTTCTGTTTTGAATGTATAGCCATAATATTGCATTTACATTCCGTACAGAAAAACAAGGAACAGACACTATACTTTCTTGGAGAAAAGGATAGGCTGGATATGTACATGGTTGAATTAATGAAAACTAAATCAATCTTAAACTATTCTCAGCCTGGATGCTTTAGATGTGGCATAACTTGTCAGGTTTCTGTGGCATTTCCCCTTCATAATTTAATTTCACATTCCTTACATCATGTATTAATGATTAAAGGATATGAGATTGTTACACAATAATAATTTTGATGAAGAAGAATGGCAATACTGTAGGGAAAGCCTCTGCCCCCAATACTTTGGTAGCGGATGGTTCCACTCCGAGACAGTGGTGGAAAACGTATCTATTTATCAGAATTGATTAAAAGTAAAGATACCATAATAAACATTTTTTATTTTATTTTATTTCATCTATTTAACTAGGCAAGTCAGTTAACAACAATGAATATGTATGCCCATTTTATGTATATACATTTTCTTGTTTTTATTTTATTTACGATAGCCAGGGGCACACTTCAACATTCAGACATAATTTACAAATGAAGCACGTGTGTTTAGTGAGTCCGTCAGATCAGAGAGAGTACGGATGACCAGGGATGTTCTGTTGATAAGTGTGTGAATTGATCTTGCTCAGCATTCAAAATGTAATGAGTACTTTTGGGTGTCAAGGAAAATGTATGGAGTAAAAAGTACATTATTTTCTTAACGACTGTAGTGAAGTAAAAGTAAAAGTAGTTAAACATATCAATAGTAAAGTACACATACACCAAAGTACTTTACTCCACTGCTCCCAGATGACCTCTTTTTAACCTTCTCAGGCTAAGAATCTTGATGCCCTTTTCTATTCAGAATGAAGATGCTACCTCTCGCTCCAATCTCAAACATATATGCCCCAGTTAATTAAATACATTCACAGAGAAACTGAATTGGCAGAATAAGGATTTGTGATATTGGCAGGATTTGTGGTCTTATACATACAGTAAGAGTGCTATATGAACTCTGTGTTTTGGAAGGGCTCAATCACTCACTGCTCGGCCCAGCATGATACGTGGCACAATCGAATATTTTCAAGTGAAATCGACAAATACAATTTTGAATCCCTAAAGCACCAACTGTATCTGTTTAAAAAGAAGATCAAAGCCAATGTGTCAGGTTTACAGATGCAATTTGAAGATCGTCTTTCATCCAACACAGAACATTTTGTTTACTTTGCCTGAGGGGGTTAATTGGTAAGGAAACAATGGGATATATTTTTTCCCCACTTTATTCTCTCTCACTCAGATATTCTTACAAATGAACAATGGTAAACAATGTGTTTGCTGCCAGATCCAATTTAAAGCTCTTTTGCTTAATCGCTTGAATTTCTATAAAGGAACGTTTATTATGTGGTGGATATATGGATATGGATAAGCCATCTTCAGTAAAATGAGGTATCAATTAATATAATTAGCTAATAGTTTCTCAAACAGAAGAGTTCTAAGTTGATGGGTGATGAATGAAACAATAGAGAAGCCCCTATCTCATGTTTGTAAAATCTCATAGCAGAGTTCATCTTTGAATATACAAACAATTATATTGTTTTTTTAATCAAATGTTCTAAATACACATAAATTGTTTAGTATGAAGGGATCACCTACAATTTGTCATTATGCCTGTGGCATAACCACTGTTACTTTTTCTGTGCAACAGCCAATGATGGTGGGAGTCTATACACACATAATACTATTGTTCACCTATAATGCATCCAACACATACAGTGCATTCAGAAATTATTCAGACCCCTTGACTTTTTTCACATTGTTATTACGTTACAGCCATATTCTAAAATGTATTCAATCATTTTTTCCCTCATCAATTTACAGACAATACCCCATAATGAAAAAGTGAAAACAGTTTTTTTGAAAAAATTGAAATACCTTATTTACATAAGTATTCAGACCCTTTGCTATGGGACTCAAAATTGAGCTAAGGTGCATCCTGTTTCCATTGATCATCCTTGAGATGTTTCTACAACTTGATTGAAGTCCACCTGTGGTAAATTTAATTGATGGATATGATTTGGAAAGGCAAACACCTGTCTATATAAGGTCCTACAGTTGACAGTGCATGTCAGAGGAATATCCAAGACATGAGGTCGAAGGTATTGTCCGTAGAGCTCCGAGACAGGACTGTGTCAAGGGACAGATCTGGGGAAGGGTACAAAAATATTTCTACAACATTGAAGGCCCCCAAGAACACAGTGGCCTCCATCATTCTTAAATGGAAGAATTGTGGAACCACCAAGACTCTTCCTAGAGCTGGCCTCCCAGCCAAACTGTGCAATCGGGAGAAGGGCCATGGTCAGTGAGGTGACCAAGAAATCGAGCTTCACAGCTCCTCTGTGGAGATGGGAGGAACTTCCAGAAGGACAACCATCTCTGCAGCACCAATCAGGCCTTTATGTTAGAGTGGCCAGACAGAAGCCACTCCTCAGTAAAAGGCACATGACAGCCCACTTAGAGTATTCCAAAAGGCACCTAGAGGACTGTCAGACCATGAGAAACAAGATTCTCTGATCTGATGAAACCAACATTGAACTCTTTGGCCTGAATACCTAGTTCTAGTTCTAGTTTCTCTATCACAAATCAAATTGAAGTCAATCTTGTTTTATATGCCATACAGTCTCAATAGACCTAACAATTAAAATCCTGCGACCTGATGGGGATGCATAGGGTGTAAAATATAGTCTGGAAGGTGGTTTATAATTTTGAATTTTAGTATGAAAGTAAATTCACCTTGAGTGCACTTTACTGAAGAAATTCACAATGTGTATTGTTTTATGAAAGTCATTGATGCCATAAATAATATATCTCTGGTGTAAGTCATTATTGATGTATATTTTCCAAACATCACTGAACATGTCCGTAGAAGTCTAGCTTAAGAATCCTCAATAACCAGTTACCATTTTTCATGAAATATCATCTTAAAAACATTAAAATAAAATAAAAAGAATGCCAGGGCTACTAGAGCTTGATTTAATTTGTAGAATAGTTCTTAACATTATGCACAGTGTATCTGACATCATTAACACTAATTTTGTTATTATTTTACCTTTCATATATTATCTATACTTCAATATTATCCCCATTCCAATAATGTTTTTTTTCTTTTGAAAACACATTAGGTACAGATTGCAATCACATTTAAGTGATAATGCCCGAGAAGCTGGTGTTTGGAGGATATATTGGTTTGGGTGTTGTTAGCAAACCGTGCCAATATATCCTCCAAACACTGGCTTCGAGGGCATTATCACTTTTATACATCGGTTACCAACATATTCAAATAATTATTTAAATATTTTAATTAAAAACATTATTTGATGATTTTATTCATACTATTTCATGCTTACACAAGATATAGTCCCGTCCCAGGGACGCAACCCCGTCGCTCGTTTTAAATGTTCCATTGCCATACTGGCTTGCAACATTCTTATCCCTTGCCTGCTAGCTAGCCAACTATGGCAAACTTACAGTATCGTCAAACAGTGCAGCCAGAATAACAACAGTAGCTGCATTTGCATTTGTTTAAGCTGTTTTCTAGTGACATTTATTTGGAGACATACATAACAATGAGCTTTTGAGGCATGATTTTGCCTGGCATAGAAAATGTGATCTCTCATCAGGACACTGTTGTTCAGAGGAGCTAGACAACAACACAGCTAACACAATCATTTCAAACTGAAACTGAAAAGACTGCAAACTAGCTGCACTTCATTTAGTTGGATTTTATTTCAATACATTTCTTTGTATACATCCATACATATTATACTAGCTGATTCATGATTTTGACTGGCTGAGAAACGCTGCCTACCTGTCTATCTTTCTCATCCCGACACATTCATTATTATTTGAATATTGAATCAATGTTGCAAATGTTGGAGACCCAGACAGCAAGGTTTATACAAATCTCCGCTGTTGAAAACTACATGTTAGTCTAAAAGAAATGTGAGATAATGTCTGTTTAACCTTTATTTAACTAGGCAAGTCAGTTACGAACAAATTATTACTTTACAATGACGGCCTACCCCGGCCAAACCCGGACAACGCTGGCCCAATTGTGTGCCGCTCTATGGGACTCCTGATCACGGCCAGTTGTGATACAGCCCGGGATCGACCCAGGGTCTGTAGTGACACCTCTAGAATTGAGATGCAGTGCCTTAGACTGCTGCGCCAGTCAGGATCCCATGATGCTTTTTATAGATGCTTTTTAAATTAGAGTTTAAGTTTATAAATTGACTGGCTGGGCTGATGATACAGGAATTTTGTGGAACGTGGAATAGACTCCAGATGGAATGAGGTTTAAACCAATCAGCATTCAGGATTAGACCCACCCGTTGTATAAATGGTCATTATTTAACATATCAAATATGTTTAATAGCTTTTAAATTAATACTTTCAGAGCACAATAGTATGTCTGAATATCTGTTAATTTCTATATAACTTTATCTTGGGTCCATTCTCCATAATGGACTTTAAGACCACTTTCATTGTTCCATGGTTCCTTGAGATTTGTGTAGATGGATTGGTTGTTTAGCAACAAAAACCGACGCGTGCACAACTATGAGGCAAAACAGACGGGGAAACTATATTTCCTCCCGAAATGTCTATTGAAAACATAAATACATTTGCACAATGAGCACTTGTTGCCTCTCAAATACATCAGTTATTTTTTTAGCTAGCTAGCGAACTTTACACATATTAGCATTGACATGACATCAGTCAAAACACCTCAAAACAAAGACATAGTATCAATAACAAGATGCAACGATATGAAATGAGCCACTTACTATTTCCCACATGGCAGCTTCTTGTCATTGTTGTTAGCTATTTGACCGTTTAGAATCATAATAACAAACACCTTCTGGCCACATTAATACCCGTGCATCATTTTCGTGCCAACCCATCTATAGGCTGTGGGCTCCCTGTCACTCCCTAGCCACACCCATAGTCACTTCCTGGTTTGAGTAAAAGCGGAAGTGCGAGTATCAGGAAGGTGGAAGCATATATTTAGTTAGACGAATCATCATGGATATAACCCCTTTATGCATGGACATTGCCATTGAGGGCTTACACTATTTAAAAGTACCAACCTGGGTGGAGATTCCTATGAGCAATCGACCAATGATGAGACCATTTCCTTCTTCAAATATGGTTGCATGGTTTGTAAATGGCTTTAAGCTGTATCAATACCATCTACTTGTCACAATAAATGACACACAATATTTGGTTCAGTATTTCACCAATATTAGCTTTATGCTTTTTTCAAACACAAAAAAAATGGACTACTTCAAAATGGAGAAAGACTCAATGTCGCTGCATGTGCTCTCACACAGATACACAGATGGGACAGATATAAAGCTGAGTACTCAAACTAACTCCATGGGGGGGTCACAGCTGTTTGTGGTCAGAAATATTTGATAACTTTTAAAAAAGCCTATCTTTTTTCAATCACTCTGTGGACTTTTGCTTCTAAGGACCAATGTTTGGAAGGTTATATTTCCAATTTCTATGAATAAGTCCTATTTATTTGCAGTTCCAATAAAAAGTTTGTACACAGCTAATCATTCAAGGGTTTTTCTTTATTTTTACTATTTTCTACATTGTAAAATGTAGAAACAAATTGAAATATATTTTATATTCTTCAAAGTAGCCACCCTTTGCCTTGACGGCAGCTTTTCACACACTTGGCATTCTCTCAACCAGCTTCAATGGAATGATTTTCCAGCAGTTTTGAAGGAGTTCCCACATATGCTGAACACTTGTTGGCTGATTTTCCTTCACTCTGGGGTCCAACTCATCCCAAACCATCTCATGGTTTCAACTGACCTGAGCCCTAGGACCATGTCCCAGGACTACCTGACATGATGACTCCTTGCTGTCCCCAGTCCACCTGGCCATGCTGCTGCTCCAGTTTCAACTGTTCTGCCTTACTATTATTCGACCATGCTGGTCATTTATGAACATTTGAACATCTTGGCCATGTTCTGTTATAATCTCCACCCGGCACAGCCAGAAGAGGACTGGCCACCCGACATATGCTCTCTCTAATTCTAGGTTTCTTCCTAGGTTTTGGCCTTTCTAGGGAGTTTTTCCTAGCCACCGTGCTTCTACACCTGCATTGCTTGCTGTTTGGGGTTTTAGGCTGGGTTTCTGTACAGCACTTTGAGATATCAGCTGATGTACGAAGGGCTATATAAATACATTTGATTTGATTTGATTTGGATTTAAGGTCCGATGATTGTGGAGGCCATGTCATTTGATGCAGGACTCCATCACTCTCCTTCTTGGTCAAGTAGACCTTACACAGCCTGGAGGTGTGTTTGGTCATTGTCCTATTGAAAAACAAATGATAGTCCCACTAAGCACAAACAAGATGGGATGGTGTATCGCTGCAGAATTCTGTGGAAGCTATGCTGGTTAAGTGTGCCTTGAATTCTAAATAAATCACAGACAGTGTCAACAGCAAAGCACCCCCACACCATCACCCTTCCTTTATGCTTTACGGTGGGAACCACACATGCGTAGATCATCCGTTCACCTTCTCTGCGTCTCACAAAGACATGGTGCTTGGAGCCATACATCTCAAACCTGGACTCATCAGACCAAAGGACAGATTGCCACCGGTCTAATGTCCATTGCTTGTGTTTCTTGGCCCAAGCAAGTCTCTTCTTATTATTGGTGTCCTTTAGTAGTGGTTTCCTTGCAGCAATTCAACCATGAGGGCCTGATTCATGCAGTCTACCTGGACAGTTGATGTTGAGATGTCTCTGTTACCAGAACTCTTTGAAGCTTTTATTTGGGTCGCAATTTCTGAGGCTGGTAACTCCAATGAACTTATCCTCTGAAGCAGAGGTAACTGTGAGTCTCCTTTCCTGTGGTGATCCTCATGAGAGCCAGTGGTTTTTGTAACTGCACTTAAAGAAACTTTCAATGTTCTTTTTTATTTTCTGGATTGTCGGACCTTCATGTCTTAAAGTGATGATGGACTGTAATTTATTTTTGCTTATTTGAGCTGTTCTTGCCATAATATGGATTTACCAAATGTGGCTCTCTTTTTATATACCACACATACCTTGTCACAACACAACTGATTGGCTCAAATGCATTATGGCAAGGAGTACCCTAAAGGGAATACCCCCTCCCATTCAGCTGAAAAGGTGGCGCGGGAAATTCAAAAAATATTATTTAGAAATATTTAACTTTCACACATTAACAAGTCCAATACAGCAAATGAAAGATTAACATCTTGTTAATCTACCCATCATGCTGATTTTTTGTTTTACAGCAAAAACACAACATATATTTATGTTAGATCAACACCAAATTCAAAAACACACAGTCATTTTTCACAGCCAAGGATAGTCACAAAGGCAGAAATATAGATAAAATGAATCACTAACCTTTGATTATCTCCATCAGATGACACTCATGGGACAACATGTTATACATGTATTGTGTGTTTTGTTCGATAATGTGCACGTATATATATAAAAAATCTCAGTTTACATTGGCGGGTTGATTCCAAAACATCTGGTGATTTTGCAGAAATACTCACAATAAACATTGATAAAAGATGCAAGTGTTATTCACAGAATTAAATATGCAACCGCTGTCAGTCAGATTTTTAAAAAACTTTACGGAAAAATCATAATCTGAGAACGGCACGCAGAACCAAAAGAAATAGCCGCCATTTTGGCGTCAACAGAACCTACAAAAAAACTCTATAAATGTTCACTTACCCTTGAATATCTTCATCAGAAGGCAGTTCCAGGAATCCAAGTTTTACAATAAATGACTGATTTGTTCCATAAAGCCCATCATTTAGCCACTTGTTGATAGCTTGTTCAGCCCAGCATTCAAACCTCAAAACGCACAAGCAATTCCTCCAGACAAAAACTCAAAAGGTTCCATTACAGGTCGTAGAAACAAGTCAAATGATGTATGCAATCCATATTTAGGATGTTTTAAACATTAATCAGCAATAAGGTTCCAACCGGAGAATTGCTCTGATTTCAAAATCGAACTCTCACTTCCTGTTTGGATGTCTTCTCAGGTTTTTGTCTGCCATATGAGTTCTGTTACACTCACAGACATAGTTCAAACAGTTTTAGAAACTTCAGAGGGTTTTCTATCCACCAGTAATACTACTATGCATATATTCCCATCTGGGAAAGAGTAGGAGGCAGTTTACTCTGGGCACACCTTCCATCCAAAAGTGAAAATGCTGCCCCCTAGCCCCAACAGGTTTTAAGAAGGAAAGAAATTCCACAAATGACCTTTTAACAAGGCACCTGTTAATTGAAATTCATTCTGCATTCTAGGTGACTACCTCATGAAGCTGATTGAGAGAATGCCAAGAGTGTGCAAAGCTGTCATCAAAGCAAAGAGTGGCTACTTTGATGATTCTATGTGTTATTTCATAGTTGTGATGTCTTCACTATTATTCTGCAATGTATAAAATAGTAAAAATAAAGAAAAACTCTTGAATGAGTAGGTGTGTCCAAACTTTTGACTGGTACTGTATTTTGGAGTTTTCTTCTGGACACTACAATAGCAGGACTTTCCCGAAAGCATCGTACAAAGATGATCTTAGTTCAACAATGCTTTTGGAAAATCCAGCCCTGCTATTGCTGCATTACATTTAATTTATTATGTGGCTGGATTCTTTGGGATCTTATTTTGGGATTTCTTGCTGGATTTTTGACTGAAATAAATGTAACATTTAATTGTATTTGAGGACAAACACAGTGTTGCTAAACTAAAACAGAGACATGATTTGCATTTTAATATGTGATTCTGACACTGAGCCTAAACCGTTGAGTGTATTTTGGGGAGTGTTGGTTTAATTCTGTATGCCAGTCGATTCATTTGTGAATAAACGTTATTATGTTCATGGCATTCATGCCTTTCTTGAGCATTGGAGGTTGAGAATTGCTCATTGGATGTTACCATTGAGGTAATAGATGTGGAGGTCTTGATCTTACTGGATCTGTCGAGTTCCGTCATATTCTCCACAGCCAGAGACATACAGTATGTTGCAAGTAGAATTTATTTTAAAGTAATGTCAAGATGAAGTGAAGCACATTTGAAATTCATCCCAATGACCTCAAACTAGATCAGATATCTATTCTGTGCCACAAAGGCAAAGCGTAGTAACTACACTTTTGTGAGAAAGTGTCCTAGTTCAATTATCTTCAGTTTCAGAGAAAATGGAGTGTGAAGTTTGCAGTAACTACAAAATCCAAGTAAAAAGCAAACAGCAGTAATTTAAGTTAATTCACTTTGGCTTTGCTCCACCGTGTTTTGACTGCAGTTACTCGCTCTGCAATACATAGGCAAAGAGCAGTAACTATGTGAACAGTGTAAATGATAAAATTGCCTTAAATTTGATTTTCTGTCTAGCCAAATACTGTATGTTGTAAGTAGATAAGTGTTAATGCACTGATGTACACTGAGTGTACAAAACATTAAGGACACCTTCCTCATATTTAGTTGCACCCCTCCTCCCCCTTCGTTGGGACATTGATTCTACAAGGTGTCAAACTCGTTCCACAGGACCATATTGACTCCAATGTTTCCGGAGTTGCATCAAGTTGGCTGGATATCCTTTGGGTGGTGGACAATTCTTGATATACACAAACCCCAGCAGCGTTAGAGTTCTTGACATAAACCAGTGCGCCTAGCACCTACTACCATACCCTGTTCAAAGGCACTTAAATATTTTGTCTTTCCCATTCACCCTCTGAATGGCAAACATACACAATCCATGTTTCAATTGTCTCAAGGCTTAACAAATATTATTTAACCTGTCTCATCGCCTTCATCTACTCTGATTGAAGTGGATTTAACAAGTGACATCAATAAGGGATTACAGCTTTCAGATGGATTCACCTGTTGAGTCTATGTCATGAAAAGAGCAGGTGTCTTAAAATGTTGTACACACATTATATTTAGTATCTAATTATGAAGTAATTTCTTATGCATATCAACCATTAACACTTATTTGACATATGACCCCCTACGTCAAATAAATGAACATACACTGTTAAATACTGCAAAATTAGATACTGCAAAAAGTCAAACAAGTTTTTACGTTTAAACATTCTGCCTGATAAAATAGTCCTGACCTTAAATGAGGGTTACTACAATACAATATTCAAAACATGAAAACAAAACTACATAACCCCATTAAATAGAGTTGGAATGTAGTTAAAACATTCAAATTGTTTCCATCAAACAGAAAAAACAACAAGTTTGATGTAGATACTGCACTTTGCCTTTACATTACCCATTTAGTTGTTTATTATGGTCATACAAAGGCAGAGTGCAGTGTCTGCATTTTAGGGGTCATAGGTCAAATCAGGGGTTATGGTTGATATGCATAAACATTACTTGGCTGGATAACAAAAAACTTCAAGTCATTTTTCTCATTTCCACTATTGGCGTAGCTTCTGTGTGTTTCCATTGTGGTGCAGTATTGCTTCTGTGGGAATCTTGAATTGTGGTGGCATTTGTAAGTCGCTCTGGATAAGAGCGTCTGCTAAATGACTTAAATGTAATGTAAATGTAATTTGCCTCCCTGCCCTTTAAACCACGAAAAACACTTTAAAATGACAAATACATTGAACATAAATATAAAAGCAACATGTAAAGTGTTGGTCCCGTGTTTCACGGGGTGAAATAAATATCAGAGACATTTTCCACATGCACAAAAAGCTTATTTCTCTCAAATGTTGTGCACAAATGTGTTTACATCCCTTTAACTTCTCTAGGGTAGGGGGCAGCATTCGGAATTTTGGATGAAAAGCATGCCCAAATTAAACAGCCTGCTACTCGGGCCCAGAAGATATGATATGCATATAACTGGTAGATTTAGATAGAAAACACTCTAAAACTTCCCAAACTGTTGAAATAGTGTCTGTGAGTATAACATAACTGATCTGGCAGGCGAAAACCTGAGAAAAATCCATTCAGGAAGTATTTTTTGTTTGTTGGTTTTCTAGTTTTCTATTCAATGCCATTACAGTTTCCATTGACTTAGACCTCAATTTGCAGTTCCTATGCCTTACACTAGATGTCAACAGTCTTTAGAAATTGTTTCAGGCTTGTATTATTATAAATGAGGGAGTAAGACCAGTCTGAATGAGTGGACCCTACCATGTCGCAGAGCTTTTTCATGCGCAATCCCGGGAGGTTGCATTTCTTGTGTACCTTTTATATTGACGACGTTATTGTCCTGTTGAAATATTATAGATAATTTAGGCTAAAAACAACCTGAGGATTGAATATGAACATTGTTTGACATGTTGCTTTACGGATACAATTTCGATTTTTTTTGTCTGCCTGTTTTGATTGCGTTTGAGCCTGTGGATTACTGAAGTAAACGCGCCAACAAAACTGGGGTCTTTGGATATAAAGAGACTTTATCGAACAAAATGACCTGAATGGACGGGAGATTCCGGCAGCGCCGGACAGGCGGGAGCCTCCGGTGGCTCCTGGCTGACTGACAGCTCCTGGCTGACTGATGACTCCTAGCTGACTGACGGCTCTGGAGGCTCCTGGCTGGCTGACAGCTCTGGCGGCTCTTGGTTGACTGGCGGCTCTGGCGGCTCAGGACAGACGGGAGACTCTGACGGCGCTGGGCAGGAGGAAGACTCTGATAGCACTGGACAGGCGGGAGCACCTGTAGGAAGAAGATGGAGAGACAGTCTGGTGTGGGGGGATGCCACTGGAAGGCTGGTGCGTGGAGGTGCACCGGATAGACCGGACCTTGCAGGCGCACTGGAGCTCTTGAGCACCGAGCCTGCGCAACCTTACCTGGTTGATTGCTCCCCATAGCCAGGCCAGTGCGGCGAGGTGGAATAGCACGCACTGGGCTGTGCTGGCGAACCGGGGACACCATGCGTAAGGCTGGTGAAAGTACGCCGGACGGAGGAGACGCACTGGAGACCAGATGCGTAGAGCTGGCTTCATGGCACCTGGCTCGATGCCCACTCTAGCCCGGCCGATACGAGGAGATGAAATGTACTGCACCGGGCTTGGCACACACACCGGGGACACCGTGCGCTCCATCGCATAACACGGTGCCTGCCCGGTCCCTCTCGCTGCTGCTGCTGCCAGTTACCACGCTGCTTGGTCCTCTTGTGATGGGTGTTTCTGTAACGGATTTCCTCCTTTTCGTCTGAGGAGGAGTAAGGATCGGACCAAAGCGCAGCGTGATAAGTGTTCATGATGATTTTAATTAAAGAAAGCACTGAACACTGAATCAAAACAATAAATGATTACATGAATTTACAAAACCGAAACAGTACCGTGTGGCCCAAACACTCACGCGAAAACAAACACCCACAAACCAAAAGTGAAACCCAGGCTACCTAAGTATGATTTTCGATCAGAGACAACTAACGACACCTGCCTCTGATTGAGAACCATACTAGGCTGAACACAAAAACCAACATAGAAAAACAAACAGACTGCCCACCCCAACTCACGCCCTGACCACACTAAAACAAAGAATAAAATAACAGAACTAGGGTTAGAATGTGACAGTTTTCTGAATTTGTAAAATGAGCATTCCTGTATTTCAATTTGGCGCTCTGCAATCTCACTGGATGTTGGCCAGATGGGATGCTAGTGTCCCACATACCCTAGAGACATTAAATCCAGAGCTGCCTCTTGTTGACAACCATTAGTAACAATGAAGTGGCCGGCACTTCGGTCCTGTGCTGGTTTAATTCCCTTTGACTGACCATCAGGTATACAGGGAAAATAGAGAGTGGCATTTCTCAGGAGGGTTTAATCTTCCCTTTGACTACTCCGGCCTATGACCCAAAAGGCACCCTACTCCCTATATGGGGTACTACGTTTGACCAGGGCCCATATGGTTCTGGTCAAAAGTTGTCCACTATATAGGGAATAGGGTGCCATTTGGGATGCTGTGAGATTATAACTGGTTTGCCTTCATTTTTTAACACCTTCCTGACAATTGTATCCTTGCTGTCACGACTTCCGCCAAAATCGGTCCCTCTCCTTGTTCGTGCGGCGTATGGCGTCGCTGGCCTTCTAGCCATCGCCGATCTAACATTTCATTTTCCTTTTATTTTGTCGTCCGACACACCTGGCTTCTCTGCCGCCAGTACGCACTCATTACACTTGCGTCGGAATGCAATACAGTAAGACACACCACTGTGACCGTAGTCTTTGGCATCCCAAGACCCCCTCTCAAAAACATCACAGAAAAGTCGTATTTTATCAGTAACACCCGATTGAGCATCAACTTTTGATTCCAGTCTCAATCATTGGGAAATAATTTCCTTAATACTGTGCTTAAAAACATGGTACAGTATTTGCATGATAGCTACAATGTTTAGGTCAACAATGTGTGTAGATCTAAATGTTGTACGCAAACATTACACTTGCAGGTTCTGAATGGTAGGAGGTAGAATTTGGACTGCAGTGGAAAGTTACATTGATCCAAGATCCAATATGTTTGGTTGTGTGGGAACAGGTCACACATACTATGTGACCCGTTTCAGGAAACTAGGCATATGTCACAGCACAGTTAGTCACCAAAGCTCTGGATAACATGAGAACAGACTAACCAGCTCTGCTAGGGCGAGTAAAATGGTCAGAGTTTGGGTGGGGGCTAAAGCTTAAGAGGGTGTGAACGATGTTGAATAGGTGTAGACAAAGAAGAGCTCTCCAGTACTGTAGGTACCAAAACATTCATAGGCCATTTTCTCAAAAGTGAGGTTCCAAGTTTAGCAACTTTCAAAGCAGAATTAACTTCCTCATTGTTCCTCAAATGCAGTGTATGATATAACATTTTGTAGGGCTGTGTCTCAATTTCAAATGTTGCTACATAAGACCGAATCAAGGCAGGTCTGTCACATATTGCACCAGTAATTTCCACCATGATCATCATATTTACATAAGTATTACACTTTTATTGTATAATTCATATACTCAAATGGGATTTCTTTATTGTGGGGGAGAAGGAAATGTCATATTGCATAAGCTTAGGTATTCATATATGCGGGTAAAGCCTGGACATTATCATATCCCCTGAGGCAGGACAGAGCAGCGAGAAGAGTAAATATTGGCCAACATGTGTAGATTATTGATGAGAGTCAGGTATGATGTAGTCAACAGCAAAATCCCCCTCCAAACCCCTATGCCATATGTTGACGAAAGATAGTCTTAGCTGGGACTAGCATAACGACAGGGGTCCCATACACCATGAGAAGCCCAGCATCAAGGCATCACGACTCATGATTATGCACACACAGCCTCCAGGACTTAGTGAGCTGTGAATTCAGTTGATGTACCTACTGACAAGGCCCCTTAACCTCTTGCTCCTACCTGGCACGCAGGCGTCCCATCTAGAGCTCTGGAAATGCAAATGCGCTACGCTAAATGCTAATAGTATTAGTTAAAACTCAAACGTTCATTAAAATACACATGCAGGGTATTGAATTAAAGCTACACTAGTTGTGAATCCAGGCAACAAGTCAGATTTTTAAAATGCTTTTCGGCGAAATCATGAGAAGCTATTATCTGATAGCATGTAACACCCCAAAAGACCCGCAGGGGACGTAAACAAAATAATTAGCATAGTCGGCGCTACACAAACCGCACAAATAAAATATAAAACATTCATTACCTTTGACCATCTTCTTTGTTGGCACTCCTAGATGTCCCATAATCACTATTGGGTCTTTTTTTTCGATTAAATCGGTTCATATATAGCCTAGATATCGATCTATGAAGACTGTGTGATAAACGGAAAAAAATATATATAATATAAAAAAAATTGCGTTTCATAACGTAACGTCATTTGTTTAAATTCAAAAAGTCGACGATAAACTTTCACAAAACACTTCGAAATACTTTTGTAATGCAACTTTAGGTATTAGTAAACGTTAATAAGCGATCAAATTAATCACGAGACAAAGTGTTTTCTATAGGGGTCCGTCTTGAAATACTGTCCGTGTATTTCTCAACCAAAATATCCGGTCGGAGACCGGAAGAAATGGGCTGTCTCTTGTTCGTTTGACCAAGAAACAAATCCTAGGCAAATGACAAGACTGTTGACATCGTGTGGAAGCTGTAGGTACTGCAACCTCAGCCATATTTAATGCCTTTCGCCCATAACAATGGGTTGAAGCGGCGGATGGATATATTTTTCCACTTTCAGTGATCAGATTTTCCTGCACTTTTCAATGAAACTGTTCTGTTCTGTTAAAGCCACAGCCGTGATTTAACCAGTTTTATAAACGTCTGAGTGTTTTCTATCCACACATACTAATCATATGCATATACTATATTCCTGGCATGAGTAGCAGGGCGCTGAAATGTTGCGCGATTTTTAACAGAATGTTCGAAAAAGTAGAGGGTAGACTGAAGAGGTTTAATGTGAAGCAGAGTCACCAGGAGCCACCGGTGGCATACGTGTGACGAGGTGACAGAGAAGTTTTAGTAGTAAAGTACCCCATGTATAGTAAAGCGGCAGTGGTGTCACTAATTCCTCTTAGGTCTCTTGAGCTGTGTCTTTTGTTTGAAGAGGAGCTCCGCTAACTAACGAGGCTGAACAACATATATCCAACCTTTCGCATAACACCTATCCTGTCTCTATCATCTCACTCCTTCTTAGGTTTTTAATTGCAAGCCCCTTCATAGTCTGATTATGTGGTACGATTGGTTGCGGGAAAGATAAGGCAGGGCATAATTGAAATAAAACCAATATCCATCTTATCCTCTGCAGATTTTCAAGGTGACTGGTGAGTAGATCAACCTTGTTCTACTGATTACATAGTGAACTCCATAGCAATGATGCTATCCGCAGCAGGAGGTTATTTTCAAACTCATTCACTACACTCAATCTGTTCTGCAGATCCGTTTAGGAATTGATTGAGGCTCGGCCCCTTTTTATAAATGTTTGTCTAAAATGACCCAAATCTAACTGCCTGTAGCAAGGATATGCATTATCTTTGTACCATTAGAGAGGAAAAACAGCTACACTCATCGTCAATACGTCGATTGTGTGTGTATGCATCTTTCTGTCTGTCGGTTTCTGTGTGAGTGTTGTCATATGCCAGTTAAATTTATGGGGGCATTGCTGGATCTCTAGAATGGTGGAACAAGCTGTGTTGAAATTACACCAATTATTTTATTTAATTTAGCAAATTCCATATTTAAAATGGCTATAGTATTTTGCTTGAACTCGTGGAATATTGGGTATCTGAGTCTGAGAGTTCCTCACACCACCAGCACGTTCCTCATACATTAACGTTCAAACATGACTCATTTAATGTTTTCCAATTATACTTCTCGTTCTTACTCAGGTTTCATCAATTAGTCCTATTACTGAGATAAAAGGTAAATGGGCAGTTAACCCTATAATTATGGCATTCCCCATAATTAGTTTAAATGTTTTTGATTAAGAAACAAGCAATTCAAAGTGTATTATATAATCTTCATTTGCACCGACTGGCCCAAGGCTGGTATGATATATGGTGTAAGTGCTCCATCATTTTCATTTAAAAAATCAGCATTGTCTTGAAACTATTTTTTAGTATCAGTCTGAGCAAACCCCTGGACTGGGGAATTACTGTAGCTCCTTGTAAATGAAGCATGAAGGTCGGATCATCTCACTCCTTCTTAGGTTTTTAATTGCAAGCCCCTTCATAGTCTGATTATGTGGTACGATTGGTTGCAGGAAAGATAAGGCAGGGCATAATTGAAATAAAACCAATATCCATCTTATCCTCTGCAGATTTTCAAGGTGACTGGTGAGTAGATCAACCTTGTTCTACTGATTACATAGTGCTCTCCAAAGCAATGTTGCTATCCGCAGCAGGAGGTCATTTTCAAACTCATTCACTACACTCAATCTGTTCTGCAGATCCGTTTAGGAAATGATTGAGGCTTGGCCCCTTTTTATAAATTTTTGTCTAAAATGACCCAAATCTAACTGCCTGTAGCAAGGATATGCATTATCTTGGTACCATTAGAGAGGAAAAACAGTTTGTGGAAATGTGAGCGAATATTTTTATTTTTTATTTTACTAGGCAAGTCAGTTAAGAACAAATTCTTATTTTCAATGACGGCCTAGGAACAGTGGGTTAACTGCCTGTTCAGTGGCAGAACGACAGATTTGTACCTTGTCAGCTCAGGGCTTTGAACCTTACAACCTTTCGGTTACTAGTCCAATGCTCTAACCACTAGGCTACCCTGCCGCCCCATCTTACACTAATTAGCATAACGCAACGGACATAAATCTTCCTACAAAAATATTACTATTCATAAAAATCACAATTGAAATATATTGGAACACAGCTTAGCCTTTTGTTAATCACCTTGTCATCTCAGATTTTCAAAATATGCTTTACAGCCAACGCTAGACAAGCATTTGTGTAAGTTTATAATTGCCCATTAAACAGATAGCATTAAATAGCATTATGCCTTGCTAGCAGCAAGCAACCTTGTCACGGAAATCAGAAAAGCAATCAAATTAAATCGTTTACCTTTGACGAACTTCGGATGTTTTCACTCACGAGACTCCCTGGTAGATAGCCAAAGTTCATTTTTGTAGGTGAAACAGCTCCGTTTGTTCTTCACGTTTGGCCGAGAAATCGGTCACCCCAACGCCAAATTGTTTTCCAAATTAGCTCCATAATATCAACAGAAACATGGCAAACGTTGTTTAGAATCCATCCTCGAGGTGTTTTTCTAATATATATTCGATAATATATCCGTCGGGACAATTCCTTTCTATCTAGGACTGATTGGAGTAATGGCTACCTCTGCACTTTACGAGAGAATCTCTCTCGGAGCCACCATGTGACCACCGCTTTCAAAACCTAGGGCACTTCCGGATTGTATTCTTCTCAGGCTTTCGCCTGCAACATCAGTTCTGTTATACTCACAGACAATATCTTTACAGTTTTGAAAACGTTAGAGTGTTTTCTATCCAAAGCTGTCAATTATACGCATATTCTAGCATCTTTTCCTGACAAAATATCCCGTTTAAAACGGGAACGTTTTTTTCCAAAAATGAAAATACTGCCCCCTAACACCAACAGGTTAACAAGAATTTAAGCTTTCTGCCAATATCAGATATGTCTATGTCCTGGGAAATGTTCTTATTACTTACAACCTCATGCTAATCAAATTAGCCTACGTTATCTCAACCGTTCTGCAGGGGACCCACCAATCCTTAAGAAGTTTAAAAGATTCACCAAACTACTCAAACCTTATAACGCCCTCTCCTATTTGAGGTAAGCTCGGTCTGAAGTGGAAAAACCCAGGTGGGGGTTTTATTCGGAACATAGAAAAGGGCTGTCCCATGATGCCCGGTCCTGCCTGTGCTCAGGGGCTGGTCCTCTGATTTAGTTAAACTCCAAAGGGAATTGGAGTTTCCTTCATTAAACAGTCTAAAATCACATTACATAATTTCACAAATAGTTTCATCTTTACTCATTCATTTTAAACAATTAGATGTAAAGCCTCATAACTGAGACTGTTGTATAAATAGGATTATGGTAATGTGACTGTATTGTCTCTCATGAGTTTCACAAAATTGTACTAAACGGACCAGTTCGTAGTTCGTTACTTCACCAATCTTTATTACCTTCTCCAGAACATGAATGTCGTTTGGTTCTCCAGTTCTAGGCTGTGGAAGAAATTCCTTTGTTCTCTCCTGAAACTCACTCTCTCTATACTGTCTGGCCATGAGGCAGGATTCTCCTCCAGAATTTACGAACTGAGGTCGCAGCAGCCTGGGTGTAGGAGAGAAGGAGAGAAGGGGATGGTGCAGAGGGAGGGGGAATAGTGCTCACTGTACCCATAGAGGCCAACGTCATGACAGTGGTGTGGTAGTAGCATTTTTTACGTTATAAGTGTTGCACTGCCATCATTTCTAATGTCAAGTACCATTTGTTATTTCCAACAGAAGCATTTGTCATGATGCCACATTTACCAACCAAGATGAGGAATGCAGCCTCATACGGATGTGTTGAGAGCATGACACATTTTAATACATCACAATAAGTAGACTAAGATGAAACATGTTTGTACACCAAAGCTTTGTCTGTGTTTTGTGTTTTTTTTCAAGTAGAGAGAAGACTGGTTTTCCAGTGAACTGGCTATTATCAAAATGTAATTAGATCCCATGTCGTTATCTACTATTACACCTATCCTATATAACCAGGAGGGACAAGTCTGGATTTTAGCACCTAGATGAAACCTAGCTAATTGCATTAATGTGAGGCAGATTGTTCAACATGTTCCTACAGAGATCACAGAAGCCAGGACAGTGGGATGCTGTTTAACAAATGTTTTAACCACAGTGAACTTCTCCAATTATATAAAATATCATACTACCACTGTGCTCACCTTGTGGGGTCAATAAATTAAAAGCAATCGGATATTACGAGATCATTCATGAGGTATTGTCTGATTCTAATATGGATATTCTATATTAGCTACTTCCTGCACTTACGTAGGCATACTGTATGTGGCTCATTTCTTTGAACTTCACATTCGGTTCTGTACCTGGATGTATATTCCCAAGATAACCATGTGGTTAAACTCTTAGACTATCGATTCAGACAGAATAAAAGCAATTATTTGATACTAGTTTGCAGCTAGAAATTCGATATCATTGAACATGAAGACCGACAACCACCGAAACATCTATTCTATAACGACATCAATGAATTTTACTCTGAACTATCCATTCTAACGGCAGAGAGAGAGAGAGGGTGGACAAACTCTCCAACAGAAACAAACTTTTCAACAGAGATCCCGATGACACACTGAGCCTATATATATATTTACATTTAAGTCATTTAGCAGATGCTCTTATCCAGAGCGACTTACAAATTGGTGCATTCACCTTATGACATCCAGTGGAACAGCCACTTTACAATAGTGCATCTAAATATTTTAAGGGGGGGAGGGGGGGTGAGAAGGATTACTTTATCCTATCCTAGGTATTCCTTAAAGAGGTGGGGTTTCAGGTGTCTCCGGAAGGTGGTGATTGACTCCGCTGTCCTGGCGTCGTGAGGGAGTTTGTTCCACCATTGGGGAGCCAGAGTAGCAAACAGTTTTGACTGGGCTGAGCGGGAACTGTACTTCCTCAGTGGTAGGGAGGCGAGCAGGCCAGAGGTGGATGAACGCAGTGCCCTTATTTGGGTGTAGGGCCTGATCAGAGCCTGGAGGTACTGAGGTGCCGTTCCCCTCACAGCTCCGTAGGCAAGCACCATGGTCTTGTAGCGGATGCGAGCTTCAACTGGAAGCCAGTGGAGAGAGCGGAGGAGCGAGCGGGGTGACGTGAGAGAACTTGGGAAGGTTGAACACTAGACGGGCTGCGGCGTTCTGGATGAGTTGTAGGGGTTTAATGGCACAGGCAGGGAGCCCAGCCAACAGCGAGTTGCAGTAATCCAGACGGGAGATGACAAATGCCTGGAATAGGACCTGCGCCGCTTCCTATGTGAGGCAGGGTCGTACTCTGCGGATGTTGTAGAGCATGAACCTACAGGAACGGGCCACCGCCTTGATGTTAGTTGAGAACGACAGGGTGTTGTCCAGGATCACGCCAAGGTTCTTAGCGCTCTGGGAGGAGGACACAATGGAGTTGTCAACCGTGATGGTGAGATCATGGAACGGGCAGTCCTTCCCCGGGAGGAAGAGCAGCTCCGTCTTGCCGAGGTTCAGCTTGAGGTGGTGATCCGTCATCCACACTGATATGTCTGCCAGACATGCAGAGATGCGATTCGCCACCTGGTCATCAGAAGGGGGAAAGGAGAAGATTAATTGTGTGTCGTCTGCATAGCAATGATAGGAGAGACCATGTGAGGTTATGACAGAGCCAAGTGACTTGGTGTATAGCAAGAATAGGAGAGGGCCTAGAACAGAGCCCTGGGGGACACCAGTGGTGAGAGCGCGTGGTGAGGAGACAGATTCTCGCCACGCCACCTGGTAGGAGCGACCTGTCAGGTAGGACGCAATCCAAGCGTGGGCCGCGCCGGAGATGCCCAACTCGGAGAGGGTGGAGAGGAGGATCTGATGGTTCACAGTATCGAAGGCAGCCGATAGGTCTAGAAGGATGAGATCAGAGGAGAGAGAGTTAGCTTTAGCGGTGCGGAGCGCCTCCGTGATACAGAGAAGAGCAGTCTCAGTTGAATGACTAGTCTTGAAACCTGACTGATTTGGATCAAGAAGGTCATTCTGAGAGAGATAGCGGGAGAGCTGACCAAGGACGGCACGTTCAAGAGTTTTGGAGAGAAAAGAAAGAAGGGATACTGGTCTGTAGTTGTTGACATCGGAGGGATCAAGTGTAGGTTTTTTCAGAAGGGGTGCAACTCTCGCTCTCTTGAAGACGGAACAGACGTAGCCAGCGGTCAGGGATAAGTTGATGAGCGAGGTGAGGTAAGGGAGAAGGTCTCCGGAAATGGTCTGGAGAAGAGAGGAGGGGATAGGGTCGGGCGGGCAGGTTGTTGGGCGGCCGGCCGTCACAAGATGCGAGATTTCATCTGGAGAGAGAGGGGAGAAAGAGGTCAGAGCACAGGGTAGGGCAGTGTGAGCAGAACCAGCGGTGTTGTTTGACTTAGCAAACGAGGATCGGATGTCGTCGACCTTCTTTTCAAAATGGTTAACGAAGTCATCTGCAGAGAGGGAGGAGGAGGGGGGGGAGGAGGATTCAGGAGGGAGGAGAAGGTGGCAAAGAGCTTCCTAGGGTTAGAGGCAGATGCTTGGAATTTAGAGTGGTAGAAAGTGGCTTTAGCAGCAGAGACAGAGGAGGAAAATGTAGAGAGGAGGGATTGAAAGGATGCCAGGTCCGCAGGGAGGCGAGTTTTCCTCCATTTCCGCTCGGCTGCCCGGAGCCCTGTTCTGTGAGCTCGCAATGAGTCGTCAAGCCACGGAGCGGGAGGGGAGGACCGAGCCGGCCTGGAAGATAGGGGACATAGAGAGTCAAAGGATGCAGAAAGGGAGGAGAGAAGGGTTGAGGAGGCAGAATCAGAAGATAGGTTGGAGAAGGTTTGAGCAGAGGGAAGAGATGATAGGATGGAAGAGGAGAGAGTAGCGGGGGAGAGAGAGCGAAGGTTGGGACGGCGCGATACCATCTGAGTAGGGGCAGTGTGGGAATTGTTGGATGAGAGCGAGAGGGAAAAGGATACAAGGTAGTGGTCGGAGACTTGGAGGGGAGTTGCAATGAGGGGGGGTTAGTGGAGGGGGGGTTAGTGGAAGAACAGCATCTAGTAAAGATGAGGTCGAGCGTATTGCCTGCCTTGTGAGTAGGGGGGGAAGGTGAGAGGGTGAGGTCAAAAGAGGAGAGGAGTGGAAAGAAGGAGGCAGAGAGGAATGAGTCAAAGGTAGACGTGGGGAGGTTAAAGTCGCCCAGAACTGTGAGAGGTCAGCCGTCCTCAGGAAAGGAGCTTATCAAGGCATCAAGCTCATTGATGAACTCTCCGAGGGGACCTGGAGGGCGATAGATGATAAGGATGTTAAGCTTGAAAGGGCTGGTAACTGTGACAGCATGAAATTCAAAGGAGGCGATAGACAGATGGGTAAGGGGAGAAAGAGAGAATGACCACTTGGGAGAGATAAGGATCCCGATGCCACCACCCCGCTGACCAGAAGCTCTCGGGGTGTGCGAGAACACGTGGGCGGACGAAGAGAGAGCAGTAGGAGTAGCATTGTTATCTGTGGTGATCCATGTTTCTGTCAGTGCCAAGAAGTCGAGGGACTGGAGAGAGGCATAGGCTGAGATGAACTCTGCCTTGTTGGCTGCAGATCGGCAGTTCCAGAGGCTACCGGAGACCTGGAACTCCACGTGGGTCGTGCGCGCTGGGACCACCAGATTAGGGTGGCAGCGGCCACGCGGTGTGGAGCGTTTGTATGGTCTGTGCAGAGAGGAGAGAACAGGGATAGACAGACACATAGTTGACAGGCTACAGAAGAGGCTACGCTAATGCAAGGAGATTGGAATGACAAGTGGACTACACGTCTCGAATGTTCAGAAAGTTAAGCTTACGTAGCAAGAATCTTATTGACTAAAATTATTAAAATGATACAGTACTGCTGAAGTAGGCTAGCTGGCAGTGGCTGCGTTGTTGACTTTGTAGGCTAGCTGGCAGTGGCTGCGTTGTTGACACTACACTAATCAAGTCGTTCCGTTGAGTGTAATAGTTTCTACAGTGCTGCTATTCGGGGGCTAGCTGGCTAGCTAGCAGTGTTGATTACGTTACGTTGCGTTAAAAGAACGACAATAGCTGGCTAGCTAACCTAGAAAATCGCTCTAGACTACACAATTATCTTTGATACACAGACGGCTATGTAGCTAGCTATGTAGCTAGCTACGGTCAAACAAATCAAACCGTTATATATATAAGTATATATATATATATATATATATTGATTGCAATTATTCCTGAATGATTAAGCGTTCATGTGCAAAATATTAGCATTTCAATTGTTATAATCACCCTTTACACTGGCACTCTTGTCTAGTTTGGGATTATTTATTATAAACACAGTTAATGGTTGACTCTATTGTTGTTCTAGCTTCTCCTATTTTGTTGGAGAGTGGAAATTTGATTGGACTGTTACATTTATGGCCATCATTATTTATCTCTATTTTATCTTCTATCTTTAATTCATACTGAGAGAGACTTAGTAATTTCATTAATTAAAAAATCATATTTATTTCATATTGATTAATTATTACAATAATGAGACCAGTCAACACAACAGTCTTGACTGTTGCGCCGAGGAGCCTAACCTTTACACAAATGCAAAGTATTATATATAGCTGACACAAAAAATACTTAGTCATGGTTGGTTACACCCCTCCCATGCAGATTGGGGCATCATAAGTCACCATGGGTTCATCCGGTCGTTATCTGCCCATTGGTTGTTGTTTTAACCCCACCCTGGCTTAGTCTCCCAGATGCAAGGATGATTTTGAGACAATGAGTGATTGTTCTAAACTCTTCCAGGCTCTCTCTATCTCAGTTACACCCACCGCATCTTGTCTATGTAATGCAGTCTTTAACTTATTTGTCAGCTCAAGCCATCTCTAGTGACCATACGCCCAGATTAGCGGCAGGGAACTAGAGTGGAGACCATAAAAACACAGCATTAGTAGGACAGAAATGTCTTACTATTAGTTAAATGTTAGTTGCTAACTGTTAATATCAAATAAATCGGGGAAATACGTAATTTTTGGGAGCTACAGGAGCTACTTGTTTTCTAAATATTGTGCTGAAACAGGGTGCGTCGTACTGATGAGAGTTAGAATAGTAGAATACACAAGGTGCAAATTTCAAATTTGGTTATGCGTCAGCAGTTCCTCTTGTTATGTCTGTCAGTCACTGACAGTAACTCAATTAGACCATGTCAGCTAAAATGTTTTAGATTGGTAAGTTAGTTTAGCCAGCTATCTAAACTTATAGTAATCATGGCTGAATTACCGACCGGGCACACAGTGCACTTGCCCAGAGGCCCTGACCTCCAGAGGGCCCCCATTGATTTTGTTAGTCTTACTCAGATATCATATTAACATGGCATGAGTCAGGCAAAATGTGTAGAATTGCAGGAAATTCACTTCAAAACTGCAAACATTTCTCTCCACACTATGGCAAAATGTGTAGAATTGCTTCAAATTTGCTTTAAAAACGGCAACATCTTCTCTCTTCCCCACGACAAAATGTGTATAATTTCATGATGTAAAATGTTACTTAGGGCCCCCAAAAGGCTAGCCTCGCAAGCATATCACAGAATGTGATTACAGAAGTGAAGAAAATTGTGCAATCTGGCCTGGTTGATATCAAGATAGAAATGTGGTCACGTCGCACAATGTGATGTAATAATTATAAAAGACTGAATCTGACATACAATGCATTCAAAAAGTATTCAGAAAACACATTTTGTTACATTACACCCTTACTCTAAAATTTATTAAATTGTTGCTGTTTTTCCTCATTTGCTATACCCCATAATGACAAAGCAGAAACAGGTTTAGATTTTGTTTTTTTACATATGTATTCAGCCTCGAATCTGCTTGGGTATGATGCCACAAGCTTGGCACACCTGTATTTGGAGAGTTTCTTCCATTTCTCTCTGCGGATCCTCTCAAGCTTTGTCAGGTTGGATGGTGAGCGTTGCTGCACAGCTATTTTCAGGTCTCTCCAGAGATGTTAGATCGGGATGAAGTCTGGGCTCTGGCTGGGCCACTCAAGGACATTCAGAGACTTGTCCCGAAGCCACTCCTGCATTATCTTGGCTGTGTGCTTAGGGTTGTTGTCCTGTTGGAAGGTGAACCTTTACCTACCCCCAGTCTGAGGTCCTGAGTGATCTGGTGCAGGTTTTCATACTTTGCTCCGTTCATCTTTGCCTCGATCCTGACTAGTCTCCCAGTCCCTGCCACTGAAAAACATCCCCATAGCATGATTTTGCCACCACCATGCTTCACTGTAGGGATGGTGCCAGGTTTCCTCCAGACATGCCGCTTGGCATTCAGGCCAAAAAGTTAAATCTTGGTTTCATTAGAAAAGGGAATCTTGTTTCTCATGGTCTGAGAGTCTTTAGGTGCCTTTTGGGTAAACTCCCAGTGGCTATTCACTGAGGAGTGGCTTCCGTCGGCACTCTACCATAAAGGTCTTGGTGGTTCCAAACCTCTTTCATGTAAGGCCTCTGTGTTATTGCACCTTCAATGCTACAGAAATGTTTTGGTACCCTTCTGCCATCTGTAAATACGAATACAATTGTTGAATTACAAACCTAGTTAGTTTAGCCACTGAAACAGACCGCAACCTTCCTGCTAGCCATGATTGGCTGAGATAATGAATGGGCTGGACATGCCGAGAAATGAGTGTAGCATCGTGTAAAAGGAGCTGCTCGTAATGCATAGATAGTCCTTTCTACTGCAGTTTTTTAAAATATATAATGTTAGCCATGGAGAACTGTAAATATGTTGCTACTGCTCTCAATAACATTGCTGCCCTGAATTGTTCAGGCACTATCGACAAAGGTCAGCGGCAAAATGTTGTGATGGACTACTTTCTGGAGGACGATCGTGCCTTGCTGACTCTGACTCTGAAAATGAATCAGATGATGAGGAAATCCTGTTGTAGGTTAAAACATTGTCATTGAAGGAGAAATTGTAGAGTCTTCAGATGACAGTGATGGAGAAGAAACGGTGACAATCAACAGTATTGTTGTCACGGAAGAATGCATAGGCAGTCGAAAGAGAACAGAGGAAGGCTGTTGTAATCCGGAGACATGTGTTTTATACATCTTCAAACTAAGGGCAACCATGGCATGGCGGTGACAGAAAAGGAGAAAGATCTGATGATTCTTATGGTATTGCACACGGTCAGTATGAACCAGAGTGACTTGACACAATGGGATAAACAAGCTGTTTAAACTAAATGGAAACAGCAGACGACGTCTTGCAGTTTGCCGTGAAGTTTTCATCCATGTAACGTTAACTAATTTACTTTTGTACATCGCGCTGGTCCGTACAACTGATCTTATTTTAGTGCCCAAAAAACATAATACTTCCATATCAACTGTAATATCAATACCATTGTAAAGCACAATTTCTCCCCCATCAATGACGAGGCCTTCATGATGCCCATCTCTGCATGATTCAAGAAGGCAATGAGACCCGTCAAGTCATTTTTTAAAGTGGCGGGTGGGGAAGCGAAACCTATTGAGTGATAGGGAATAGGACAGATATATCTTGTGGGGAAACACCACCTTTTTTCTGTCCAACTTATTACCTCTAAAATGTAAATAAAACTTTATAAAGAGTTTATATATGTCACGCTCGTTGTATGAAGGAGACCACCGAATAAACTAACAGAATAACAAACTAAAAGTGAAGCTATACAATATAGTGCTGACAGGCAACTACACATAGACAAGATCCCACACCAGAAAGTGGGAAAAAGGCCTAAATCAGAGACAACGATAAACAGCTGTCTCTGATTGGGAACATAGATATACAAAATACTCCTAGACCTACATAAACCCTTGACATACAAAAACCATACATTTACCCACCCTAGTCACACCCTGACCTAACCAAAATGTATAGAAAACAGAGATATCTAAGGTCAGCGCGTGACAATATAATGTGTCATTACATACCAATTTGAAGGTTTGTGTCGAATTTGAATCTGTAACGATGGGTGAGGAGTCAAACGCAGAGAGCAAAGTAAATGGGAAAAAACGCTTTAATGTCTTTAACAAAGCGAAAACCCAAAACCGACGATACACCACAAACGTAACAAACACAACAAGCTCGCACAAACACCAGCAAACTTAAATAACACCCATCCCAAAACCCCAACAAGAAACAGGTGAAAACAATAACAAACGAAAAGGAAAAATGGATCGGTGGCAGCTAGTAGACCGGCGACGACCGCCGAGCGCCACCCGAGCAGGAAGGGGAGCCACCTTCGGTGGTATTCGTGACAGAATCAGGTTTTTAGGGCGGCGCTAACGTTAACTTCAGAAGTAAACAGCGGCTTTTGCGAGTTATGACGGCTTGCAGTGATGACGCAAAAAATGACTAGGTATCCCCCTTACCCTGTCCCTTTATTGTTTTTAATGTTGAGAGAAGCGCTACACCTGGTGGAGAGAGGCTGTAAGACAGAATTAGTTGCTTTATGCGTGCTGTATGTTACGTCATGACACGTCACAATTTAACATACAGTGTCAGAGGGGTCAGTTTTTCAACTTTTCTCCAATACTATTGAGCCATTACCATGTCAATGAACGCTTGAATAGAAAAGTAGTTCACACCTCAGATTTTGATGCCAACACAGTCGCTACAGTCCCATTAGTTTTCATTCATTTCATCATCCTCGCTTGAATGTCGCGGTTGCCCAAATTTGTACGGAATGGGGTTAGTCACTGTTATACGGGTAAGAATCTAACATTGAACATATTTTGGTTAACTTTAGCTAGCTATGACAATCGGTTTGTATTGCTAGTTAACTTCTTGGCGCACCCATCCCGTTAGCGGGATCATTTTCGTCAACAAGTGCAATATAGGAAAACACAGTTTAGCTTGTTGTTAATTCTTGTTTTTAATTCACCTGGCATGTCAGATTTTTTTTGAAATAAGTTTTTCGGCGAAAGCTATCCAAGCGTTTATGTAAGAACATCTCTCCCAGCAGACAAAACATTACAAACAGCAAAGTAGATTGGTCACGAAAGTCAGAAAAGCAATAAAATGAATCGCATACCTTTGATGATCTTCGGATGTTTGCACTAACGAGACTCCCAGTTACACAATAAATGTTCCTTTTGCTCCATAAAGATTATTTTTAAATCCAAAAACCTCCATTTGGTTGGCCCGTTATGTTCAGAAATCCACAGGCTCAAGCGGGCAGATGAAAATTCCAAATAGTATCCGTGAAGTTTGTAGAAACATGTAAAAAATTGTAATCAATTCTCAGGTTTTTTCTACAATAAATAATTGATAATATTTCATCCGGACCGTAGCTTTTTCAATGGGAGTGAGAGAAAAAATGTCTGCTCCAAGCTGCTCACTCATGCAAAACTCTGCTGGCACTCAGCCATCCAATAACACGATGTGATCTTTCTCGCTCATTTTTTCAAAATAAAAGCCTGAAACTATGTCTAAAGACTGTTCACACCATGTGGTAGCCATAGGAAAAGGAATCTGGTTGACATCCCTTTAAATGGAGGGAACGCATGCAATGGAACAGAGAGGTTTCAGGAAAAACAGCACTTCCTGGTTGGGTTACCTCAGGTTACCTCAGGTTTTCGCCTGCAATATCAGTTCTGTTAAACTCATAGACAATATTTTGACAGTTTTGGAAACTTTAGTGTTTTCTATCCTAATCTGACAATCATATGCTGATTCTGGGCCTGAGAAATAGGCAATTTAATTTGGGTACGTTTTTCTTCCAAACATCAAAATACTGCCCCCTACATTCAAGAGGTTAAATCTTGCTGTTAGCTAGCCAGCTGGAGTTCGATGGCTGGCTTGCTAACGTTACTCTATGCATTGTGATTTTAGTTCATTTTTTAGCTAGTTAACGTTACATGTCTAAACAAAATGCCCCAAGTTAAAGCATCTGTTAGCTATCTAATGTTAGCGGAGGCTAGATGGCTGGCTTGGTAGCTAACAAACATATTTAGGTTAACTTTAGCTAGCTATGACAATTGGTTTGCATTGCTAGTTAAAGCTTGCTGGCTGGCTTGTTAACATTACTCTATGGATTGGGATTTTAGTTCATTTTTTAACTAGCTAGCTTACGTTAATGTTACAAGTCTAAACAAAAGACCCCAAGTTAAAGCTTGCTGTTAGAAAGGAAGCTCTTTGCCACATTCTCCTCCCTCCTGAATCCTCCTCCCCCTCCCCCCCCCTCCTCCCTCTCTGCAGATGACTTCGTCAACCATTTTGAAAAGAAGATCGACGACATCCGATCCTCGTTTGCTAAGTCAAACAACACCGCTGGTTCTGCTCACACTGCCCTACCCTGTGCTCTGACCTCTTTCTCCCCTCTCTCTCCAGATGAAATCTCGCGTCTTGTGACGGCCGGCCGCCCAACAACCTGCCCGCTCGACCCTATCCCCTCCTCTCTTCTCCAGACCATTTCCGGAGACCTTCTCCCTTACCTCACCTCGCTCATCAACTTATCCCTGACCGCTGGCTACGTCCCTTCCGTCTTCAAGAGAGCGAGAGTTGCACCCCTTCTGAAAAAACCTACACTCGATCCCTCCGATGTCAACAACTACAGACCAGTATCCCTTCTTTCTTTTCTCTCCAAAACTCTTGAACGTGCCGTCCTTGGTCAGCTCTCCCGCTATCTCTCTCAGAATGACCTTCTTGATCCAAATCAGTCAGGTTTCAAGACTAGTCATTCAACTGAGACTGCTCTTCTCTGTATCACGGAGGCGCTCCGCACCGCTAAAGCTAACTCTCTCTCCTCTGCTCTCATCCTTCTAGACCTATCGGCTGCCTTCGATACTGTGAACCATCAGATCCTCCTCTCCACCCTCTCCGAGTTGGGCATCTCCGGCGCGGCCCACGCTTGGATTGCGTCCTACCTGACAGGTCGCTCCTACCAGGTGGCGTGGCGAGAATCTGTCTCCTCACCACGCGCTCTCACCACTGGTGTCCCCCAGGGCTCTGTTCTAGGCCCTGTCCTATTCTCACTATACACCAAGTCACTTGGCTCTGTCATAACCTCACATGGTCTCTCCTATCATTGCTATGCAGACGACACACAATTAATCTTCTCCTTTCCCCCTTCTGATGACCAGGTGGCGAATCGCATCTCTGCATGTCTGGCAGACATATCAGTGTGGATGACGGATCACCACCTCAAGCTGAACTTCGGCAAGACGGAGCTGCTCTTCCTCCCGGGGAAGGACTGCCCGTTCCATGATCTCGCCATCACGGTTGACAACTCCATTGTGTCCTCCTCCCAGAGCGCTAAGAACCTTGGCGTGATCCTGGACAACAAACTGTCGTTCTCAACTAACATCAAGGCGGTGGCCCGTTCCTGTAGGTTCATGCTCTACAACATCCGCAGAGTACGACCCTGCCTCACACAGGAAGCGGCGCAGGTCCTAATCCAGGCACTTGTCATCTCCCGTCTGGATTACTGCAACTCGCTGTTGGCTGGGCTCCCTGCCTGTGCCATTAAACCCCTACAACTCATCCAGAACGCCGCAGCCCGTCTAGTGTTCAACCTTCCCAAGTTCTCTCACGTCACCCCGCTCCTCCGCTCTCTCCACTGGCTTCCAGTTGAAGCTCGCATCCGCTACAAGACCATGGTGCTTGCCTACGGAGCTGTGAGGGGAACGGCACCTCAGTACCTCCAGGCTCTGATCAGGCCCTACACCCAAATAAGGGCACTGCGTTCATCCACCTCTGGCCTGCTCGCCTCCCTACCACTGAGGAAGTACAGTTCCCGCTCAGCTCAGTCAAAACTGTTCGCTGCTCTGGCTCCCCAATGGTGGAACAAACTCCCTCACAACGCCAGGACAGCGGAGTCAATCACCACCTTCCGGAGACACCTGAAACCCCACCTCTTTAAGGAATACCTAGGATAGGATAAAGTAATCCTTCTCACCCCCCCCCCCCTTAAAATATTTAGATGCACTATTGTAAAGTGGTTGTTCCACTGGATGTCATAAGGTGAATGCACCAATTTGTAAGTCGCTCTGGATAAGAGCGTCTGCTAAATGACTTAAATGTAAAATGTAAATGTTAGCTAGCTAATGTTAGCAGAGGTTAGATGCCTGACTTGCTAAATAACATGAACTTACATGTATGAAGTGTGTGTAACGTTAGTATCTGGAATTTGTCTTTCAGCATCAGTAGAACACACCTGACTCTCCTCCACCAGTCATACAAGGAGAATGGTCTAATGCCTAGCATTAAAAAGAGAGTGAGTCTAAACTAGCACAGGTTACACCTGAAGCATGAGGACAGTGAATGGTAAACTTCATCAAAAAATATGCAGAGAATTAGGTTATAGTATTACCAGGAAGCCACACAGGAAACAGACACTTTGGTGGAAAGCTGCTCGCATCGCATGTGACAAAAACAGCAGTGTGGCGTCTCTACAAGGAATCGATGACAACACTTGGTATGTAAAGCTTAAAGAGATTTTGATTATTTAATTGACCTCCAACATGATTGGCAAAACCTTTATTGATCTCACATTTTTTCTGTATTTTCCAGAGGTATGTGTATTTGGGCTGTCTTCCTTAAGGAATCTGTGGAGAAAATTGCTGCCCAACATCTCAAGCACCAAGCTGAGGACAGACCTGTGCTGTCAGTGCCAGAGGAACAAATATCAGGTTTTCAGATCTGCCAATCTGCCAGAAGCTGTTAAGTCAGCCAAGCTGAAGAAGCAAGAGCAGCATCTCCTGCTTGTTCAGAGTGTGCGGTCTGTCTACCTGAAGATGGTTGCTGACTGCAAGACCACCGGTCAAGACCTGTTGTTGTCTCTTGGGGCACCTACTGATCCAGCAGGCAAATACATCAATCAGGATGCATTACAGCTTTGATTTTGCTCAACAAGTAAGCAACATTTCTTCCTTTATACTGATTGAGGACATAGATGGATAGATAGATGGAAGCTAACCAGAAGCTAGCCAGAAGCTAGTTAGCTTCTTTACTAGCTAATAGTTAGTATTCAGCTAACCACGGTTTGTGGTCATCAGCCATCCTTTAGCTCAAAAATTTATCGGCAGTTGTGTACGGCGCGGCTTGGTCCGGAACATACCGGACCTATTTTTCTCTCCATGTCCCCAGATTTCAACCGCAAGCTCTGGACATTTATAACTGGACCTCGCAGCTAGCTAGCTGCTATATCCGTGTGACTATTGACTTACATCGATCCCGGAGCAAACATAAATTATTCTGGAGCTAGCGAGCTGAAGAGTTCCATCAGCCACTCCTGGGCTACAATCACCTATCCGGACCCGTTTTACTGCCAACGCAGAGCCCCACTGGGACTTCACAACTGGACTACCGACGTACGTACATACATACATACATACATACATACATACATACATACATACATACATACATACATACATACATACATACATACATACATACATACATACATACATACATACATACATACATACATACATACATACATACATACATACATACATACATACATACATACATACATACATACATACATACATACATACATACAGTTGAAGTCAGAAGTTTACATACACTTAGGTTGGAGTCATTAGAACTTGTTTTTCAACCACTCCAAAGATTTCTTGTTAACAAACCATAGTTTTGACAAGTCGGTTAGGACATCTACTTTGTGCATGACACAAGTAATTGTTCCAACAATTGTTTACAGACAGATTATTTCACTTATATTTCACTGTATCACAATTCCAGTTTACATTCACTAAATTGACATTGCCTTTAACCTGTTAATCTTACCCCCTACTTTTTCGAACATTCTGTTAAAAATCTCGCAACATTTCAGCACCCTGCTACTCATGCCAGGAATATAGTATATGCATGTGATTAGTATGTGTGGATAGAAAACACTCAGACGTTTATAAAACTGGTTAAATCACGGCTGTGGCTTTAACATAACGTGCGTTTCATTGAAAAGTGCAGGAAAATCTGATCACTGAAAGTGGAAAAATATATCCATCCGCCGCTTCAACCCATTGTTATGGGTGAAAGACATTAAATAGGGCTGAGGTTGCAGTACCTACAGCTTCCACACGATGTCAACAGTCTTGTCAGTTGCCTAGGATTTGTTTCTTGGTCAAACGAACAAGAGACAGCCCATTTCTTCCGGTCTCCGACCGGATATTTTGGTTGAGAGATAGACGGACAGTATTTCAAGATGGATCCCTATAGAAAACATTACATCTCGTGATTAATTTGATCGCTTATTAACGTTTACGAATACCTAAAGTTGCATTACAAAAGTATTTCAAAGTGTTTTGTGAAAGTTTATCGTCGACTTTTGGAATTAAAAAAAATGACGTTACGTTATGAAACGCTATTTTTTTCCATTCATTTATCACACAGTCTACATAGAACGATATCTAGGCTATATATGGACTGATTTAATCGAAAAAAAGACCCAATAGTGATTATGGGACATCTAGGAGTGCCAACAAAGAAGATGGTCAAAGGTAATGAATGTTTTATATTTTATTGTGCGGTTTGTGTAGCGCCGAATATGCTAATTATTTTGTTTACGTCCCCTGCGGGTCTTTTGTGGTGTTACATGCTATCAGATAATAGTTTCTCATGCTTTCGCCGAAAAGCATTTTAAAAATCTGACTTGTTGCCTGGATTCACAACGAGTGTAGCTTTAATTCAATACCCTGCATGTGTATTTTAATGAATGTTTGAGTTTTAACTAATACTATTAGCATTTAGCGTAGCACATTTGCATTTCCAGAGCTCTAGATGGGACGCCTGCGTGCCAGGTAGAAGCAAGAGGCTTGGAAAATTCAAGAAAATTATGCTTCTGATAGGCTAATCTGCCCGAGGGAGTTATCCAGCTGGCTCCTCCGTCGCGACGTTACCTGAACGCCCATCTGTGGTCCGCTAATCGTTAGCTGTCTTATCGGCTGCTATCTGAATAGAAATATCGGACAATTGTTTTCTTTTTTCTTGGGTCTCTATAACTATATATATTTTTTTTGCGAACTGGATTGATCCCCTCTACCACACCGAACCCCACTAATCCTACCGACAGAAACGCACAAGGTGGAACTGTTGACACACTCCAGCCATATGAGGTCTAGCATTGTCTTGCATTAGGAGGAACCCAGGGCCAACCGCACCAGCATATGGTCTCACAAGGAGTCTGAGGATCTCATCTCGGTACCTAATGGCAGTCAGGCTACCTCTGGCGAGCATATTGAGGGCTGTGCGGCCCCCCAAAGACATACCACCCCACACCATGACTGACCCACCGCCAAACCGGTCATGCTGGAGGATGTTGCAAGCAGCAAAATGTTCTCCACGGCGTCTCCAGACTCTGTCACATCTGTCACATGTGCTCAGTGTGAACCTGCTTTCATCTGTGAAGAGCACAGGGCGCCAGTGGAGAATTTGCCAATCTTGGTGTTCTCTGGCAAATGCCAAACATCCTGCACGATGTTGGGCTGTAAGCACAACCCCCAACTGTGGACGTCGGGTCCTCATACCACCCTCATGGAGTCTGTTTCTGACCATTTGAGCAGACACATGCACATTTGTGGACTGCTGGAGGTCATTTTGCAGGGCTCGGGCAGTGCTCCTCCTGCTCCTCCTTGCACAAAGGCGGAGGTAGCGGTCCTGCTGCTGGGTTGTTGCCCTCCTACGGCCTCCTCCACGTCTCCTGATGTACTGGCCTGTCTCCTGGTAGCGCTTCCATGCTCTGTACACTACGCTGACAGACACAGCAAACCTTCTTGCCACAGATCGCATTGATGTGCCATCCTGGATGAGCTGCACTACCTGACCCACTTGTGTGGGTTGTAGACTCCGTCTCATGCTACCACTAGAGTGAAAGCACCGCCAGCATTCAAAAGTGACCAACACATCAGCCAGGAAGCATAGGAACTGAGAAGTGGTCTGTGGTCACCACCTGCAGAACCACTCCTTTATTGGGGGTGTCTTGCTAATTCCCTATAATTTCCACCTGTTGTCTTTTCCAATTGCACAACAGCATGTGAAAATTGTCAATCAGTGTTTCTTCCTACGTGGACAGTTTGATTTCACAGATGTGTGATTCACTTGGAGTTACATTGTGTTGTTTAAGTGTTCCCTTTATTTTTTTGAGCAGTGTATATATATTTATATATTTATATGGGTGTCAGGCAAATACATTTCACTGAGAGGTGTCAAGACATATTGTCAGGGGTGAGAGAATGAATTGTAATTTATCTTAATGTTATTTTGATGTTTACAGGTGCACGATCCTGCTGACCCTATGCAGCCAGGTCCAATCTATTTTTTAAGTAAGTCTGGCTTGTTTGGTGTCTGCTTTGAAGGAATATCACAACAAGTAAACTATTTCATTGATGAAGGCATGTCATCCAGCAAAGGCAGTAGCGCAGTCATCAACTACATGCACCATTTCTTCACCAACCATGAAGTTGGGGTGTTGGAGTGTGCCCCAGGCTATCATCAATAAAAATAAAACCAAAAATTGGACTGTGTGGTTTAAGGAATTTAAAATTATTTAGAACTTTTACTTTCGATATTTAAGTACATTTTAGCAATGATATTTACTTTTGATACTTATGTATTTTTAAAACTAAATACTTTTAGACTTTTACTTCAGTCATTTTCGATGAAGGTATCTTTACTTCTGGACACTTTCTGTTTACCTGTTATTTTTCCTTATTGTAGATCACCACTTTTAGTCTTAATATTTACTACACTACTCGCTGTTTAGCATATGACTTCACATGTGAATCCTTAAAGAGATGGGTGGGGCTGGCTTAAGAGGGTGTGAACAATGCTGAATTGGTATAGACAAAGGAGAGCTCTCCAGTAGGTACCAAAACATTCAAAGGCCATTTTCTCAAAAGTGAGTTTACAAGTGTATACACTTACAAAGCAGCATTACTTTCCCATTGTTCCTCAAAAATGCAGTATGATATACCATTTTCTAGCTATCTCAAATTTTACTACTATTTTACCGAATCCAGGTGGTGAGTCACATATAGACAGGTTTGTGCCTTTCCAAATAATGTTGAACCAATCAAATTTACCGCAGGTCCATGTCAAAGTTGCAGAAACATCTCATGGATGATCAATGGAAACAGGATGCAGCTGAGATTATTTATTGCAGACAAAGTTTTAGGCAGCCTGAAAAATAAGCTTTTCCAGGAATACTATTAGTCTCAAAAACCTTTTTTACTAGGTTCTCAAATATAGATAAGAAAACATTTTCCTATTGAACATTGAATGCTGCTGCACTGTCAGTTCCCTTACAAGTCTTGTCTTGGTTAGAGAAGAAACCCAATAAACGTTACTTTGTAAGCCCCTCTGGAAGGAAGCAGATCCCAGATGTACATATGCGAATTTCACTCCTCTGAAAAACATGTTATATCAGCTTGTGGTCAATGAAAGCAGCATGCCTGAAAGAGATCCTCTGATATATTTCTTTATAATGGGAATCCCTTTGGTGTGTGCATTGGTGCAGTGAGACTTACATAGACCTATAACAATGAGTCACTACACCACATGCAATAGAACATTGTTTTTTATAAACAACTTTAATGGGAAGTACTGCTTTCATCTATGAACTTTGAAGAATGTAGAACAAGAGATTTGAGGATTGTTGAAGACTAGAATATTATGTTGTACATCAATGAAGCTGTGTATATTTGTATTGCACTGTATCTTCTTAATACAAGTCTTTTGTTGGTTAAGTAACTTTGGGGTAGAGAGAAACCTATGGTATCAAAAGTGAATGTCCTAATGCAATCGACATTCTGTGCTCTTTTACCCTCTGTGTAGATAGCAATGGATGTCATTGTTTTAGTATAGGAGAATCAACAAATAATAGATTAAAGTCCTAACCCCTTCTGTGAATAAGCAGTAAAGACTCAATACAGATCTTTAGCCTCTCCTCTTTCACATTGACATTTGACTGTTGTCAGGCCACTGAATAAGAGCAGAAGAGAACATGAGCAAAATTGGGGAAAAAAACAGACAATAGTATATGTGAAATACTTAACATAATAAAGAAATAAGACGGTGATGAGATTAATGCAAGGTTATGTTTCCTCTACAATAACCCTTTTAAAGGTTGTGTGTGTATTGAGCCTGGATACACTAGGCCTATGTAGTTCTGTCTCAACTCTTCATATTTGGTTTGTCTTACTATATTTGTATGGTAGCATCTGCAACAATGAGATCACACCAAGTTATAGCTTTAAACAAGGTGTCTTACGACTGTCACATAATATACTTATACCAACCTAATCTGTATATTTCAGAAGAATGTAACTTATTCAGGATTGCTTATGTCTTTGGCCAGCTTCTCCATGAACTCCTGGCAGAGGAGGTTGAAGTTTTGTCTTGTAACGATTCTCGTTGGTGGGAAGAAGGAGTAGACCAAAGGGCAGGGTGGTACGTGTTCATGATGCCTTTAATAAACTGAACATTGAATACAAACAAACAAAAAAATAAAGGAAAACAGAAACAGTCCTGTATGGTGAAAACACTGAAACAGAAAATAACCACCCACAAATCATACTAGGAACACAGGCTACCTAAGTATGGTTCTCAATCAGAGACAATGATTGACAGCTGCCTCTGATTGGGAACCATTCCAGGCCAAAAGCAGAAATACAAAACATAGAATGGCCACTCCAACTCACGCCCTGACCAAACTAAAATAGAGACATAAAAAAAGGAACTAAGGTCAGGACATGACAGTAACCCCCCCCCTCCAAAGGTGCGGACTCCGGACGCAAAACCTAAACCCATAGGGGGGGGTCTGGGTGGGCATCTGTCTGCGGTGGAGGCTCTGGTGGACCCCACTACACCATAGTCTTAGCCCACTTAAGTGGCACCTTTGGAGCGGCGACCCTCGCCGCCAACCTCGGACTGGGGACCTTTGCAGCGGGCCCTGAATAGACGGGAGACTCCGGCAGCGCCGGAGTGAAGGGCAACTCCACTCCTAACTGATGAGCGGATTTGACAGTTCCTGACTGACGGGCGGCTCCGGCAGCTCCTGACTGACGGGCGGCTCTGGCAGCTCCTGACTGACGGGCGGCTCTGGCAGCTCCTGACATGAGGGAGACTCTGGAAGCGCTGGACAGGCGGGAGCACCTGGATGGAGGAGACGGACAGACAGCCTGGTGTGTGGGGCTGTCCCAGGAGGCCTGGTGCGTGGAGGGGGCACCGGATGGACTGGAAGTCTCGAGCACCAAGCCTGCACAACCTGTCCTGGCTGGATACCCCCTGTAGCCCAAGTGTGGCGGGGTGGAACAGACCGCACTGGGCTGTGCTGGCGAACCGGGGACATATGGCTGGTGCCATATAACCCGGGCTGAGGAGACGCACTGGAGACCAGATGCGCTGAGCTGGCTTCATTCCTCCTGGCTCGTTGCCCACACTAGCCCGGCTGATACGAGGAGCTACGATGTAGCACACCGGGCTATGCCTGCGCACTGGGGACACAGTGCGCCTCACGGCATAACACGGTGCCTGCCAGGTCAACCTCTCTCCACGGTAAGCAGATGGAATTGGCTCAGGTCTCCTACCTGACTTAGCCATCCTCCCCATGTGCCTCTCGTCCCTGTTGCGCTCCTCATATCGCCTCACACTGAAAATAACTACCCACAAATCATAGTGGGAACACAGGCTACCTAAGTATGGTTCTCATAGACAACGATTGACAGCTGCCTCTGATTGGGAACATTACATTACATTTAAGTCATTTAGCAGACGCTCATACCAAGCCAAAAGCAGAAATACAAAACATAGAACAAAAACATAGAATGCCCACCCCAACTCACGCCCTGACCAAACTAAAACAGAGACATAAAAAAGGAACTAAGGTCAGGACATGACATGTCTTCACAATAAGCATGGCCTTGATGGTAGGAACAGTGAACCCTTATTCTTGCTGCTGTCCATAGATCATTCATTTGGGAGAACACTTTCTCGAATGGCACACTACTTCCAGGTAAGCACATGACGACGCTAATCTAGCCAGGTTATGTTTTCCCTTCTTCAAGCGATCCTCCCTTTATGAACTTTTGCTGGCCAGTAACCTCGTCAAACAATGCATCCTCATTGATGGTCACATAGGGGCATTTTTCCTGCAGTGTGGCTGCTGCCTTCTGGATCTCTTCATGCTAAGGTTGCCTTTTTAAAAAGGAGACGCTGTAAATCTTTTATATTATCTGTGTGCTTTCCCCATGCTTGCAAGTAGTTCTCAGCCATAGTGAAGAATGATTGGGATGTTTTGAGAAATTGCTCCTTTTTCTTCTAGCTCTCTCAGAAGTCCTCTGACCAAAACTGGAATGAAGTTGTCATCATGTCTTGCAGTCAATTTTGCTTCAATGTTTCTCAGAATTGCAGATGACTCCACAGCACAGCGGTCCTGGCCTTCAAGCATCTTGATTGTGTCACTGAATACGGTCAGGTTTCCATGGACAAAGGCCAGCCAAATTTCAGTCAGTCGATCTTTGAACATTGTTCGCAGGACAACAGGGCATTTGTCTTCAGAAAGAAAAAAGGATTTAAATGGCACATACATTTTCAGCACTCTTTCTAGAGCAGGGAACATGGACAGCCAGCGAACATTTCTGTGTCCTAAAAAAAGCTCTTTAGTCTTTATACTCCAACAGTGAAAATATCCAAATATCTTTGTGAGCAGGTACTCAACATCAAGGGGAATCATATCCAAAGCTGTTCTGGCCGTGTTATGAATAATGTGGGCAGGACAACCTAAGCTAATCACCTCCCACTGCAGAGCATTTTTAACTTTGGTATGGACATTGACCCTCCCTATTCAGTCCTCCAAAGTTGGTATTTGTGTTGTCGGCAGAGAATGCCACGACTTTGTTTTCCAGGTTACATTTTTGGATGACCACCAGGACAGCTGCAAGTTTCTCTGCTGTATCTCCTTTCAAATCAACAAAACCAAGCAGGTGTGTTTCCACAGATGTGTTACCATCATATATCTTACAATATCTGACTAGTTTTGGCAGCAGCTTTTACATGTCCATGATTTGGATGCATCAATGGACAGGGACACAAATTCAACCTGGTCTAGGTCCTGTGTTACCAAAGAAGGTACCCGTGGTGTAAATACGTTACTCACTATGGCTTCACATTTTGTCCTAGCACATGTAAACTTCGGCTCATAAAGTTTCCGTGTCAGTTGTGCTGTGCAGCCCAGAGATCTGTAACTATGATTGTGTTTTATAGTGTGGTATGCAAAGACATCCCTCATGCACAGCTAAATCATATTCTTCTTGGGAAGGCTCCACCTTGAAGAATGTGGTGACAGAGGGCATACCAACACGGGTAATCAGACAGGCTTTATGCTTTTTTGTCTATTGATGTTCTACCACTGCCGTTCTTCCCCCGCTGCCAATTGAAAAAGAGGAATGAAATACCCAAATCTAACTGCCTGAAGCAAGGATATGCATATTCTTGGTACCATTTGAAAGCAATCTAGGATAATATAACACATTAGATCTGGTAAAAAATAATAGAAAGAAAAAAACAATCGTTTTTTGTATCATCTTTGAAATGCAAGAGAAAGGCCTTAATGTATTATTCCAGCCCAGGTGGATTTTGGCCACTAGATAGGAGCAGTGTATGTGCAAAGTTTTAGACTGATCCAATAAACCATTGCATTTATGTTCAAAATATTGTATCAAGACTGCCCAAATGTGCCTAATTTGTTTATTGTAATAACTTCATGTTCAAAACTTTGCACTCTCCTCAAACAACAGCATGGTACTATTTCACTGTAATAGCTATTGTACATTGGACCGTTCAGTTAGATTAACAAGAGTCTATACCCTGGGAAATGTTCTTGTTACTTATAACCTCATACAAATCGCATTAGCCTACGTTAGCTCAACCGTGCCCCTAACCCACCGATCCTGAAGAAGTTTTAATGAATACCATTTCAGACTGCTATGTTAGGATAAACCATCTCAAGCATTTGCTAGCTACATTTAAAATGTACCTCCAGCTCAAGCAAGTTTACTCTGTGAACATTCTTTGGATTTTGGCAATGAAGCGCTTTACTTCAGATGAACTCATGGATACCATTTTTTATGTCACTGCAACCAGTATGAAGTATATTAGACATATGTACAAAAGTATGTTGACACCCATTCAAATGAGTGGATTTCGGCCACACCTGTTGCTGACAGGTGTATAAATTCGAGCACACAGCCATCTCCATAGACAAACATTGGCAGTAGAATGGCCTTACAGAAGAGCTCAGTGACATTCAGCATGGCACCGTTATAGGTTGACACCTTTCCAACATGTCAGTTCATAACATTTCGGCCGTGCTAGAGCTGCCCCAGTCAACTGTGCTGTTATTGTGGAGTGGAAATGTCAAGGTCCAACAATGTCTTCGCTGCTAAGTGGTAGGCCACACACGCTCACAGAATGGGACCGGAGTGTTGAAGCGCATACAAATCGTCTATCCGCGGTTGCAACACTCACTACCGAGTTCCAACTTGCCTCTGGAAGCAATGTCAGCACAATAACTGTTTTTCAGTAGCTTCATGAAATGGGTTTCCATGGCCAAACAACTGCACACAAGCCTAAGATCACCATGTGCAATGCCAAGCGTCGGCTGGAGTATTGTAAAGCTTGCTGCCATTGGACTCTGGAGCAGTGAAAACCCATTCTCTGGAGTGATGAATCACTCTTCACCATCTGGCAGTCTGATGGATGACTCTGGCTTTGGCGGATGCCAAGAGAACGCTACCTGCCCAAATGCATAGTGCCAATTGTAAAGTTTGGTAGAGGAGGAATAATTATCTGAGTTTATTTATCATGGTTCGGGCTAGGCCACTTAGTTCCAGTGAAGGGACATTTTACGCTACAATATACAATGACATTCTAGACGATTCCGTGCTTCCAACTTTATGGCAACAGTGTTGGGAAGGCACGTCGTTGTTTCAGCATAACAATGCCCCCGTGCACAAAGCGAGATCGGTGTGGAAGAACTTGACAAACCTGCACAGAGCCCTGGCCTCAACCCATTCGAAAACCTTTGGGATGAATTGGAACTCGGACTGCGGGCCAGGCTTAATTGCCCAATGTCAGTGGACAATTCTCATTTTGCTGAATAGAAGCAAGTCCCCACAGCAATGTTCTAACTTCTTGTGGAAAGCCTTCCCAGAAGAATGGAGGCTGTTGTCACAGCACAGGGGGGGGATCAACTCCATATTAATGTTCATAATTTTGGAAGGAGATGTTCGACGAAGAGTGGTCATGTAGTGTAGTTTTGCGAGCCAATGCTAACTAGGGTTAACGCAATGACTGCAAGTCTATGGTATCTACTAGCATGCTAGCAGTTACCATAGACTTTGTCATTGCATTAGCACTATTTAGCAATGGCGCTAATTGACGTTTGCAACTTCTTTCAAACTGCACACAGAGACATAAAAATGTTATCCACAAGTTCATTAAACCTCTGAATTAGTATTTATGTCTTAAGCCATCCACCCTTATCAGCAAGACAATAGACTCTTACCCAGTCCACCAAATGCATTGTTTTCTAACCTCATCTGGATGGATTCATAATAAATGTGAATTAATATAACTGAATGACAGAAATATTGGAATAAAGTAGGCTACTGAAGAAAACAAATGGTTGCTTACTGGAAGTAATCCAATTGTTATCATAGGGTTTGAAGCAATAGCCTACCTGCATGTGGTAAACTATTTCAGTACCGTTTCATGCTCCTCTGAGACAAGCAATGAGATTTTAATTTTCACCGAATCTCCGTTTGGTTTTTAGTTAGCCTACAATTAGGGGGTGGAAATGTTAGGATTATTTTGCTCTTCACTCGCAGTCACTTGGTAGCCAACTCCCAACCGGTCACGTTGTACAGCGCCATAATTTCCTAACAGAGACCCGGAGGGTTTTGTTTTTTGATTTTTTGGGAATTGAAACACCATAATATTAATCAAATCAATTAAGCTACTTTTCTTAACCTTTTGTGACTATGGGGCAGTATTTTCATTTTTTTTAAACGTTCCCATAGTAAACAGGATATTTTGTCAGGACAAGATGCTAGAATATGCATATAATTGACAGCCTAGGATAGAAAACACTCTAAAGTTTCCAAAACTGTAAAAATATTGTCTGTGAGTATGACAGAACTGATGTTGCAGGCTAAATCCTGAGAAAAATCCAACCCAGAAGTGCCTCATATTTTGAAAGTGCTGCGTTCCAATGTGTCCCTATTCAAATCAAATTTATTTATATAGCCCTTCGTACATCAGCTGATATCTCAAAGTGCTGTACAGAAACCCAGCCTAAAACCCCAAACAGCAAGCAATGCAGGTGTAGAAGCACGGTGGCTAGGAAAAACTCCCTAGAAAGGCCAAAACCTAGGAAGAAACCTAGAGAGGAACCAGTCTATGTGGGGTGGCCAGTCCTCTTCTGGCTGTGCCGGGTGGAGATTATAACAGAACATGGCCAAGATGTTCAAATGTTCATAAATGACCAGCATGGTCGAATAATAACAAGGCAGAACAGTTGAAACTGGAGCAACAGCACAGTCAGGTGGACCGGGGACAGCAAGGAGTCATCATGTCAGGCAGTCCTGGGGCACGGTCCTAGGGCTCAGGTCCTCCGAGAGAGAGAAAGAAAGAGAGAATTAGAGAGAGCATATGTGGGGTGGCCCGTCGTCTTCTGGCTGTGCCGGGTGGAGATTATAACAGAACATGGCCAAGATGTTCAAATGTTCATAAATGACCAGCATGGTCGAATAATAGTAAGGCAGAACAGTTGAAACTGGAGCAGCAGCATGGCCAGGTGGACTGGGGACAGCAAGGAGTCATCATGTCAGGTAGTCCTGGCGCATGGTCCTAGGGCTCAGGTCAGTTGAAACTGTAGCAGCAGCATGGCCAGGTGGACTGGGGACAGCAAGGAGTCATCATGTCAGGTAGTCCTGGGGCATGGTCCTAGGGCTCAGGTCCTCCGAGAGAGAGAAAGAAAGAAGGAGAGAATTAGAGAACGCACACTTAGATTCACACAGGACACCGAATAGGACAGGAGAAGTACTCCAGATATAACAAACTGACCCTAGCCCCCCGACACAAACTACTGCAGCATTAATACTGGAGGCTGAGACAGGAGGGGACAGGAGACACTGTGGCCCCATCCGTGGACACCCCCGGACAGGGCCAAACAGGAAGGATATAACCCCACCCACTTTGCCAAAGCACAGCCCCCACACCACTAGAGGGATATCTTCAACCACCAACTTACCATCCTGAGACAAGGCTGAGTATAGCCCACAAAGATCTCCGCCACGGCACAGCCCAAGTGGGGGGGGGGCGCCAACCCAGACAGGATGACCACAACAGTGAATCAACCCACTCAGGTGACGCACCCCCTGCAGGGACGGCATTAGAGAGCCCCAGTAAGCCAGTGACTCAGCCCCTGTAATAGGGTTAGAGGCAGAGAATCCCAGTGGAAAGAGGGGAACCGGCCAGGCAGAGACAGCAAGGGCGGTTCGTTGCTCCAGAGCCTTTCCATTCACCTTCCCACTCCTGGGCCAGACTACACTCAATCATATGACCCACTGAAGAGATGAGTCTTCAGTAAAGACTTAAAGGTTGAGACCGAGTTTGCTTCTCTGACATGGGTAGGCAGACCGTTCCATAAAAATGGAGCTCTATAGGAGAAAGCCCTGCCTCCAGCTGTTTGCTTACAAATTCTAGGGACAATTAGGAGGCCTGCGTCTTGTGACCGTAGCGTACGTGTAGGTATGTACGGCAGGACCAAATCAGAGAGATAGGTAGGAGCAAGCCCATGTAATGCTTTGTAGGTTAGCAGTAAAACCTTAAAATCAGCCCTTGCTTTGACAGGAAGCCAGTGTAGAGAGGCTAGCACTGGAGTAATATGATCAATTTTTTTGGTTCTAGTCAGGATTCTAGCAGCCGTATTTAGCACTAACTGAAGTTTATTTAGTGCTTTATCCGGGTAGCCGGAAAGTAGAGCATTGCAGTAGTCTAACCTAGAAGTGACAAAAGCATGGATTAAATTTTCTGCATCATTTTTGGACAGAAAGTTTCTGATTTTTGCAATATTACGTAGATGGAAAAAAGCTGTCCTCGAAATGGTCTTGATATGTCCTTCAAAAGAGAGATCAGGGTCCAGAGTAACGCCGAGGTCCTTCACAGTTTTATTTGAGACGACTGTACAACCATTAAGATTAATTGTCAGATTCAACAGAAGATCTCTTTGTTTCTTGGGACCTAGAACAAGCATCTCTGTTTTGTACGAGTTTAATAGTAGAAAGTTTGCAGCCATCCACTTCCTTATGTCTGAAACACATGCTTCTAGCGAGGGCAATTTTGGGGCTTCACCATGTTTCATTGAAATGTACAGCTGTGTGTCATCCGCATAGCAGTGAAAGTTAACATTATGTTTTCGAATAACATACCCAAGAGGTAAAATGTATAGTGAAAACAATAGTGGTCCTAAAACGGAACCTTGAGGAACACCGAAATTTACAGTTGATTTGTCAGAGGACAAACCATTCACAGAGACAAACTGATATCTTTCCGACAGATAAGATCTAAACCAGGCCAGAACATGTCCGTGTAGACCAATTTGGGTTTCCAATCTCTCCAAAAGAATGTGGTGATCGATGGTATCAAAAGCAGCACTAAGGTCTAGGAGCACGAGGACAGATGCAGAGCCTCGGTCCGATGCCATTAAAATGTCATTTACCACCATCACAAGTGCCGTCTCAGTGCTATGATGGGGTCTAAAACCAGACTGAAGCATTTCGTATACATTGTTTGTCTTCAGGAAAGCAGTGAGTTGCTGCGCAACAGCCTTCTCTAAAATTTTTGAGAGGAATGGAAGATTCGAGATAGGCCGATAGTTTTTTATATTTTCTGGGTCAAGGTTTGGCTTTTTCAAGAGAGGCTTTATTACTGCCACTTTTAGTGAGTTTGGTACACATCCGGTGGATAGAGAGCCATTTATTATGTTCAACATAGGAGGGCCAAGCACAGGAAGCAACTCTTTCAGTAGTTTAGTTGGAATAGGGTCCAGTATGCAGCTTGAAGGTTTAGAGGCCATGATTATTTTCATCATTGTGTCAAGAGATATAGTACTAAAACACTTGAGCGTCTCTCTTGATCCTAGGTCCTGGCAGAGTTGTGCAGACTCAGGACAACTGAGGTTTGGAGGAATACGCAGGTTTAAAGAGGAGTCCGTAATTTGCTTTCTAATAATCATCCTCAAAGAAGTTAATGAATTTATCACTGATAAAGTGAAAGTCATCCTCTCTTGGGGAATGCTGCTTTTTAGTTAGCTTTGCGACAGTATCAAAAAGGAATTTTGGATTGTTCTTATTTTCCTTAATTAAGTTAGAAAAATAGGATGATTGAGCAGCAGTAAGGGCTCTTCGGTACTGCACGGTACCGTCTTTTCCAGTTTGGTGTGGCACCATTTCCGTTCCAATTTTCTGGAAGCTTGCTTCAGAGCTCGGGTATTTTCTGTGTACCAGGGAGCTAGTTTCTTTTGAGAAATGTTTTTAGTTTTTAGGGGTGCAACTGCATCTAGGGTATTGCGCAAGATTAAATTGAGATCCTCAGTTAGGTGGTTAACTGATTTTTGTCCTCTGGCGTCCTTGGGTAGGCAGAGGGAGTCTGGAAGGGCATCAAGGAATCTTTGTGTTGTCTGTGAATTTATAGCACAACTTTTGATGGTCCTTGGTTGGGGTCTGAGCAGATTATTTGTTGCAATTGCAAACGTAATAAAATGGTGGTCCGATAGTCCAGGATTATGAGGAAAAACATTAAGATCCACAACATTTATTCCATGGGACAAAACTAGGTCCAGCGTATGACTGTGACAGTGAGTGGGTCCAGAGACATGTTGGACAAAACCCACTGAGTCGATGATGGCTCCGAAAGCATTTTGGAGTGGGTCTGTGGACTTTTCCATGTGAATATTAAAGTCACCGTGAATATTAAAGTCAGCAGTGAATGGGCTATCAACCAAATTACTCTTTCTCCGTATTCCCAAAGGTGTCTACAGCATTGTGACGTAGTTTTACACATTTATGTTGAAGAATACCCATAGGCGGCTACATAATACAAGTGGTCACCTGATGCTCCCAGAGAGATTCTTGCGTAAAATAAAATAAAATGAAATAAAGAGGTAGCCATTGCTCCAATCGGTCCTACTGAAAAACAAATTGTCCTTGAGGATTGATTATAAACAACGTTTGCCATGTTTCTGTCGATATTATGGAGCTAATTTGGAATCTTGTTCTTCATTTTCGTGAATGCAATTTCCGGGCGATTTCTCAGACAAACGTGAAGAACAAACGGAGCTATTTCGCCTACAAAAATAATATTTTTGGAAAAAAGGAACATTTGCTATCTAACTGAGAGTCTCGTGAGTGAAAACATCCGAAGCTCATCAAAGGTAAATGATTTAATTTGATTGCTTTTCTGATTTCCGTGATCAAGTTACCTGCTGCTAGCTAGACAAAATGCCATGCTAGGCTATCGATAAACTTACACAAATGCTTGTCTAGCTTTGGCTGTAAAGCATATTTGGAAAATCTGAGATGACAGGGTGATTAACAAAAGGCTAAGCTGTGTCTCAATATATTTCACTTGTGATTTTCATAAATAGGAATATTTTCTAGTAATATTTATGTCCGTTGCATTATGCTAATTAGTGTAAGATGATGACAACGGTCCCGCTCACGGGAGGTTAAAATCAATCCCATGTACTATGTTCTTACAAAAAAAAGGTTTTAAATTCTCTAGTATAGCCAATATTATAAACAGTCAAATGCTTCTCAAATATGCCTTCTGTTGGTCAAACTAGTACTAACCAGTATTAATGACAACAATGGCTGACACTTAAATAATGTGCCATAGAATTCTGTGGCAGCCCGCATGCTATGCTGCAGTACGATGCAACTTTTAAAAGAAGGACCACTGTACGTTCTTGTAGTTAGTCTAGTTTATTATCTAATTATTGGACGTTGGCTAACAGGACCAATGGTAAAGTCAAATTACCCACTTGCCACCAAATCCTTACAAGGCACCCCGACCTTCGTCCCTGATATCTCCGCCTCTTTCTCCGACGAATGACGGGGATGAGGGCCTTGTCGGCTGACTGGAGTAAATCCCTCTTATCCGACTTGTTAAAGAAAAATGTCTTTTAATATGAGGTGAGTGATCACTGTCCTGATTTCTAGAAGCTCTTTTCGGTCACAAGATGGTGGCAGAAGCATTATGCACAAAATAAGTTACAAATAACGTGAAAAAAGCCCACACACGTTTAGGAGACCGTAAAACGACAGCCATTATCTCTGACGGCATCATCGTTTGTGTTTACAATAATTTATCCTTTTTACTGTTCACCAATTTAAAAATTTAAAAATGTCATTTGTATCATTCTTTACTACTTATTTCATTACCATTACTGGAGATAGTTTAGCAGAATTTCTCTCTAACTTTTCAACTGTTCACCAAGATTTTGTATTTCTAAGGTAGCAGCTCAGGTTCAGAGGATCACTCCAGGTTCACTCTGTGTTATGGGATGTGTTTGGGGATTTTAGGATTACAACTGTAAGGGTATTTTCACTAGCACAGTGCATTATTCAATTAGCAAGATTTTCATTCATGATCTGTAACTTTAATGGTGGCGCATACCGTGTCTGTGTGCTTGCCTCCTATCCAATTACAATGGCATACTTTCTGACAGCCTATCTGGAGGAGATGAAGCCCTTAAACAAGCTTGGGTGGTCATCATCTACATATAGCAAAGTGAGCATTGTGCAAAGTGAGCAGTATTCATATCTAGTGATTCACAGGTCTGCTGAGAGCGAATACACATAATATTTCAAGACAGTCGCTAACTCCTCAAGGTATGTATGGTGCATTTCTTTCCATCTGTATTGGAATGACATTTGAAATAATCTGTTACATTCAGTTCTGAAGGTATTCCATGTATTTTTCTTCATTATATCCTCACATATTTCTCCTTTGGAGTGCCATAAACAATTAAAGTAACTGAATTAAATTAAAATGGGTTCCTGTCAATATGAAGTGAATTTATATTGGTCCTCTCAAATATTACTGGAAGTATTCTGCATCAGAACTTATAAATGCAGAGATGCTTTGCTGTTTTATTTGAGACATTTTCTTTCAAATTGTGGTAAGAAAATTGGAAGTTGGCCTTCCTGACCCCAGACACTGCTATTCCCGTTTTGCATGACGAGATACACAAAGTGGAGATCTAGAGCAGAGCAAAAACAGAAAAAACATAACTAGCTTATTTGTTCTCAGCTAGACAATAGAAAGTCTTGATATTTGAGGATATCAATGGTAAGATACTAATAAGCAGGGCTGGCATTATGGGCGTGCCTTAGAGGGCCTCACCATGCCCTACCATACCTTCTTGTATGCAAAAATAAAATATTGAGATAATTTATTAGTCTCCAGATAAAGCATCCATGCGAGTGCCCCTCTGTCTCATTATGTTTAGACCATGAAATGATGATAGTTAATGATGTTGAGAAAATAAAACATTATTGTTGAAATGAAACTGTTCCACTAAAAATACGCACATGAAAATCATAGCTGGCATGCAGATCGGTAGAAATGGTAGGATACATTGTACGTTTCCCCAAACTTGAATCTCACGGTCTTTACTTATTATAACACCCATTCAAAAATTGTGTGCCCCCATGGAAATCAAATGCCTGTCCAACTGATTTGTTCTGGCCGTGCTTATAAGATACTGGCATGGAAAAAATAAAGTAAAGGGAGAAAATAGTCAGAGAGGGCAGTGGGCTCTCTGAGGACCCTCTTCATGTAAAAGTGTTCTGTTCACACTGACTCAACAAGTGAACCATTGGCGACTCTAAGCTTGCACTAGATCTGTGTTGTCATGGTAACTCCTCTGTTGAAGCACAGCACGCTCAAATGATGATATACTGTTTAGAGTAGGGTGACCAGACGTCCCCATTTTTGGGGGCCTGTCCCCGGCTGGAGCTGTCCCCAGAAATGTCCCCGTTTTTAACTGTGCGTTAAAAACAGACTGCAAAGTGAAATAATATTTTACGTGGCAAGAAAGACCGGACAGCAGAATCTGCCAGTTGATGTCTCAATCGCGTTGTGCTTATTTTGTCCAACAAAGGGGGCTGCTCACTATATCATCTTCATTCACTCTTCTTCTACTAACTATTTGCTCGTGCTCATTTTAGAGAAAATTGCTGTGGAAAACTCAGCCAGAAGCTAGCAAGTGCCAAGTGAATCCACAACATCACACCAAACGTCTTTTCAACCCAGGTAAGTTACAATTATTTGAGATACTAGCTAATGATGTTATGATGTCACAATGCATTATATAGTTAGATGATCTGCTTTATAAGGTTTTAAATAGGTTATGCTAGCTAACATTAGCTATATCGACTAAGTTATCTAGTTAGGTTAGCTAGCTACTGTCATGGTAGCTTGGTTAAAAACCTTCACACAGTGGACAGGCTATTTTGAAAATATGATTGAGAATATTTATTTGTAGATTACAATTTTAATGGTTTGGCATTTTAATAAGTAGTGTGAACAAATATTTTGAAATTTTCATGGATAACATTAGCATAATATTTACTGGTAGAGAGTGGAGAAGAAGGAGAGGATGGAAAGGTAAAGTTATGATTACAGACTGACAATTTATTTTTCCAACCAATGTTTTTGAGATAAAACACAAAGATCAGGCAAGCAATTAGGAATCTGTTATTAAAACTTGTTAGGGCTGCAATCCCGTTAACAGGATCGATATGACAACCACCAGTGAAAGTGCTGGGCGCCAAATTCAAAACAACAGAAATCTCATAATTAAATTTCCTCAAACATACATGTATTTTATACCGTTTTAAAGGTAAACTTGTTGTTTATCCCACCACAGTGTCCAATTTCAAATAGGCTTTAGTGCGAAAGCACCACAAATGATTATGTTAGGTCACCACCAACTCAGAAAAATTCAGCAATTTTTTCCAGCCAAAGAGAGTTCTCACAAAAAGCACAAATACAGATAAAACTTAATCACTAACCTTTGATGATCTTCATCAGATGACACCTTATCAGATGATAGGACTTCATGTTACACAATACATGTATGTTTTGTTTGATAAAGTTCATATTTATATAAAAAAAATCTTAGTATACATTGGCGCATTACGTTCAATAGTTCCAAAAACATCCGGTGATATTGCAGAGAGCCACATCATTTTACAGAAATATTCATTATAAATGTTGATAAATACAATTGTTAGACATGGAAATATAGAAACATGGAAATATTTCCTCTCCTTAACCTTCTGAATTAATGGTTATATTGAAGATAGATGCAGCATCAATGAGTTCCGATCTGTTAAAACCTCTTAGAGCAAGGTGAGACGCTAGCGCACCTTGGAAATGCGCAACGCCAAATGCTAAAAGTACTGGCTAAAACTCAAACATTCATTAAAACACACATGCAGGTTACTCAATTAAAGCTACACTCGTTGTGAATATAGCCAACATGTCAGATTTTTAAAATGCTTTTCGGCGAAAGCATGAGAAGCTATTATTTGATAGCTTGCAACCCCCCGAAATACCTGAAGGGGACGTAAACAAAATAATTAGCATAGCCGGCGCTACACAAAACGCAGAAATAAAATATAAAACATTCATTACCTTTGATGAGCTTCTTCGTTGGCACTCCAATATGTCCCATAAACATCACAATTGGGTCTTTTTTTCGATTAAATCCATCCATGTATACGGAAAATGTCCATTTATGAAGCACGTCTGATCCAGGAAAAAACAGCTTTCCAAAATGCAACGTCATTTTTTTAATTAAAAAAGTTGCCTATAAACTTTGCCAAAACCCTTCAAACTACTTTTGTAATCCAACGTTAGGTATTAGTAAACGTTAATAATCGATCAAATAGATCTGTATTCAATAGCAGCAGGTCTTGAAGTCATGGTCGATATTCTCTCTTTCATAACTTCCCCCGGTGTACCCGATGACAGGAAGTGCCTATTATTCATTTCACCAAGGATTAACTTCAACCCAATTGCCAAGACTGGCGACATCGCGTGAAAGCTGTAGGAATTGTAAACTGGGCGCTATGTATTTCCCTTGCCATAGACAATACAGAGAACTGGCGGAGGGATATATATATTTTTTTTGGTGAACAGTTTTCCTTGGGGTTTTGCCTGCTACACACGTTCTGTTATAGTCACAGACATGATTTAACCAGTTTTAGAAACTTCAGAGTGTTTTCTATCCACACATACTAATCATATGCATATACTATATTCCTGGCATGAGTAGCAGGACGTTGAAATGTTGCACGATTTTTAACAAAAAGTTGAAAAAAATTCATCCGATCTTTAAGAGGATTATTATTATTATTAACCCTGCATTATAATTATATAAACGCCCCTTAGATATCTGATAACATGTTTTCAAACACTTGTTTTTCACAGGGGCTATTAGCAGGACAATAGACACAATGTGGTCCCAAAAACACCTCTCTGACATAGGGTCCAGTATATCTCTTGGTGATGCCATTGAATGTCTCGCCAGCTTTGATCCATGCCTGGGCCCATGCAAAGGCCTTTGTTTGTCAGATGAATATTTGGGTTGAAACTACAGAACAGTTCAAAACAAGAGAACACACATGGTTAATGTTCTGAATGAAATAAAACAAATATAGAGAGAAATAAAATGTCTTACAGAGCCTTTCCATGAGTCCATTCAAGTTTCTTCAACTGTCTTCTGACTGTGATTAGAGCGATGTTGATGTTGTGCTGTGATACCAGCAGATTCTAGATTGCCTTTGCTGATCGCTCATCAGCTTCAACCATCAGTGAGTCGATGGCTTGAATAGTCTCGCTTGAAATGGAATACAATGTAAAAATGTGTAGCATACAGTAAAGACCAGCAGTCGATTTGAGTAAGCATTATTTTTTGCATTATTAGGTCTACTTTACAGTATTGCAGCCTACTGTATCTGTTCATTTTCCTAGGCTTTCACGTTCAGCATAACACAGGCGAATAGCACTGTCCGTGACCATAATCCCCAGGTCTAACAGTATTTTACCAACATGTTTAATTATTCAAGGCTACTTTCTCTTCCCTGTGCTGGAGTTAATTTAAAAACTTTTTGGGATAGGGGGCAGCATTTTCACATTCGGATGAAAAGCGTGCCCAGAGTAAACAACCTGCTACTCAAGCCCAGAAGCTAATATATGCATATTATTAGTAGATATGGATAGAAACACTCTGAAGTATCTAAAACTGTTTGAATGATGTCTGTGAGTTTAACAGAACTCATATGGTAGTTGAAAACCTGAGAAAAATCCAACCAGGAAGTGGGAAATCTGAGGTTTGTAGTTTTTCAACTCATTGCCTATCCAATATACAGTGTCTATGGGGTTATATTGTTCTTCCTGAGGCTTCCACTAGATGCCAACAGTCTTTAGAACCTTGTTTCAGGCTTCTACTGTGAAGGGGGAGCTACTGAGAGCTGTTTCAATCAGGTGTCTCGCAGAAGGCCATGAGCTGGTCACGAGCGTGGCCGTGAGAGCGACCTGCATTCCATTGCATTTCTAAAGACAAAGGAATTGTCCGGTTGAAACATTATTGAAGATTTATAATTAAAACATCCTAAAGATTGATTCTATACATCGTTTATCATGTTTCTACGAACTGTACTATAACTTTTTGGACCTTTCACCTGAACTTTTGCCTGGACTTGCTCGCGCCTCGTGAGTTTGTATTTGTGAACTAAACGTGCTAACAAAAGGTATTTGGACATAAATTACAGACTTTATCAAAAAAACAACAACATTTATTGTGGAAATGGGATTCCTGGGAGTGCATTCTGATGAAGATCATCAAAGGTAAGTGTCACGAATATTACCGAAGGTGACTCCCCTTCTTGTTCGGGTGGCGCTCGGCGGTCGTCGTCGCCGGTCTACTAGCTATCGCCGATCCGTTGTTCTGTGTTTCTTTAGTTCTGTCTAATTGGTAGCACCTGTTTCTTGTTTGGTTGTTAGGGTAGGGTTTTATATAGTCTGTTCAGCCCGCTTCTGTTTCGTGCGGGCTTGTTCGTCTGTTTTGTTGGTTGAGTGTATTTTGTTTGCATTTGGGTTTCACGCTGTCCGTTTATATTTCTGTTAATTTTGTGTTTCCACTTTTGTTCATGTTATGTTTCCGGGACATTAAAGCGTGTTTTTTTCCCACATCTTTTGCTCTCTGCGCCTGACTCCACACCTCATCACTCATTTACCATTACAGTAAGTGAATATTTATAACGCTATTTCTGACTTTTACTGACTCCATAACATGGCGCATATCTGTATGGCTTGTTTTTGTGTTTGAGCGCTGTACTCAGATTATTGCATGGAGTGATTTTTCCGTAAAGCTTTTTTGAAATCCTGGGATTTTGCAGAAATACTCATAATAAACATTGATAAAAGATGTAAGTGTTATTCACGCAATTAAAGATAGACTTATCCTCTATGCAACTGCAGTGTCAGATTTCAAAAACACTTTACGGAAAAAGCATAATCTGATAAAGTTTCATAAAGTGTAACGGCGTTCGTCTGTTGAAGAAAGAGAGTCGGACCGAAATGCAGCGTGTAGGTTACTCATGACTTTAATGAAATACATCGCGGAACATGAAATAACTGAATACTAAATACAAAAACAACAGAACGGAACGTGAAACTAATTACAGCCTATCTGGTGACTACAACACAGAAACAGGAACAAACACCCACGAAATACAAAGCGAACTCAGGCTACCTAAATACGGTTCCCAATCAGAGACAACGAAAAGCACCTGACTCTAATTGAGAATCGCCTCAGGCAGCCAAGCCTATACCACACCCCTAATCAGCCGCGATCCCAAATAATACAAACCCCAATACGAAACACAACATATAAACCCATGTCACACCCTGGCCTACCCAAACATATAACAAAAACACAAAATACAATGACCAAGGCGTGACAGAACCCCCCTCTAAGGTGCGGACTCCCGGACGCACCTCAAGAGCATAGGGAGGGTCCGGGTGGGCGTCAGTCCATGGTGGCGGTTCTGGCTCGGGACGTGAACCCCACTCCATTAATGTCCTAGTTCCTCCCCTTCGCATCCTGGGATAATCCACCCTCTCCGCCGACCATGGCCTAATAGTCCTCACCCAGATCCCCACATAACTGAGGAGCAGCTCGTGACAGAGGGGCAGCTCGGGACAGAGGGGCAGCTCGGGACAGAGGGGCAGCTCGGGACAGAGGGGCATCTCAGGACAGAGGGGCATCTCAGGACAGAGGGGCAGCTCAGGACAGAAGCAGCCTGGGACTGAGGGGAAGCCCGGTACTGAGGGGAAGCCCGGTACTGAGAGGAAGCCCAGTACTGAGAGGAAGCTCAGTACTGAGATGAAGCTCAGGCAGGTAGTAGGCTCCGGTAAATCCTGGCTGGCTGGCGGAACTGGAAGATTCAGGTTGTCTGGCCGATCTAGAAGATCATGGCTGACTGGCACTTCTGAAGGATCTTGGCAGACTGGCACTTCTGGCGGATCCTGGCAGACTGGCGGCGCTGGGCAGACTGGCGGTGCTGGGCAGACTGGCGGCGCTGGGCAGACTGGCGGCGCTGGCGGCGCTGGGCAGACTGGCGGCACTGGCGGCGCTGGACAGACGGGAGACTCCGGCAGCGCAGGAGAGGAGAAAGGCTCTGGCTGCGCTAAACAGGCGGGAGACTCCGGCAGCGCAGGAGAGGAGAAAAGCGCTGGCTGCGCTGAACAGGCGAGGCGCACTGGAGGCCTGGTGCGTGGTGCTGGAACTGGTGGTACTGGATCGAGGACACGCACAGGAAGCCTGGTGCGGGGAGCTGCTACCGAAGGACTGGTGTGTGGAGGTGGCACAGGATAGACTGGACCGTGCAGGCGCACTGGAGCTCTTGAGCACCGAGCCTGCCCAAGCTTACCTGGCTCGATGCCCACTCTAGCCCGGCCAATAGGAAGGGCTGGTATGTGCCGCACCGGGCTATGTTCCCGCACTGAAAAGACTGTGCGCTCCATAGCATAACACAGTGCCTGCCCGGTCTCTCTAGCCCAACGGTGAGCACAGGGAGTTTGCGCAGGTCTCCTACCTGGCATAACTATTCTCGCTTCTAGCCCCCCCTAATAATTTTTTTTGGGGCTGCTTTTCAGGTTTCCTTGCCAACCGTGTTCCCTCGTATCATCGGCTCCTATCTCCGGCTGCCTCTGCTCTCCTTAGTGCCTCCACCTGTTCCCATGGGAGGCGATCTCTTCCGGCCAATATCTCCTCCCAAGTGTAACAACCTTTACCATCCAACACGTCTTCCCATGTCCATTCTCTGAATAATTCATCCTCCCTTTGCTGCTCCAGCTGTCGCTGCCTGTTTATACCAGCGCCTCTCCGTTTTAGTCGGCGTGTCTTTTTCTTTGACTCGATTCGCCTGTAGCCCTCTTCGCACTGCTGAAGTGAATCCCAGGCGGGCGCCTGCACTCTCTCTGGGTCGGCCGCCCACCTGTCGATTTCTTCCCACGTCGTATACTCCATGCCTTTACCTTCCATAACGTCCTCCTTTAGCTCCTGCCAGTTATCTACGTCGTTGCCAGTTACACGCTGGTCGGTCCGTGAGAGGTGGGTGTATCTGTAACGGAGATCGTCTGTTGAAGAAAGAGAGTCGGACCGAAATGCAGCGTGTAGGTTACTCATGACTTTAATGAAATAAATCGCGGTACATGAAATAACTGAATACTAAATACAAAACAACAGAACGGAACGTGAAACTAATTACAGCATATCTGGTGACTACAACACAGAGATTGGAACAAACACCCACGAAATACAAAGCGAACTCAGGCTACCTAAATACGGTTCCCAATCAGAGACAACGAAAAGCACCTGACTCTAATTGAGAACCGCCTCAGGCAGCCAAGCCTATACCACACCCCTAATCAGCCGCGATCCCAAATAATACAAACCCCAATACGAAACACAACATATAAACCCATGTCACACCCTGGCCTACCCAAACATATAACAAAAACACAAAATACAATGACTAAGGCGTGACATAAAGCCCATCATTTAGCCACTTGTTGTTAGCGTGTTCAGCCCAGTAATCCATCTTCATGAGGAGCGAGCATTTCCTCCAGACAAAAACTAAAAAGTTCCATTACAAGTCATAGAACCAAGTCAAATGATGTATGCAATCCCATCTTTAATATGTTTTTAACATTAATCATCAATAAGGTTCCAACCGGAGAATTTCAATGTCCGTCCCTGGGGGGGGGTGCGTCACCTGGGTGGGTTGATTCACTGTTGTGGTCGGCCTGTCTGGGTTTCCCCCCCCCCCCCCCTTGGGTTGTACCGTGTCGGAGATCTTTGTGGGCTATACTCGGCCTTGTCTCAGGATGGTAAGTTGGTGGTTGAAGATTTCCCTCTAGTGGTGTGGGGGCTGTGCTTTGGCAAAGTGGGTGGGGTTATATCCTTCCTGTTTGGCCCTGTCCGGGGGTGTCCTCGGATGGGGCCACAGTGTCTCCTGACCCCTCCTGTCTCAGCCTCCAGTATTTATGCTGCAGTAGTTTATGTGTCGGGGGGGCTAGGGTCAGTTTGTTTATCTGGAGTACTTCTCCTGTCCTATTCGGTGTCCTGTGTAAATCTAAGTGTGCGTTCTCTAATTCTCTCCTTCTCTCCTTCTTTCTCTCTCTCGGAGGACCTGAGCCCTAGAACCATGCCCCAGGACTACCTGACATGATGACTCCTTGCTGTCCCCAGTCCACCTGGCCATGCTGCTGCTCCAGTTTCAACTGGCCTGGGCCCTAGGACCATGTCCCAGGACTACCTGACATGAGGACTCCTTGCTGTCCCCAGTCCACCTGGCCATGCTCCTGCTCCAGTTTCAACTGTTCTGCCTTACTATTATTCAACCATGCTGGACCTGAGCCCTAGGACCGTGCCCCAGGACTACCTGACATGATGGCTCCTTGCTGTCCCCAGTCCACCTGACTGTGCTGCTGCTCCAGTTTCAACTGTTCTGCCTTATTATTATTTGACCATGCTGGTCATTTATGAACATTTGAACATCTTGGTCATTTTCTGTTATAATCTCTACCCGGCACAGCCAGAAGAGGACTGGCCACCCCACATAGCCCGGTTCCTCTCTAGGTTTCTTCCTAGGTTTTGGCCTTTCTAGGGAGTTTTTCCTAGCCACCGTGCTTTTACACCTGCATTGTTTGCTGTTTGGGGTTTTAGGCTGGGTTTCTGTACAGCACTTTGAGATATCAGCTGATGTACGAAGGGCTATATAAATAAATTTGATTTGATTTGATTTGAAGAAAAGCATTGGAACGAGAGCATACACTCTCGTGACCGCTCGTCATGAGCCTGAGGCTCTCTGCCAGTCCACTCACTAAAAGAGCTCCTATGAGCCCCTCCTTTAGAGTAGAATCCTAAAACTAGGATCTAAAGACGGTGACATCTAGTGGAAGCCCTAGCACGTGCAAGCACATCCATAACTATCAGTGATTTGAATAGGCAGTGTTTTGAAAATCGATTTATCACTTCCTGTTTGGATTTCTTCTCAGGTTTTCTAGAGTGTTTTCTATCCAATATTAATAATAATATGCATATATTGGCATCTGGGACAGAGTAGGAGGCAGTTCAGTTTGGGCACGATATTCATCCAAAAGTGAAAATGCTGCCCGCTATCCCAAAAAAATTAAGGCACATCCTCCTGAATACGTGACAAACAGCAGTCTGGAATAGGTCAACAGGTTATGATTTGTATGTGAGAAAGGAATATCCCCAGTTCAGATAGCATTTACTGTGAAGACTGTTCCAGTTGTATGGTAACCAGGGTTTGGCCCCTAAGACAAGGTTCCTCCCATCAGCCGTCTGCACCAAAGGCATCTCCTCCCTGGTACCTCACAGTATACAAACAACAATTCATTCTATTGAATGCAGGCTGTAGGTTTTATCAACAAGCCATCATACATAAACTGCTACAACCAAGCCCCAGAGGCCCAGATCAGTCCCACAGACACAGATGAGAGAGTACTCATCAAAGCTATTCAATGCATAAACAGTAGTATAACATAATGTTGTAATTTGTCTACCGTAGGAAGCAAGTAATTCGCTACCTATGAAGTGTAAAGCACCCTTTACTAGCTCAAATACCTGACAAATCAGCCTGTTACCAACTCTTAGTAAACTTGTGAAAAATGTGTGTTTGACCAGACAAAATGCTATTGTACAGTAAATAAATATAAGAAAAACTTTCAGAATGCTTATAGGGAAGGGCATTCAACATGCATGGCACTTACACAAAATACTGATGATTGGCTGAGAGAAATTGATAGTAAAAAGATTGTGGGAGCTGTTTTGTGTGACTTTGACGTTATTGATCATAGTCTGCTGCTGTAAAATCGAAAATGTTATGGTTTTACAGCCCCTGCCATATTGTGTATTGAGAACTACCTGTCTAACAGAACACAGAGGGTGTTCTTTAATGAAAGCTTTTCCAACATAATCCAAAAAGAATCAGGCATTCCCCAGGGCAGATTTTCTAATGACCTTCTAATGGCTCTAAGTAAAGCCTGTGTCTATGTATGCAGATGACTCAACACTATACATGTCAGCTACTACAGCGAGTGAAATCACTGCAAAACTAAACAAAGTGCTGCAGTCCGTTTTAGAATAGGTGGCAAGAAATGAGTTAGCCCTAAATATTATTAAAACTAAAAGTATTGTATTTGGGATAAATCATTCACTAATCCCTAAACCTCAACTAAATCTTGTGATCAATAACGTGGAAATTGAGCCAGTTGAGAATACTAAACTGCTTGGAGTATCCCTGGATTGTAAACTGTTATGTTCAAAACATATTGACGTAACAGTAGCTAAGATGGGGAAAGGTTTGTCCATAATAAAGCGCTGCTCTGCCTTGGTAACAACAATATCAACAATGCAGGTCCTACAGAGGCCCAAGTTTTGTCCCACCTGGATTACTGCGCAGTCATGTGGTCAGGTGCCACAAAGAGGGACTTTGGAATATTACAACTGCCCCAAAACAGGGCAGCATGGCTGGCCCTTAACTTCTTATGGGCAGGTGGGATGCTAGCGTCCCACCTGGCCAACATCCTGTGAAATTGCAGAGCGCCAAATTCAAAATACAGAAATAGTCAAATTAAGTATTCATAAAAATAGAAGTGTTATACATCAGTTTAAAGATTAACTTCTTGTTAATCCAGCCGCTTGTGTCAGATTTCAAAAAGGCTTTACGGCGAAAGCATACTTTATGATTATGTTAGGTCTGAGGACAGAGCCCCACTTACAAAAGCATACAAACATTTTACAACCGAGTAAAGGATTTACAAAAGTCAGAAATAGCGATAAAATTAATCACTTACCTTTGACCATCTTCATATGTTTGCACTCTCAAGAGTCCATGTTACACAATAAATGTTTGTTTTGTTCGATAAAGTCCCTCTTTATGTCCCAAAAACTATTTTGTTCACTCATCCACTGGCTCAAAGGCGGTCACGACATACAGATAAATACATCCTAATAGTACCGGTAAAGTTCGTCAAACAATGTTTATAAATAATCCTCAGGTTTGTCTATTGTCTTAATAATCGATAATATTTCAACCAGACAATAGCTTCTTCAATGGAAAGGAAAAACAACGAACGGCGAGCAATCGGTCATGCGCGAAAAACAGCTCTGGTTCATTCTGCATGCCAAGTAGAAAATGGTCTCATTCTTCCTCGTTTTTTAGAATACAAGCCTGAAATAATGTCTAAAGACTGTTGACATCTAGTGGAAGCCATAGGAACTGCAATCTGGATCCTATCCCAACAGATACTGTATAGGCAATCAATAGAAAAGTACCCACATCAAAAAAAATCCCACTTCCTGGATGGATTTTCCTCAGTTATGTTATACTCACATACATTATTTTAACAGTTTTCTTTCCAATACTACCATGGATATGCATATCCTAGCTTCTGGGCCTGAGTAACAGGCAGTTTACATTGGGCACCTCATTCATCCAAAATTCAGAATACTGCCCCCTACACAAAAGAGGTCAAATGTACACAGAGAACTAATATTAATATGTCAGTCTCTCATGGCTTAGAGTAGAGGAGAGATATACATTATCACAATTTGTTTTTTTGAGAAGTGTTGACATGTTGAATGCACCGAACAGAATGCATCAAGTAGCTTGGACATTCATGCATTCCCGACAAGACATGCCACCAGAGGTCTCTTCACAGTCTCCAAGTCCAGAACTGTATGGGAGGCACACATTTACCATGGAACTCTAATCCATACGGAAGAACTCACGCAAGCAGTAAAATCAGTTTTTTTTTAAATATATAAAATACACCTTATCGAACAGTGAGGACTGTGAAGAGTCACACACACCGGTACAAAGACACACATAACATAACTTTAAAAGGCTGGTCATGGCTCACATCAACACCCTCATCCCGGAAATCCAATACCCACTCCAATTCGCATACCGCCCCAACAGATCCAGAGATCACGAAATCTAAATCGCACTCCACACTGCCCTTTCCCACCTGGACAAATGGAAGACATATGTGAGAATGCTGTTCATTGACTACAGCTCAGTGTTCAACACCGTAGTGCCCACAAAGCTCATCACTAAGCTAAGGACCCGGGGACTAAACACCTCCCTCTGCAACTGGTTCCTGGAATTCCTGATGGGCTGCTCCCAGGTGGTAAGGGTAGAAAGCAATACATCTGAAATGCTGATCCTCAACATGAGGGTCCCCCAGGGGTGTGTGGTTAGTCCCCTCCTGTAATCACTGTTCACCCACAACTACATGGCCAAGTACGACACCAAAACCATCATTAATTGTGCCGACAACAATGGGGCAGCCTTTCAGGAGGAGGTCAGAGGCCTGGCAGTGTGGTGCCAGGACAACAACCTCTCCCTCAACGTAAGCAAGAAACATTTGATGATTGTAGACAACAGGAAAAGGAGGCCGAACACGCCCTCATTCACATTGATGGGGCTGTAGTGGAGCGGGTTGAGAGTTTCAAGTTCCTTGGTGTTCACACCACCAACAAACTATCATGGTCCAAACACACCAAGACAGTAGTGAAGAGGGCATGACAATGCCTTTTCCTCCTAAGGAGACTGAAAAGATTTGACATGGGTCCCCAGATCCTCAAAAAGTTCTACAGCTGCACCATCGAGAGCATCCTGACAGGTTGCATTACCGCCTGGTACGGTAACTGCTTTGAATCTGACTGTAAGGTGCTACAGAGGGTAGTGCATACGGCCCCAGTACATCACTGGGGCCAAGCCTCCTGCCATCCAGGACCTATACACTAGGCGGTGTCAGAGGAAGGCCTTGACCTACTGATTGCCTGCCCCTTGTACTGTAATAAACTCTGAGACTCGTACTATCTGCCTCCAGTGTCTGCATCTGGATCTTAGCCTGAGCCGTGATAGTACAAACTAGGCATGACTGACCCAGGAGACTCGGACCAATTCCGCAACAGTCTCCTTCCAAGGAGCCACCATTTGAAGACATGAGGAGTTACTGCAAAGCCTTGAGGAGGGACCCCATACCCTATCAGAACTCCATGACCATGCATTCAATACATTGCTGGAGCAATTCTCAACTACGCAGCAAGCCACAACATTTAACCCCCAGGCTCTCAGCAACCCAGTCACAAGCGACGCTTCTTCCCAGGTATCCCGAGAACCTCACTTATCTCCTCCAGAGCGCTAAGCTGGAGATTCTGGAACCTTCTGAGTGTTTCTCTCTCTGTGCTCCCTCACCTTCGATCTGCAATCTTCTTCGTTCCCCACAGAATGCTTGAAGATATCGAACCTGATACCGCTGATGTTCGGCAGCGCACTCATCTGCGCTTCTGCGGTGTGGGAGCAACAGTCCACTATTTGCCTCAGTCTGGAGGAGTTTGTGTCGGAGGTACAAAAAGTGTTCCATTCTCCGTTGTGCTGGAGAGAGGCTACTGGTAAGCTGCTCCAACTACGTCAAGACTCCCGTAGTGTGGCAGACTATGCAGTGGATTTTCACATGTTGGCGACTGAGAGTATCTGGAACCCGGAAGCACTGTTCATCACGTTCCTTCACGGATTATCGGCTGTGATTAAAGACAAGCTCGCAGCCCGGGAGCTGCCCATGCACCTCGAATCCCTCATAGCCTTGACCATCCACATTGATGGAACGTAGGACGGAGAGGGGGTCTGTTCCCTGGGCAGGGCTAGATTGTGTCCTGCTGAGCGCTTACGCAGACTGAACACCAATAGCTGTCTATATTGTGGAACTACTGGACATTTCTTATCTACCTGCCCATTAAAATACCAGACTCATCAGTAGGTACAAATACTCTGGTGAGCTGTATGGAGGGTTTCCAATCTCTTACTACTCATAATCGCCTCTATGCTACCCAGTTGTGGGGAGACCAGTCCAAATCCATTGGGGTACTCATTGACTCTGGGGCTGATGAGAGCTTTATGGACACTACCCTGCTATTGGAGCTGGGTATGTCCACAATGGGCGCTCTATTGACACAGTCACCCACAATACAGTTCCTATCAACCAGCAAGTGTCAGGCAACCACAGTGTGCCTATGCAGTTTCTTCTGTTGGAGTCTCCTCATGTACCTGATCGACTGGGCTATGGGTTCCATCATGGGTTGGAGTCTGTTTTGCCATGCACGTTGTCTGAAGTCAGCACAGCCTGCCCCGGGACATCTCCCTGCGGGCTTCAGTAAACCCTCGGATCTCTTTGCCATTCCCATGGAGTACCAGGATTTACGAAAGATTTTCAACGCTGCCCATGCCACATCTCTTCCTCCGCACTGGCCCTACGACTGTGCTATCGACCTTCTACCAGGCACAGCACCACTATTATGCTCATTTATTTTCTTAAAAACATTTTTTTGAACGTACCCACTGTTATTGTTATTTGAACATACACACTGTACAGACATATAAACCTGGATTGTGTGTTGTAGTAGAGTAGTTGTCACACCCTGACCATAGTTTGTATGCTTTGTATGTATCTATGTTTTGTTTGGTCAGGGTGTGATCTGAGTGGGCATTCTATGTTGTGTGTCTAGTTTGTCTGTTTCTGTGTTTTGCCTGATATGGTTCTCAATCAGAGGCAGTAGCCTGTTTGGTGTTGGGTTTTGTGGGTGATTGTCTCCTGTGTCAGTGTTAGTGCCACATGGGACTGTTTCGGGTTTACCCATTTGTTGTTTTTGTAGTTTATTCATGTATAGTTTTCTTATTAAAAAACAAACATGAGTTTCAACCACGCTGCATTTTGGTCCTCCTCTCCTTCAACAGAAGAATCCCGTTACAGTACTGGCCAGAGGGACACACTGAATGTATTGTTGTATAATGTATTTTAATGTTTATAATTTAATTATAATGTATATTACTGCCTTAATATTTTCTGGACACCAGGAAGAGTAGCTGCTTGGGATGCATAATGGGGATCCATAATATATACAAATCTAAATGCTTAGCAGCACAGGTAAATTTCCCAATTCACACACATCAAGACAACATCCCTTGTCATCCCTATTGCCTCTAATATGGCGGACTCACTAAACAAAATGCTTCATTTTTAAATAATGTTTGAATGTTGGAGTTTGCCCCTGGCGATCCATAAATAAATAAAACAACAAGGAAATGGTGCTGTCTAGTTTGCTTAACCATCAGAGTCTAAGTCCTGTCTAAGATGGGGGAAGGAAAGTGGGGTTCTACTAAGCTATATGGAACTGTTTTAAGAAGGTCATACCAAGGATCATTTTGCTATTTGATTTTGAATTGTAATACCCCTTGAAGTATAAAAACCAATATATGAAAAATTGCATTTGACTTTACTGCTTAACCTCTTCAGTCGACCCTCTACTTTTTCGAACATTCTGTTAAAAATCGCGCAACATTTCAGCGCCCTGCTACTCATGCCAGGAATATAGTATATGCATATGATTAGTATGTGTGGATAGAAAACACTCAGCCGTTTATAAAACTGGTTAAATCACGGCTGTGACTTTAACAGAACGTGCATTTCATTGAAAAGTGCAGGAAAATCTGATCACTGAAAGTGGAAAAATATATCCATCCGCCGCTTCAACCTATTGTTATGGGCGAAAGACATTAAATAGGGCTGAGGTTGCAGTACCTACAGCTTCCACACGATGTCAACAGTCTTGTTATTTGCCAATTCTTTGTTTCTTGGTCAAACGAACAAGAGACAGGCTTTTTCTTCAGGTCTCCGACCGGATATTTTGGTTGAGAAATACACGGACAGTATTTCAAGACGGACCCCTATAGAAAACACTTCGTCTTGTGATTAATTTGATCGCTTATTAACGTTTACTAATACCTAAAGTTGCATTACAAAAGTATTTCGAAGTGTTTTGTGAAAGTTTATCGTCGACTTTTTGAATTTTAAAAAATGATGTTACGTTATGAAACGCAATTTTTTTCCGTTTATCACACAGTCTTCATAGATTGATATCTAGGCTATATATGGACCGATTTAATCGGAAAAAAGACCCAATAGTGATTATGGGACATCTAGGAGTGCCAACAAAGAAGATGGTCAAAGGTAATGAATGTTTTATATTTTATTTGTGCGGTTTGTGTAGCGCCGACTATGCTAATTATTTTGTTTACGTCCCCTGCGGGTCTTTTGGGGTGTTACATGCTATCAGATAATAGCTTCTCATGCTTTCGCGGGAAAAGCATTTTAAAAATCTGACTTGTTGCCTGGATTCACAACGAGTGTAGCTTTAATTCAATACCCTGCATGTGTGTTTTAACTAATAATATTTGCATTTAGCGTAGCGCATTTGCATTTCCAGAGCTCTAGATGGGAGGCCTGCGTGCCAGGTAGGAGCAAGAGGTTAATAGGCCATAAAAACACATTAAAGCCGAAGAACACCACCCCAAAAAGGGGTGTGGCAGCATCATGTCCTGGGGGTTCTTTGCTGCAGGAGGTACTGGTGCACTTCACAAAATAGATGGCATCATGAGCTAGGACAATTATGTGGCTATATTGAAGCAACATCTAAAGACATCAGTCAGGAAATTAACCTCTCTAGGGTACGTGGAACGGTAATGTCCCACCTCTTCAACAGCCCTGCAGGTGCCAAATTCAAAACAACATAATTCCCACAATTAAAATTCCTGAAGCATACATGTAATTCACACCATTTTAAAAGATACACTTGTTGTCATAAGGTGAATGCACCAATTTGTAAGTCGCTCTGGATAAGAGCGTCTGCTAAATGACTTAAATGTAAATGTAAATGTAAATGTTGTAAATCCAAGCAGAGTGTCCGATTTCAGAAAGGCTTTACAAAGAAAGCAAACCAAAAGAGTGTTAGGTGAGTGGCTATTGACAGAATAACACAGCCATTTTTCCAGCCAAAGAGAGGATTCACAAAAAACAGAAATATAGATCAAATGAATCACTAACCTTTGACTTTCATCAGATGACACTCATAGGACTTCATGTTACACAATACATGTATGTTTTGTCCGGTAAAGTACATATTTATATCCAACAATCTGAGTTTACATTGGCACGTTACGTTCAGAAGTTCCAAAACATCCAGTGATTTAGCAGAGAGCCACCTCAATTTACAGAAATACTCAAAATAAACATTGCTAAAAGATATAACTGTTATGCATGGTTTTGGAAATGCACTTCTCCTTAACTTCTTAAGGTATAGGGGGCAGCATTTTCACTTTTGGATAAAAAGCATGCCCAAATTCAACTTCCTGCTACTCGTGCCAGGAATACAAGATATGCATATTATTTTTTTCCAAATCACATCAAATTTTATTTGTCACATACACATGGTTAGCAGATGTTAATGCGAGTGTAGCGAAATGCTTGTGCTTCTAGTTCCGACAATGCAGTGATAACCAACAAGTAATCTAACTAACAATTCCAAAACTACTGTCTTATACACAGTGTAAGGGGATAAGGAACATGTACATAAGGATATATGAATGAGTGATGGTACAGAGCAGCATACAGTAGATGGTATCGAGTACAGTATAAACATATGAGATGAGTGTGTAGACAAAGTAAACAAAGTGGCATAGTTAAAGTGGCTAGTGATACATGTGTTACATAAGGATGCAGTCGATGATGTAGAGTACAGTATATACATATGCATATGAGATGAATAATGTAGGGTAAGTAACATTATATAAGGTAGCATTGTTTAAAGTGGCTAGTGATATATTTACATCATTTCCCATCAATTCCCATTATTAAAATGGCTGGAGTTGGGTCAGTGTCAATGACAGTGTGTTGGCAGCAGCCACTCAATGTTAGTGGTGGCTGTTTAACAGTCTGATGGCCTTGAGATAGAAGCTGTTTTTCAGTCTCTCGGTCCCAGCTTTGATGCACCTGTACTGACCTCGCCTTCTGGATGATAGCGGGGTGAACAGGCAGTGGTTCGGGTGGTTGATGTCCTTGATGATCTTTATGGCCTTCCTGTAACAACGGGTGGTGTAGGTGTCCTGGAGGGCAGGTAGTTTGCCCCCGGTGATGCGTTGTGCAGTCCTCACTACCCTCTGGAGAGCCTTACGGTTAGTAGATTTGGATAGCAAACACTCTGAAGGTTCTACAACTGTTTGAATCATGTCTGTGATTATAACAGAACTTATGTAGCAGGCAAAACCCCGAGGACTAACCGTTCAGAATTATTGTTTTTGGTCTCTGTCTGTTCACTGAGTTCTCATTGGCAAATGATATTTCTTAGGAACCTGTTTTTAGTTCCTTCCGCTTCCACTGGATGTCACCAGTCTTTGGAATTTGGGTGAGGTTATTCATCTGTGCAATGAAGAAGTAGGTCATCTAGGAACTGGGTAACACTGTTGAGAGTTGCACAAGATGTGAAAAGTAGCGTTGGTTTGTTGTCTTCCTGTATTGAACACAGATAGACATGTGTACAATTTGATCGATTATTAACGTTTAAAAACACCTAAAGTTGTATTACAAAAGTAGTTTCAAATATTTTGGCAAAGTTTATAGGCAACTTTTGAAATATTTTGTAGTGACGTTGCGTTTTTTTTGGAAGCTGGATTTCTGGATCAAACGCGCCAAATAAATGGTCATTTGGATATATATGGACGGAATTAATCAAACAAAAGGACAAATTGTGATGTTTATGGGACATATTGGAGTGCCAACAAAAGAAGCTCGTCAAAGGTAATGCATGTTTAATATTTTATTTCTGGGTTATGTATAGCACCTGCAGGGTTGAAATATGCTACTCTCTTAGTTTACTAGTGTGCTATTATCAGATAATAGCTTCTTATGCTTTTGCCGAAAAGCCTTTTTAAAATCTGAAATGTTGGCTAGATTCACAATGAGTGTAGCTTTAATTGAGTATCTTACATGTGTGATTCCTCCCTACCACTGAGGAAGTACAGTTCCCGCTCAGCTCAGTCAAAACTGTTCGCTGCTCTGGCTCCCCAATGGTGGAACAAACTCCCTCACGACGCCAGGACAGCGGAGTCAATCACCACCTTCCGGAGACACCTGAAACCCCACCTCTTTAAGGAATACCTAGGATAGGATAAAGTAATCCTTCTCACCCCCCCCCCCCCCTTAAAATATTTAGATGCACTATTGTAAAGTGGTTGTTCCACTGGATGTCATAAGGTGAATGCACCAATTTGTAAGTCGCTCTGGATAAGAGCGTCTGCTAAATGACTTAAATGTAAATGTAAATGTAAATGATTTAATGAAATATAGATTTTTATATCATTTTTTTTATTTGCCGCGCTGCATTTTCCCCTGTTTTTTGCTCAAGTGGGACGCAACCGTCCCCTATACCATAAGAAGTTAATGCAACCGCTGTGTTAGATTTCAAAAAAGCTTTGTGGAAAAAGCAAACCATGCAATAATCTGAGGTCGGCGCTCAGAGCCCAATCAAGACAAAAATATATCCGCCATATTGTGCAGTCAATAGAAGTCAGAAATAACATCCACTGCACTCCCAGGAATCCCAGTTCCACAATAAATGTTTGTTTTGTTCGATAATGTCCATTATTTATGTCCAAATTCCTCCTTGATGTTCTAGTGTTCAGTACACTTTCTAAACTCATGACGCACGTTCAGCAGGAAGTACGGACGACAAGTTTTAAAAGTTATATTTACAGTCCATAAAAACATGACAAACAGAGTATTGAATCAATCTTTATGATGTTTGTAAAGCTTGGTCGCAAATGGGTCTTCCAAATGGACAATGACCCCAAGCATACTTACAATGTTGTGGCAAAATGGCTGAAGGACAACAAGTCAAGGTATTGGAGTGCCCATCACAAATCCCTGACCTTAATCATATAGAACATTTGTGGGCGAGCAAGGAGGCCTACAAACCTGACTCAGTTACACCAGCTCCGTCAGGAGGAATGGGCCAAAATTCACCCAACTTATTGTGGGAAGCTTTTGGAAGGCTACCTGAAATGTTTGACCCAATTTAAACAATTTAAAGGCAATGCTACCAAATACTAATTGTGTGTATGTAAACCTCTGACCCACTGGGAATGTGATGAATGACTAAAAGCAGAAATAAATCATTATCTCTACCCTTATTCTGATATTTCACATAAAATAAAGTGGTGATCCTACCTGACATAAAACAGGCCATTTTTACTAGGAATTGTGAAAAACTGGGTTTGAATGTGTTTGGCTAAGGTGTATGAAAACTTCCGACTTCAACTATATATATATATATATATATATACACACACATATATACATATATAAATATACACAAAGTGGGAGAACAAGTATTTGATACACTGCCTACTTACAAAGCATGTAGAGGTCTGTAATTCTTATCATCAAGTACACTTCAACGGTGAGAGATGGAATCTAAAACAAAAATCCAGAAAATCACATTGTATGATTTTTAAGTAATTAATTTGCATTTTATTGCATGCCATAAGTATTTTATCACCTACCAACCAGTAAGAATTCCGGCTCTCAGTCCTGTTAGTTTTTCTTTAAGAATCCCTCCTGTTCTCCACTCATTACCTGTATTAACTGCACTTGTTAGAACTCGTTACCTGTATAAAAGACACCTGTCCACACACTCAATCAAACAGACTCCAACCTCTCCACAATGGCCAAGACAAGAGAGATGTGTAAGGACATCAGCGATAAAATTGTAGACCCGCACAAGGCTGGGATGGGCAACAGGACAATAGGCAAGCAGCTTGGTGAGAAGGCAACAAATGTTGGAGCAATTATTAGAAAATGGAATAAGTTCAAGATGATGGTCAATCACCCTCGGTCTGGGGCTCCATGCAAGATCTCACCTCGTGGGGCATCAATGATCATGAGGAAGGTGAGGGATGAGCCCAGAACTACACGGCAGGACCTGGTCAATGACCTGAAGAGAGCTGGGACCACAGTCTCAAAGAAAACCATTAGTAACACACTACGCCGTCATGGATTAAAATCCTGCAGCGCATGCAAGGTCCCCCTGCTCAAGACAACGCATGTCCAGGCCCGTCTGAAGTTTGCCAATGACCATCTGGATGATCCAGAGGAGGAATGGGAGAAGGTTATGTGGTTTTATGAGATAAAAATTGAGCTTTTTGGTCTAAAATCCATTCGTCGTGTTTGGAGGAAGAAAAAGGATGAGTACAACCCCAAGAACACCATCCCAACTGTGAAGCATGGAGTTGGAAACATCATTCTTTGGGGATGATTTTCTGCAACGGGGACAGATCGACTGCACCATATTGAGGGGAGGATGGATGGGGCCATGTATCTTGAGGTCTTGGCCAACAACCTCCTTCCCTCAGTAAGAGCATTGAAGATAGGTCGTGGCTGGGTCTTCCAGCATGACAACGACCCAAAACACACAGCCAGTGCAACTAAGCAATGGGTCCGTAAGAAGCATCTCAAGGTCCTGGAGTGGCCTAGCCAGTCTCCAGACCTGAACGCAATAGAACATCTTTGGAGGGAGCTGAAAGTCCGCATTGCCCAGCAACAGCCCCGAAACCTGAAGGATTTCAACTGTTCTGCCTTATTATTATTCGACCATGCTGGTCATTTATGAACATTTGAACACCTTGGCCATGTTCTGTTATAATCTCTACCCGGCACAGCCAGAAGAGGACTGGCCACCCCACATAGCCTGGTTCCTCTCTAGGTTTCTTCCTTGGTTTTGGCCTTTCTAGGGAGTTTTTCCTAGCCACCCTGCTTCTACACCTGCATTGCTTGCTGTTTGGGGTTTTAGGCTGGGTTTCTGTACAGCACTTTGAGATATCAGCTGATGTACGAAGGGCTATATAAATACATTTGATTTGATTTGATTTGACGGATCTGGAGAAGGTCTGTATGGAGGAGTGGGCCAAAATCCCTGCGACAGTTTGTGCAAACCTGGTCAAGAACTACAGGAAATGTATGATCTCTGTAATTGCAAACAAAGGTTTCTGTACCAAATATTAAGTTCTGCTTTTCTGATGTATCAAATACTTATGTCATGCAATAAAATGCAAATGAATTACTTAAAAATGTGATTTTCTGGACTTTTGTTTTATATTCCGTCTTTCACAGTTGAAATGTACCTATGATAAAAATGAAAGACCTCTACATGCTTTGTAAGTAGGAAAACATGCAAAATCGGCAGTGTATCAAATACTTGTTCTCCCTACTGTATATATATATTTTTTTATTAGTGTTTAACTATCCATCTATGTCCTTCATCTGTTTAAAGGAGGACATGTTGCTTACTTGTTAAGCAAAATTAAAGCTGTAATGCATCCTGATGTCTTTGCTTGCTGGTTCAGTAGGGGCCCCCAGAGACAACTGCAGGTCTTGAGAGTTGGTCTTGCAGTCAGTAACCATCTTCTGGTAGACAGACTGCTCACTCTGAACAAGCAGGAGAGGCAGTTCTTGCTTCTTCAGCTTGGCTGACTTATCAGCTTCTGGAAAATACAGAAATAAAGTGAGATCAATAAAAGTAGTGCCTATCATTTTGGAGGTCAATTAAATATTCAAAACGTGTTTATGCTTCACATACTAAGTGTTGTCATTGATTCCTTGTAGAGGCGCCACACTATTGCTTTTGTCACATGGTATGAGAGCAGCTTTCCACCAAAGTGTTTGCGTCCTGGGTGGCATCCTGAAAATACTATTTATTGCATTATCCTCTGCGTAGTTGTTGTTGAAATTTACCGCTCGCTGCAAGTCCTCATTCTTCAGGTATAACCTGTGCTTGCTTGGGCCAGCTGTCTTTTGAAAGGGAGGCATTAGACTATTCTCTTTGTATGACTGGTGATGGAGAGTCAGGTGTGTTCTACTGATGCTGAAAGACAAAATTTCAGATACATAAATATTTGCATTATTATAGAATAGATGGGAAATTGTATTCTGAGAACATCAATACATGCAGTTAATCTTATGTCAGCTAACTAGCTAACAGAAAGCTTTAATTTGGGGTATTTAGTTTAGACATGTAGCTAGCTAGCTAGCCAGCTAGATAATTAACCATAATCCCAAACCATAGAGTAATAGCAATACAAACCGAAAGTTAATAAAATAGGTTAAATATTAGCTAGCTAACATTAAGCTATAACTACCAATAACAAATGGAATTCTGAGAAAACATCACTGTAGTAACATTACACACAGTCCATGCACGTATGTTAAAGTTCGCTAGCAAGCCATCTATCTATCCTCAACTAACGTTAGCTATCTAACAGCAAGCTTTAACTTTGGGTCTTTTGTTTAGACATGTAACGTTAGCTCGCTAAACAATGAACTATGATCCCAAACCATAGAGTAATAGCAATACAAACCGATTATCAAAGCTACCTAAAGTTAACCAAATATAGTTGGTTCGATGTTAGCCATCCATCAAACTTCAACTCATTAGCCAACAGCAAGCTTTAACTTGCAATGAACATAATGTTTTGACAAAATTAGAAACATATACACTGCTCAAAAAAATAAAGGGAACACTTAAACAACACAATGTAACTCCAAGTCAATCACACTTCTGTGAAATCAAACTGTCCACTTAGGAAGCAACACTGATTGACAATACATTTCACATGCTGTTGTGCAAATGGAATAGAAAATAGGTGGAAATTATAGGCAATTAACAAGACACCCCCAATAAAGGAGTGGTTCTGCAGGTGGTGACCACAGACAGCTTCTCGCTTCCTGGCTGATGCTTTCTTTGGTCACTTTTGAATGCTGGCGGTGCTTTCACTCTAGTGGTAGCATGAGACGGAGTATTCTAGACCTCACGTGGCTGGAGTGTGTCAGCAGTTCCTGCAAGAGGAAGGAATTGATGCTATGGACTGGCGCGCCCGTTCCCCAGACCTGAATCCAATTGAGCACATCTAGGACGTCATGTCTTGCTCCAACACAGACTTTTCAGGAGTTGGCGGATGCTTTAGTCCAAGTCTGGGAGGAGATCCCTCAGGAGACCATCCGCCACCTCATCAGGAGCACGCCCAGGCGTTGTAGGGAGGTCATACTCACTACTGAGCTTCATTTTGACTTGTTTTAAGGACATTTCATCAAAGTTGGATCAGCCTGTAGTGTGGTTTTCCACTTTAATTTTGAGTGTGACTCCAAATCCAGACCTCCATGGGTTGATAAATTTGATTTCCATTGATAATTTGTGTGATTTTGTTGTCAGCACATTCAAATATGTAAAGAAAAAAGTATTTAATAATAATACTTCATTCTTTCAGATCTAGGATGTGTTATTTTAGTGTTCCCTTTATTTTTTGAGCAGTGTAATAATATCCAACTGTAACTAGACTTACCCGTAAACATGGATGAAACTCGACGGCAGACTCCAACTCCTTTCATGTCCTTTCTGTCTTGTATGTTCAGCTTACTTGGCCCATTGTCACACTGACCATCTGCACTGCCATGAGAAACATGTTAAGCTTCAGCCCCCACCCAACCTCCGACCATTTTACTCGGCCTAACAGAGCTGGTTAGGCTGTGTTCATGTTATCCAGAGTGTTGGTGACTGTAACTGTGCTTCTGGCAACCATTTAATTACTATTTTTTTGCCGACATTTACTGACACAGGCCATATTAAACCAGTGCTGAAACTCATCTCTCTGCATGTCCAGCCGCTCATTATCTCAGCCAATCATGGCTAGCGGAAAGCATGCTACAAGAGCTCTGATAGGTTGGAGGACGTCCTCCGGAAGTTGTCATGATTACTGCGTATGTCTATGGAAGGGGGTGAGAACCATGAGCCTCCTAGGGTTTGTATTTAAGTCAATGTACCCAGAGTAGGACAAAAGCTAGCTGTCCCCCGGCTACACCATGGTGCTACCCTACAGAATGCTGCTGAGGCTACTGTGTACATTCATTATTTGGTGATGTGCATATATTTTGTATAGTTTTATCTAAAAAATATGAAATTCAATGAGGGGGGATGGTCCTCCCCTTTCTTTTCTGAGGAGCATCCACTGCCACTTACAGTGCATTCGGAAAGTATTCAGACCCCTTGATGTTTACCACATTTTGGATCAAATTCAACACAAATCTACACACAATAGCCCATCATGATAAAAACAGAAATATCACATTTACATAAGTATTTAGACCCTTTACTCAAAACATTGTTGAAGCAACTTTGGCAGCGATTTACAGCCTCGAGTCTTCTTGGGTATGATGCTACACAAGCTTGGCACACCTGTATTTGGGGAGTTTGTCATTCTTCTCTGCATATCCTCAAGCTCTGTCAGGTTGGTTGGGGAGCATCGATGCAGAGCTATTTTCAGGTCTCCCCAGAGATGTCCGATCGGGTTCAATTCTGGGCTCTGGCTGGGCCAATCAAGGACATTTAGAGACTTGTCCCGAAGCCACTCCTGCATTGTCTTGGCTGTGTACTTAGAGTTCTTGTCTTGTTGGAAGTGTAGTGGAAAATCAGTTCAAATATGACACAATGAAGAACTTTGAATTCAATTATAGACTTTTAATACAAGAGTATAACAAGCCGGAGCGCCCCGCGGGACTCACACTTTTTCAGAGCACTCGCTCTGAGTTATACACACACCACATAAGTCCCTCCCATATGCAAATTAAGTTACATCCCAATCTGTGCATCCTGCTTGTTCAGCCCAATAACGCCCACATCTGCTTTCGGCCAGATAATGATAACAAGACCCTTGTTTTGACCTAAAGATAATGTACATCCCTCTTCCTGTGGCCTGTGTTTTAGACCCTGTAATTAACTCCATTTGTCCCTCTGCATGTGTCTTTCATCTCCTCCAGCTTCAGTGTCCAGCTGCCATGTGATTGATGTCTGTAATCCATCAGTTGGTCATTTGGCTGACCCCCTCCTTTTTCTATCCCTTTAATCCTTGTATGCCCAGCTGGTCTAGGAGTGTTTCTCAGCTATCCCATACCCCCACGGCCTCCATCCGCTTCCTGCCCCACACAACAGACAATGCACTTTACCAGAACAGGAAATGAACCCATATGTGTATCTTTCTCTTGTGTTATCAAATCATGTATATAATCTCTCCCACAGAAGGTGAGCCTTCGCCCCAGCCTGAGGTCCTGAGCGCTCTGGATCAGTTTTTCATCTAGGATCTCTCCATTCATCATTGCCTTGATCTTGACTAGTCTCCCAGTCCCTGCCGCTGAAAAACATCACCACAGCATGCTGATGCCACCACCATGCTTCACCGTAGGGATGGTCCCAGGTTTCCTCCAGACGTGATGCTTGGCTTTCATGCCAAAGAGTTCAATGTTGGTTTCATCAGACCAGAGAATCTTGTTTCTCATGGTCTGAGAGTTCTTTAGGTGCCTTTTGGCAAACTCCAAGCAGGTGTCATGTGACTTTTACTGAGGAGTGGATTCCCGTCTGGCCGCTTTACCATAAAGGCCTGCTTGGTGGAGTGCTGCAGAAAAGGTTGTTTTTCTGGAAGGTTCTCCCATCTCCACAGAGAAGCTCTGGAGCTGTCAGAATGGTTATCGGGTTCTTGGTCACATCCCTGACCAAGGCCCTTCTCCTCCGATTTCTCAGTTTAGCCATGCAGCCAGCTCTAGGAAGAATCTTGGTGGTTCCAAACTTCTTCCATTTAAGAATGATGGAGGCCATTGTGTTCTTGGGGACCTTCAATCCTGCAGAAATGTTTTGATACCCTTACCCAGATCTGTGCCTCGACACGATACTGTCTCGGAGAGACAATTCCTTCGACTTCATGGCATGGTACGTTATAGACAGGAGTGTGCCTTTCCAAATCATGTCCAATCAATTGAATTTACCACAGGTGAACTCAAATCAAGTTGAAGAATGATTATCAATTGATACAGCTCAATTTCAAGTCTCATAGCAAAGGGTCAGAATACTTTTGTAAATAACATATTGTCTTGTAAAAAAAAATCAAAAAACCTATTTTCGCATTGTCATTATGGGCCATGGTGTGCAGATTAATGAGGGGGAAAACTAATTGAATACATTTTAGAATAAGACATAACAAAAAAAATTAAAGTCAAGGGGTCTGAATACTTTCCGACTGCACTGTATATGTACAATGCTGCATTAGTATGCAGAGCTGATCATGTTGCAGACCCGACTCTGCCTCATCTGTCTGTTAAGGTATACCTCATTAGTGCACCAAGTCATTTTTTAGAAAGCTGACATCATATGGAAAGAATCTGAAGGTGTTTTCCCATAACCTAATATTTAACCCATTTTCTTATTGGTATCCCCTGCTTCCATTTGACGGAATGTGAAATGGCTCTGCATAAATATGTAGCTATTAGACCCCTCACACTGATATTTAGTTAAAGGATTGTGTGACTATTTTCAACTGAAGGAAAAAGCAGTTTCAAAATGTGTTGGTGTATTACCCTGGCACTATGAAGATTTGTGGTACAGGGTTAGGAGGAAGGCAGCGGTTGCCAGTTGATTTGACTTTCAGATTTGTTTTAGCCAATTTGTTATGGTGATAAATGCTGATAGAGATGTATTCTTCCACACAGGCAATCCACTTACTGTATAAATTGTTAAATAATTCATAACAGTGTATTCATTGTCTACCTCCGGAATTAAATCATTGAAGTGGTGGGAGAAATGTAAGCTTTAAAGGACATTTCCTGAAATTCTACACATTTGCCATGTTATCTAACAAGATAAAAATTCGAACTTGCACCATGTTTTTTGGGTGGTGTCCCCTTGTGGCCTGGGTTCATAAGCGACCGCTTACAGTATGTCGCTTATGCCTGGAGCCAGCCCTGCCAACAACCTATCATATAACTTTCTCCAACACCGTTGTAACCATGCACATTATTTTTTTTATACTGCGGTTTTCTGTAAAACATCCCTCTTTCTATGACTTTCTGGCAATTATTATGCCTCTTACTTAATCGCTTGTATAACCTATCCATTGTTGTACCCTTGACATTTTGTTTTGAAATACCACCTGCACAGCTCACTGAACCTGAAATATCACAGCATAGTTAAGTAGCTTGCTCTCCTTCCGCTTGGCCAGCATTGCAAATGTAACAAATCCTTCTCAGTCACTGATTGCTTTGACTTGATATTCAGCATTGTTTACAAATTGCAGTTCAGGTGGAAGATGTTGCGTGATTATTTGGACAAGGTGTGAGGTAGAAACACTTTGAGGGGTAACAAGGGAGTCAGATACAAAGAGTTCTCATTTCCCAAGTATCTAATTGAACACAGGTCGACTTGGACTTAAGATAATATTTCTTCCCTGTTTAGAGTTGACTTTGTTGAAACTCTCTCTGCCAACTGTTGGATTTGGTTCACTTTTCCTCCTTTGTTTTCCAGGCTATCATAGATAAAACATACAATTTAGATTTTGGCTCGACCAAAGGGAATGTAATATCAAACTTCAAGTTTATAGTTTCTGTTTATTGCCTTTTGAGAATTGCCTCAACTCTGATACATTTGAAGCCAGTTTATAATACATCTGATAAGATACTTTTGGATAAAACAAAACAGTCAATTCAAAAAATTTCTCAGAACAATCTCTGGTGGCACTATACGCTGTTGTGAGTACAGCTTCCTAAAGTAGATGCGTCCCGATTGTAAGCCAAGGAAGGTGTGAATAAGACTACTTTCAAGTCTTAAGACATAGTTTCAGGCTTTTATTTTGAAAAATGAGCGTGAAAGATCACATTGCGTAAGTGGATAGGTGGTTGCTCGCAGAGTGAGTTTTGCTCTACAGAGTAAAGATGCCATTGTTTCTCCCGGTGTTATCGAAAAACCTACACACCCGGTTGATATATTATCGAATATATATTTTTAAAACAACCTGAGGATTGATTATAGAAAACGTTTGACATGTTTCTGTGGACATTATGGATATTATTTGGAATTTTCGTCTGCGTTGTGTTGACTGCTCTTTCCTGTGGATTTCTAAACATAACACGACAAACAAACTGAGGTATTTTGGGTATACAAATAATCTTTGTGGAACAAAAGGAACATTTGTTTTGAAACTGGGAGTCTCGTGAGTGAAAACATCCAAAGATCAACAAGGTAAATGGTTAATTTTATTGCTTTTCTGATTTTCGTGACCAAGCTTCTTGATGCTATCGATAAACTTACACAAACGCTTGGATTGCTTTCGCTGTAAATCATAATTTCAAAATCTGAGACAACAGGTGGATTAACAAAAGGCTAAATTGTGTTTTGCAATATTGCACTTGTGATTTCATGAATATTAATATTTTTTTGTAATATTATTTGACTGTGGCGGTATGCTATTCAGCGGTTGCTGACAAAAATGATCCCGCTAACAGGATGGGTAGCATCAAGATGTTAAACTAATCATGTACATTTTAATTAACTAGGAAATTGGGGCACTACGGGAAAATGTTTATTGAGTCTTTATTTCTCCTATCGATTAGTCTTCTATTAATGTATCTTTATTACCTCATCAGTTCTCATTACTGAACGTCGCAAACCCTTGGATATCTGCACGAACCCTAGTCTCCAAAATGAATTAGCGACACACAAATTGCATTAATTATTTATTTACCTACTAACTAAACAAATAACAGAAATACAAACAAAATAGTTATTGGTTACAAACACAATGCATTAACCTCTTCAGTCGACCCTCTACTTTTTCGAACATTCTGTTAAAAATCGCGCAACATTTCAGCGGCCTGCTACTCAGGCCAGGAATATAGTATATGCATATGATTAGTATGTGTGGATAGAAAACACTCAGACGTTTATAAAACTGGTTAATCACAGCTGTGACTATAACAGAACGTGCGTTTCATCGAAAAGTGCAAGAAAATCTGATCACTGAAAATAGAAATAAATATCCTTGCGCCACTTCCAGGAATTGTTCAAAGTGAACGGAATTACATGAGGCCGAGGTTTCAGTGCCTACAGCTCCCACACGATGTCTAGAGTCTTGTCATTTGATTCAGCTTTGATTCTTGGTCAAACCGAATCAAGGGAATCGATTCCCTCCGGTCTCCGACCGGATATTTTGGTTGAGAGTTACACGGACAATTTTTCCAGACGGACAGCTAAAGAGTATACTTCGCCTCGTGATCAATTTGATCGCTTATTAACGTTTAATTATACCTAAAGTTGCATTACAAAAGTATTTCGAAGTGTTTTGTAAAAGTTTATCGTCGACTTTTTGAATTTAAAAAAATGACGTTACGTTATGAAACGCTATTTTTTTCCGTTTATCACACAGTCTTCATAGATCGATATCTAGGCTATATATGGACCGATTTAATCGAAAAAAAGACCCAATAGTGATTATGGGACATCTAGGAGTGCCAACAAAGAAGATGGTCAAAGGTAATGACTGTTTTATATTTTTTTTGTGCGGTTTGTGTAGCGACGACTATGCTAATTATTTTGTTTACGTCCCCTGTGGGTCTTTTGGGGTGTTACATGCTATCAGATAATAGCTTCTCATGCTTTCGCCGAAAAACATTTTAAAAATCTGACTTGTTGCCTGGATTCACAACGAGTGTAGCTTTAATTCAATACCCTGTATGTGTATTTTAATGAACGTTTGAGTTTTAACTAATACTATTAGCATTTAGCGTAGCGCATTTGCATTTCCAGAGCTCTAGATGGGACGCCTGCATGCCAGGTAGGAGCAAGAGGTTAATAAGTCCCTAGTGGGCTAAACTGGTATGACGGCTTGGTAGACAATGGAAAGGGGTGGGGACAGATAAAAAGCGGGAAAGACAAAATGGATTCACTACACACAGTTGATAATTATTTTAATTGGAATACTACTTATTTGCACATGAACGGTCGCTCATCCGAAAATAATTGCAATGTATTTATTTACACCCGTATGTCGTTGTTGTCTTCTCTGTTGGAATCGCCGGTCTGTCTGCTGGAGTCAGTTCATCAGAGAGTCTTTGGTTAACTTCCCCAGAAGTCACAATGACTTTCGTAGTTGTCGCATTGTCAGCGGTTCTGGATAGTGTCTGTTGTAATGGATACCTCAGGCTTACATATGATCATTGCTTAGAATAGATGTTTCCACCGTTGTCGGTATTCTCGTACTAGACTTATGCAATTTCCATCTGCAGACCAGTAATTCTATGTCTAGGATTTGCTCTTATTCTGTAGTGATCAATAGTCTCAGAGTTTAACCATTTTCAACCGTGTAGCCAACACTACACGCTATCTCGTCTCCTGGGACTATAGAGTTGTAGTTCTTAACCATTTCAACATGCAGCATCGCTCCATGTTTTCTAGTCTAATGGTCTATAGAATTGTAGCTATTCCAATGTGGTGACTCCGTCCCGGCGTTCTCTTACTTAAAACCTCTTAAGCCTACCCCTTACTTTTTTGAACATTCTGTTAAAAATCGCGCATCATTTCAGCGTCCTGCTACTCATGCCAGGAATATAGTATATGCATATGATTAGTATGTGTGGATAGAAAACACTCTGACGTTTCTAAACCTGGTTAAATCACGGCTGTGACTATAACAGAACGTGTGTTTCGTTGAAAAGTGCAAGGAAAACTGATCACCAAAAACTGGAAAAAATATCAATGCGCCACTTGCATGTATTGTCTATGGGACAACAAATTAGATGGGGCCGAGATTGCAAATCCTACAGCTTCCACACGATGCCGCCAGTCTTGTCAATTGCCTGGTGGTTGTTTCTTGGTCAAACGAGTAAGAGAGACCCCATTCCTTCCGGTCTCCGACAGGATGTTTTGGAAGAGAGATTTCCGACCATGATTTGAAGACGTGGAGCTATTGAATACACATCGCCCGTGATCAATTTGATAGATGATTAACGTTTACTAATACCTAAAGTTGGATTACAAAAGTATTTCGAAGTGTTTTGTGAAAGTTTATCGTCAACTTTTTTAATTTAAAAAAATTATGTTGCGTTTTAAAACGCAGTTTTTTTCTGGATCACACACTTTTCATAGATCGATATTTTGGGTATATATGGACCGATTTAACCTCTTAGGCCGACCCACACCGCATGCGGTCGCGTAATCATAGCCTCAGGCCCATTACCATAACGCAACGTTAGCGATTTCCAAAAATCGCAAATGAAATGAAATAAATATGCCTGCTCTCAAGCTTATCCTTTTCTTAACAATCCTGTCGTCTCAGATTTTCAAAATATGCTTTAGAACCAGAGAAAATCAATAATTTGTGTAAGAGTGGTGATAGCTAGCTTAGCATTTAGCGTTAGCATTTAGCATGCAACATATTCACAAAAACCAGCAAAGGGATCAAATAATATAATTTACCTTTGAAGAACTTCAGATGTTTCAATGAGGAGACTCTCAGTTACATAGCAGATGTCCAGTTTTTCCTGAAAGATGCTTGTGTAGGACACAACGTTCCGTTTTGTTACTATTCATTTGGCTACCGAAACTAACCGAAAATTCAGTCACCTACACGTCAAACTTTTTTCCGAATTAACTCCATAATATCGACTGAAACATGGAAAACGTTGTTTGAATCAATCCTCAAGGTGTTTTGTCATATATCTCTTCATTGAAATGCCGTTCCTGGAAGCCTGCATTGTTCTCAGATTCGGATGGAAAAATACTGGTAGGTGACTTTTGCGCACCAATTTCCAGACAGACACCGTGCGGGACCCCTGGTAAATGTAGTCTCTTATGGTCAATCTTCCAATGATATGCCTACAAATACGTCACAATGCTGCAGACACGTTGGGGAAACGATAGAAAGTGTCCGTTCATTCCTGTCGCATTCACAGCCATATAAGGAGATCATGGAAAACGTGCCTCCAGAAATCCTGTTGATTTCCTGGTCACTCAAACATCTTGGTTTTGCGTGTAGATTCTGTTCTATGGCACTCACAGTGAAAATCTTTACAGTTCTGGAAACGTCAGAGTGTCTTCCTTCCAAAACTATCAATTCCAAGCATAGTCGAGCATCTTTTCGTGACAAAATATTGCGCTTAAAACGGGCATGTCTTTTTATCCAAAAATGAAATACTGCCCCTAGAGTCTTAACAGGTTAAACTTTAAATGAAAATCCATACTAATCCGTCCAGGCTAACATCATATTACATCTTTTCACAAATAGTATCATATTTACTCATTCATTCTATCCAGATCTAGATGTAAATCTGATAATTGAAAAGTGTACACAAACAGAGATGCAGTAATGTGGGTCTCCTGTCTTTCACGAGGTCATCAAATGATACATATTAGACAGCGTTGTTCTTTAAATACCCCTGGACCGTTCCCACATTCTCAAAAATATAAATATTGTTTAGTTATTCAAACTTTCGATTGTCCAAGTGTCTTTCTGTGCTCCACAGTTTACATTCTGATCTCGAACACTACAGAGCAACCTATTTTACAACTGCCATAAAACAGCCGACTTCCCGTTCTCCCCCTCTACGAGAGAGAGCACACTATAGAGCGGACCCACTGTAATCTGATCCTTCAGATTGTCACAGGAGAGTTATGACACTACACACATTATGAATTCATAAAAAATCCTACAATGTGATTTTCTAGATTTTGTTCTCATTTTGTCTGTCATAGTTAAAGCGTACCTATGATGAAAATTACAGGTCTCTCTCATCTTTTTAAGTGGGAGAACTTGCACAATTGGTGGCTGACTATATACTTTTTTGCTGTATATATATATATATATATATATATATATAATGGTGTGTTTTGAGTGTACATATAATTAAAGTGACCAGACTTCAATGGCTAGAATACAGTAGATAGTCTTCAGAAAGTATTCACACCCCTTGACTTTATCCCTGTGTTTGCTGTATTAATGATTAATTTAAATGTCTTCAATTGAGTATTGTTAACAGTGGCCTACACACATTACCCCATAATGTCAAAGTGGAATTATGGTTTAGACATTTTTACATATGTATAAAATAATGAAAAGCTGAAATGTATTCAGTCAATAAGTATTCAACCACATTGTTATTGAAGCATAAATAAGTTCAGGAAAAAAATGAATTGCTTGACAAGACACATAATAAGTTGCATGCACTCATTTTGTGTACAATAATCGTTTTTAACATGCTTTTTGAATGACTACCTCAGTCAACCACAAATACCAGGGTGTTTTTTCCAATGCCCAGCAAAGAAATGCACCTATTGGTAGATCGATAAAAAAACAGACATTGAATATTAAGTGGTTTAGTTCACTGGCACTCAGTTGAATTGGAGTCAGGTGTGCGTGATTACCAACGTTCCCAGAGAAAAGATTATGAAAGCAACTAATAGATCGATTAACAGACGACACAATCACCATTGCCCTGCATACTGTCCTATATCCAACTGAACAAGCCTTCAACACCATTCTGCCCTCCCTGCTGATCACTAAGATCAACTGGGCCCTGGATTTCCTGAAGAGCCGACCCAAAGTGGTAAAGGTAGGCAACAACACCTCCGCTATGTTGACCCTCAACATGGGGGGCCCCACAGGGCTATGTGCTCAGCCCCCTACTGTACTCCCTGTTCAGCCATGACTGTGGCCATGCACTTCTCCAACTCAATCATCAAGTTTTCTGACATCACAACAGCGGAGTGGTGCCTGGAAAATAACCTCTCCCTCAATATCAACAAATGAAGGAGCAGATCATGGACTACAGCAGATAGAGCACACCACGGCACACCACGTCTACATTGACTGGGAGAGGGTCAAAAGCTTCAAGTTCCATGGCGTTCACATAACTGACAATCTGAAATGGTCCCTTCACAAAGACAGCATGATGAAGAAGGCACAATAGTGCCTCAGGAGGCGGAAGAAATTTGGCTTGGCCCATAAGACCTTCACAAACATGAGATCATCCTGCCGGGCTCTATCACCGGTGGGTATGGCAACTGCATGGCTATACAGAGGCTGTTGCGGTCATCCCAACGCATCACTGGGGTCACACACTGCCTGCCCTCCAGGGCACCTCAGCCACCAGAGCCACAGCCTGTTCACTGCATACCAATCAAGTCTAAATATGGTTATTGGTGAGTCCATCACGCTAGTTTGATCTTTAGTTTTCACTTGTCGCATTTGTGCTTGTAGCGTTTTCCCAGTGTTTGTGTCACCGATTGTCACGCCCTGGTCGAAGTATATTGTGTTTGTCTTTATTTATTTGGTCAGGCCAGGGTGTGACATGGGTTGTTTTTGTATTGGGGTTTTAGTAGGTATTGGGATTGTGGCTGAGTAGGGTTGTCTAGGAAAGTCTATGGTTGCCTGATGCGGTTCTTAATCAGAGGCAGGTGATTTTCGTTGTCTCTGATTGGGAACCATATTTAGGCAGCCATATTCTTTGAGTGTTTTGTGGGTGATTGTTCCTGTCTCTGTGTTAGTGTTCACCAGATAGGCTGTATAGATTTTCACGGTCCGTTTGTTGTTTTTGTTTGTTCGTGTTTTCATAGTCCGCCCCGTTTTCATAGTCCGCCCCATCCCGCATGCGGTATCGTTACTACAGCCTCAAGCTCATTACCATAACGCAACGTTAGCAATTTCTAAAAATCGCAGATGTAATGAAATAAATATGCCTGCTCTCAAGCTTATCCTTTTCTTAACAATCCTCTCATCTCAGATTTTCAAAATATGCTTTAGAACCAGAGAAAATCAATCATTTGTGTAAGAGTGGTGATAGCTAGCTTAGCATTTAGCGTTAGCATTTAGCACGCAACATTCACAAAAACCAGCAAAGGGATCAAATAAAATAATTTACCTTTGAAGAACTTCAGATGTTTCAATGAGGAGACTCTCAGTTACATAGCAGATGTCCAGTTTTTCCTGAAAGATACTTGTGTAGGACACATCGTTCCGTTTTGTTACTATGCATTTGGCTACCGAAACTAACCGAAAATTCAGTCACCTACACGTCAAACTTTTTTTCCGAATTAACTCCATAATATCGACTGAAACATGGAAAACGGTGTTTTGTCATATCTCTTCATTGAAATGCCGTTCCTGGAAGCCTGCATTCTTCTCTGATTCGGATGGAAAAATACTGGTAGCTGACTTTTGCGCACCAATTTCCACGCAGACACCGTGCGGGACACTTGGCAATTGTAGTCTCTTATGGTCAATCTTCCAATGATATGCCTACAAATACGTCACAATGCTGCAGACACCTTGGGGAAACGATAGAAAGGGTCCGTTCATTCCTGTCGCATTCACAGCCATATAAGGCGATCATGGAAAACGTAGCTTCAGAAATCCTGTTCATTTCCTGGTCGCTCAAACATCTTGGTTTTGCCTGAAGCTTTTGTTCTAAGGCACTCACAGTGAAAATCTTAGCAGTTCTGGAAACGTCAGAGTGTCTTCTTTCCAAAACTATCAATTCCAAGCATAGTCGAGCATCTTTTTGTGACAAAATATTGCGCTTAAAACGGGCACGTCTTTTTATCCAAAAATGAAATAATGCCCCTAGAGGACTAACAGGTTAAAGATGTATTGAACGAACCACGCTGCATTTTGGTCCGACTCTCTTTCAACGCAAGAAAACCGTTACACCGATGCACTCCTGAGCTGGCTGTGCGCTGCTTGTTCAAAAATAAAACTTGGTAATCAAAATAGTGGCTGCATGTGCAGCAGTGGTGATTCTGGTTTTACATGCAAAATTGAAATAGGTGTATATATTTACAAAGAAAAAAAACGCTCATTTGAAAACTTGGGTGAATAATTCTGCCATGCCCCCCTCCTGCAGGATTATACTACGCTTGAGTATGTATTTAACGTACAGTTGAAGTAGGAATTGTACATACACCTTAGCAAAATACATTTAAAGTCAGTTTTCACAATTCCAGAAATGTAATCCTTGTAAGAATTCCCTGTCTTAGGTCAGTTAGGATCACCACTTTATTTAAAAAATGTGAAATGGCAGAATAATAGTAGAGATATTTATTTCAGATTTAATTTCATTTATCACAATCCCAGTGGGTCAGAAGTTTCCATACACTCAATTAGTATTTGGTAGCATTTCCTGTAAATTGTTTAACTTTGGTTAAACGTTTCAGGTAGCCTTCCACAAGCTTCCCACAATAAGTTGGGTGAATTTTGGCCCATTCCTACTGACAGACCTTGTGTAACTGAGTCAGGTTTGTAAACCTCCTTGCTCGCACACGCTTTTTCAGTTCTGCCCTCAAATTTTCTATACGATTGAGGTCAGGGCTTTGTGATGGCCACTCCAATATCTTGGCTTTGTTGTCCTTAAGACATTTTGCCACAACTTCGGAAGTATGCTTGGGGTCATTGTCCATTTGGAAGACCCATTTGCGACCAAGCTTTAACTTCCTGACTGATGTTTTGAGATGTTGCTTCAATATATCCACATCATCTTCCTTCATCATGATGCAATCTTTATTGTGAAGTGTACCAGTTCCTCTTGCAGCAAAGCAGCCCCAAAACATGATGTTGCCACCCCCATGCTTCACGGTTGGGATGGTGTACTTTGGCTTGCAAGCGCGCCCCTTTTTCCTCCAAATTTAACAATGGTCATTATGGCCAAGTAGTTATTTTTTTGTTTCATCATACCAGAGGACATTTCTCCAGAAAGTGCGATCTTTATCCCCATGTGCAGTTGCAAACCTTAGTCTGGCTTTTTAAAGGCGGTTTTGGAGCAGTGTCTTCTTCCTTGCTGAGCGGCCTTTCAGGTTATGTTGATATAGGAGGCAGGGAAGTCGGGCGCAGGAGAGTCAAACGGGGTGTAAAATGGACTCTTTTAATTAATGTCCACGTAACATGCTCCATAACACTAATAAGAAATTAATATAAACAGACGTGGGTACGAGGACCCGTCGCGCACCTATACATAAACACAACACTGACAATAAACAATCTCAGACAAAGACATGAGGGGAATCAAGGGTTAAATACACAACAGGTAATGAATGGGATTGAAAACAGGTGTGTGCGAAGACAATACAAAACCAATGAAAAATGGATCAATGATGGCTAGAAGACTGGTGACAGGAGAGGCAATGACTTTTGTAGAAGTCCTGACATGTATAAAACTAGTCTTTTATCAATGTTTATTAGTAGTATTTCTGTAATTTGATGTGACTCTGCACTTTCACCGGATGTTTTTTTGAGAAAATGCATTTCTGGTCATAACACACCAATTTCAAATTAGGTTTTTGGACATAAAGATTAACTTTATTGAACAAAACACGAAGTCTTGTGAGTGCCATCTGATGAAGATCATCAAAGGCTAGTGATTCATTTTATTTTTTTTGAAGAATCAACAACAAGTGGGACACAATCATGAAGTGGAACGACCTTTATTGGATATTTCAATTTTTTTTAACAAATCAAAAACTGAAAAATTGGGCATGCAAAATTATTCAGCCCCCTTCAGTTAATACTTTGTCGCGCCACCTTTTGCTGCAATTACAGCTGTAAGTCGCTTGGGGTATGTCTCTATCAGTTTTGCACATCGAAAGACTGACATTTTTCCCCATTCCTCCTTGCAAAACAGCTCGAGCTCAGTGAGGTTGGATGGAGAGCATTTGTGAACAGCAGTTTTCAGTTCTTTCCACAGATTCTCGATTGGATTCAGGTCTGGACTTTGACTTGGCCATTCTAACACCTGGATATGTTTTATTTTTGTACCATTCCATTGTAGATTTTGCTTTATGTTTTGGATCATTGTCTTGTTGGAAGACAAATCTCCGTCCCAGTCTCAGGTCTTTTGCAGACTCCATCAGGTTTTCTTCCAGAATGGTCCTGTATTTGGCTCCATCCATCTTCCCATCAATTTTAACCATCTTCCCTGTCCCTGCTGAAGAAAAGCAGGCCCAAACCATGATGCTGCCACCACCATGTTTGACAGTGGGAATGGTATGTTCAGGGTGATTAGCTGTGTTGCTTTTACGCCAAACATAACGTTTTGCATTGTTGCCAAAAAGTTCCATTTTTGTTTCATCTGACCAGAGCACCTTCTTCCACATGTTTGGTGTGTCTCCCAGGTGGATTGTGGCAAACTTTAAACAACACTTTTTATGGATATCTTTAAGAAATGGCTTTTTTCTTACCACTCTTCCATAAAGGCCAGATTTGTGCAATATACGACTGATTGTTGTCCTATGGACAGAGTCTCCCACCTCAGCTGTAGATCTCTGCAGTTCATCCAGGGTGATCATGGGCCTCTTGGCTGCATCTCTGATCAGTCTTCTCCTTGTATGAGCTGAAAGTTTAGAGGGACGGCCAGGTCTTGGTAGATTTGCCGTGGTCTGATACTCCTTCCATTTCAATATTATCGCTTGCACAGTGCTCCTTGGGATGTTTAAAGCTTGGGAAATCTTTTTGTATACAAATCCGGCTTTAAACTTCTTCACAACAGTATCTCGGATCTGCCTGGTGTGTTCCTTGTTCTTCATGATGCTCTCTGCGCTTTTAACGGACCTCTGAGACTATCACAGTGCAGGTGCATTTATACGGAGACTTGATTACACACAGGTGGATTGTATTTATCATCATTAGTCATTTAGGTCAATATTGGATCATTCAGAGATCCTCACTGAACTTCTGGAGAGAGTTTGCTGCACTGAAAGGAAGGGGGCTGAATAATTTTGCACGCCCAATTTTTCAGTTTTAGATTTGTTAAAAAAGTTTGAAATATCCAATAAATGGCGTTCCACTTCATGATTGTGTCCCACTTGTTGTTGATTCTTCACAAGAAAATACAGTTTTATATTTTTATGTTCGAAGCCTGAAATGTGGCAAAAGGTCGCAAAGTTCAAGGGGACCGAATACTTTCGCAAGGCACTGTCATTGTTTGGTGTGCTTTCGCCGAAAAGCCTATTTGAAATTGGACACTGTGGCTGGATTTACAAGAAGTTTATCTTTAAAATGGTGTGAAATACTTGTATGTTTGAGGAATTTTAATGATGGGATTTCTGTTATTCTGAATTTGACGCCCTGCAATTTCACTGGCTGTTGGCGAGGTGGGACGCTACCGTCCCACATATCCCAGAGATGTTAATGCTTTTTGACCTTTCACCAAATTAGTATAATTGTTTCAGAGTTTAAAAAAATATTGTAACCTGTGTGTCATGATCTTGTTTTTGTGTGGGGGGAAAATACATTTGCGCACGATGGAGCACGCGCGCAGCTGGTTTGGGTTCCATACTAGTCTGAACGTGCAGACTGGCACTAAGAACAGAGTAGCGGGAACGTTTCCCTAGTCAGCGCCATTATTAGTGCAATGACCCTTAAAGTGTTCCCAGTGTGGCGGGATGGGGGTCCAACCACCCTCCCCCCTTCTCCCTTCCCCAAGTGCTAGGTTGGTCTTCTGTGCGCGACTCTGTGGCCCATCCTGTGCCCCCTGCCGTCATGCCTTGAACCTCACGCGCTTTCAGTGGATACAGCTGGATAACTGAAAGGCAAACCCATTGTGCGCCACTCGGGAGCCATGAACAATATATATTGTCCTACTAATAACAGGTTTAATAATATCTGTGAGAATATCCAACGGGCTTTTATATAGAACTCTAAATTAATAATAATCGCTTAAAAAATATATATTTTAATGATTTTGTTTTCAAATAATGTAAAGTAAGTGAGAAAAAGGCCATTCTTGAACATGGGGTGCGATATTGTTACTAAATTGTAAATAAAGCAAGTTTGTTATTTAGAATTATATTTTCTTTTGAGAGAGAAACCAAAAACCTACAACCATCTCATGGGTCTCCCAGTTGAGGGGCGTCAGAGATATTGAAACAGCATCTGTAGCAACACAGCTTGCACTGCTATGCAGTGCCTTAGACCGTTGCACAACTCTGGTGCAGTATAAAGTGACCAGTCAGGAGTGGCCTACATTACTACAGTAAGACCAAAATAAAATCCTTAGTCTAACAAAATAAAATCCTTAGTGTCACAAAAGGTTTAGTAAGTAACACTGAAGATGTGCACAATTATACGTTTCTATTTAGGTTCATGGTGCCCATTCATTGTCAGTTAGACACAGTAGAACCCAAAAGCATAACCAGTGCTCTAACTCCCCCTTGCGCTGGTCTGGAGCAATGAAGTGGTGACGCAGGGAACTGTACTAAACCTTAAATGACCTCTATGACCCACAGCATAATTGCAAAACCTTTAGTGGAGCAACCACTGTAGTCACAGCCCTGCCTGTTACTAAATTCTTTGTGGGTGTGGAATGTATGTGTGAGATAGTACTGCAGTAGGAGAGACATTGTGGTGGGCTTCTCTGGCCCCCCTCCCAGAGGTTTCTTCTCACTTGATCAGTTGATTTCACTCGAGATGCATTCCTCACTCCTCCCTAGTTCTGCAGCTGGCCTGCCTTTGAGACTAACAATTGCCTTTAACCTCTCGCCTCAGAAACATGGAACAGAATGAAACTTCTGCTCTCCGTCAATTTCATATTCCTAGTTCCCATCTACCCTTCATTGACCCCAACATATACATTCCTTAGACATGTAAAGTAATTAATGCGTTATAGTATGGTAACATGAATCAGTATATTTCAAGTTAAATTCTAACAGGTAATAAAACTAGGTTTATCGGAAATATTAAAATGATCAATGAAATCACCAGATAGACAATTGTTCTGGAAATATTTGTCTGTAGCAGATTGCTAAATTACATTTGATATGGAGAAAATGAACGTACAGTAGGCTACTCTCTTTTTGCCAAGCAAAAATAGCTTTTCTGGTCACTAATCTGGATATGTCTACAATCCTTTGTGCGCCAGTGCTGATGACTGGTCATTGTTTGACAGCCTCGATGCGCACATTTTTGGTTCTAATCAAGGCACAAGGCGTGACCGAGCTGCAAACACAGGAGGCAGAAGGTTGGAGTCTTACAATGTTTAATAATCCAAAGGGATGGCAAGAGAATGGCCGTCGACAGGCAAAAAGGTCAAAACCAGATTAGAGGCCAGGAGGTACAGAGTGGCAGACAAGCTTGTGGTCAAGCTGGCACAGAGCCAGGAAACAGGGGTAAATACACTGGGGAAAATAATTGACACCTGGAGGGGGGTGGAGACAATCATAGGAACAGGTGAAACAGATCAGGGCATGACAGTACCATCGTAGCGACGCCACGTGGCATCCTACCTGGGTGCATAACTGGCTGACTGGGGTATCGGTGGTGGAAATCTGCAATGAGGGCCGGGTCCAAGATGTCTTTAGCTGGGGACCCAGGACATCTCCTCCGGGCCATAACCCTCCCATTCAACATTCAACATTCAGGAGGCGTCTCACCGTACACACTGGCTGGCCACTGATAACCCGGGGGGAGGGATGGGTCTGGAGACAGAAGACAAAAGGACAGTGAGACACGGGCTTAATCCTAGACACATGGAAGGCAGGGTGAAGACGGAGGGTACGGGGTAACACGACGGACAGCAGCGGAACTCAGGACTCAGGAGACAGGAAAAAGACCAATAAACCGGGGAGACAGCTTGCGGTACTCTACCCGAAGGGGCAGGTCCCGAGTGGAAAGCCATAAGCTCTGCCCAATGCTGTAGTGTGGAGCTGGGGCCCGGCGACGGTCCGCTTGTTGATGATACCTGGAGTTGGTCTTGAGAATAGCCGCCCCTGGCTCTTCTCCAGTTACATCGACAATGGCGGACAAACCAGGGTTGAGCACACACTGTGCATGCGGCGATGAAGGCAGAGACGTCAAGGACCATCGTGGGCCACCAGAAACTTTGCTGGAGGTAGGCTACTGTACGACGGGACCCTGGATGACAGGTCAGCCTGGAGGAATGAGCCCATTCCAGGACACACAGACGGTTATCCGGACCCCCTTCAGGTCCAGGCTGGGAGCGGAGGCTCCAGGCTGGGAGCCTAGAGTTGTGCTTGGTTGTACGGAGAATTTCCAGGTTTTAATGGTCAGTCCAGACAAGGAATGACCTGAGGTACTGACTTGCTGCACCCTCGACAACTACTGTGACTATTATTATTTGACCATGCTGGTCAATTATGAACATTTGAACATCTTGGCCATGTTCTGTTATAATCTCCACCCGGCACAGCCAGAAGAGGACTGGCCACCCCTCAGCCTGGGTCCTCTCTAGGTTTTTCCCTAGGTTTGGACCTTTGTAGGGAGTTTTCCTAGCCACCGTGCCTCTACACCTGCATTGCTTGCTGTTTGGGGTTTTAGGCTGGGTTTCTGTACAGCACTTTGAGATATCAGCTGATGTAAGAAGGGTTATATAAATGCATTTGATTTGATTTGTTCTGCTCCTTCCAGCCAGTGCCTCCACTCTTCCAACGTCATCTTCACCGCTAGGAGTTCTCGTTTGCTAACATCATAGTTCCTTTCATCAGGATTGAGACGATGGGACAGGAAGGCACAGGGATGAAGCTTCTGGCCCTGGGCAGATCTCTGCGACAGGATGGCCTCCACTCCAACATCCGAAGCATACACTTCCACCACAAATTGATGCGAGGGGTTCGGCTGTTTGAGGATGGGCGCTGTTGTGAACCGATGCTTCAGGTCCACAAAGGCTTTGTCGAGACCATTTGAATGGTACCTTGGGGAAGTAGTGCCGAGAGGGGGACCGCCAGGGTGCTGTTGTCGCGATTGAAATGCCGGTAGAAGTTTGCAAACCCAAGAAAGCATTGCAACTGCACCCTGGACGTTGGTTGAGGCCAATCCACCACTGCTTTCACCTTTCTAGGATCCATCTGAACATTGCCCTCAGCAATGACATATCCCAGAAAGGTGATTGTAGAGAGGTGGAACTCACTTCTCGGCTTTCACAAACAGTTGGTTCTCCAGGAAGCACTGAATGACCTGTCTAACATGTTCTTGTGCAGATCGGGAAAAAAACAGGATGTCGTCAAGGTACACGAACACAAACCGAACACAAACAAAACTGTTATGGCTGCTGTCCCCGTACAGGGACCAACATCAGGGGAAATTTCAGAGTGACAACTAAAAATACAATTTCGTAACATTAAACATTCTTGAAAATGCAAGTGTCTTACACCCTTCAAAGGATTAGGATCTTGGTAATCAAACTACATTTTCCAATTTAAAATAGTTATTACAGAGAACAAATCCCATGTTTTTGTTTGAGAAGAGCAATCAAGAACAGAAACATTTTCCGCCATGACAGTTTTTAGACTTTCACATCTGAAGGTACAATAATGACTTACATTCTGATATCTTACTCTTATTTCTCTTCCTGAGTATCCCATTGATCAAATGAAGTGCTGTTTTCTTTGATAAAATAAATTTTTATAGCCTAAATCTAAACAATTTGTAAATGATTTGTGCCGGGAATTCCATCTCTATCATTTTTTACGGAGCATTCGGCGTGATTCGCCCATGTAAACAATCGTTTATATAGTCATGGTGGGTTTCAGTGCATTCCTCTGGATGTTCGCAAACACAGTCAAACAACGTTGTTTTTTTGCGGGGAGAATTGACCAAAGTGAGCTGATTTGAAGACAACGATAAATGACTACCTGACGCACCAATAATTTTAGCGAAGCTTCATTGATTGACTATATTTCTGCCCAATGACCACTGATCTTCTTGAAATCTAGCTGGGTAGATAGATAGCCAATGAGCTGAGGTAAACGCCAGTATGTAATGGTTTGGGGTTGGACCACAATTCCTTGGTTGTAATCGCACACTGATCTTCTTGAAATCTAGCTGGGTAGATAGATAGCCAATGAGCTGAGGTAAACGCCAGTATGTAATGGTTTGGGGTTGGACCACAATTCCTTGGTTGTAATCGCCTTGACGATCAGAGGGGTTGCTGTAGGGCTTTTTACGCACAGCTGTATTTCGGAAAGTTGTAGTTTCATCGATTTCATTGAAGATAGTCTGGCGAATACTTCATGTAAAGCGAAGTCAAACTCTAAAGTAAAAGTGAAAGTGAGACAAGTTTTGTTTGACGAATCTTGGAATGTTATGATTCAAACGACGTACTTCTGGACGGGTAAGTGCTAATGATGTTTTATGAAATATAAATATATATATATATTATATATAAAAAATCTAAAAAAATTGCAATGAAGTGTGTAGTTTGTTTTTGTGTGTGTGTGTGTTGGTTTGTTTGGGTGTGTGTGCATATATATATATATATATATATATATATATATATACAACAATGGCCGGAGTTGAATGGAACACCTTAGTGACTGTTCCCTCTGCTCTATACAATCAATACATATCTGTTTATTTTATGTGATGATAAAAGGCTCATACAATACAAATAATGCACCACTTGTTCAGTTTACCTCTGCTTTACATCAGAAAGAGACTGCTATGGGACATGGCACAGGCAGCAAATTATTATGATGAGGACTTCCAAGGGGTGTGTACTGTTTCTTTTTTTATATTTATTTTCTCATTTAAAAATAAATAATTGTGTGTGTGTTAGAATTGCTTTTTGATATGTTGTATATAGTTATTTGCACTACTGTATATAGTTATAGGTCATTTCACCAATTTGGCCACTTGGGTACATTTGGGCAACTTGTGTGGGACACCTGGGTGACTCCATGCTAAATGTCATGTAGCTCACCCATTCCTGAAGTTTATCAGTCTCACACCTACAGATGCCTTCTTGTGTTATCCATCAAAATTATCTCCAGCATCCTATCTGACTGTGTGGCTATTCTAGTACATGTGAAAGATGATACTACAACAAAAAACTGAAAACGTATGCTCTTTCTTTCTCTTTTCTTCCACCAGATCTACTGTGTTATATTCTCCTACATTCAATTAACATTTCCAAACTTCAGAATGTTTCCATTCAAATGGTACCAAGAATATGCATATCCTTACCTCTGGGGCTGAGCTACAGGCAGTTAGATTTGGGTATGTCTTCAGGCGGAAATTGAGAACAAAGGGTTGCAGCCAAGTCCGAGAGCACATCATTGACCAAAGCCTGGAAAACAGCGGGGGCATTGGTGAGTACAAATGGCATGACTTGGTTCTCATAATGTCCACTGGCTGTGTTGAAGGCTGTCTTCCACTCATCCCCCTTACGTATCTGAACCATGTGGTAGGCATTTCGAAGGTCCAACTTGGAAAATGTGGTGGCCCGCTGGAGAGGTTCAAACCTCGAGGAGGGGTAGGTTGTAACGATTCGTGACAGTAATGTCATTAAGTCCCCGGTAGTCAATGCCCGGACGCAGGATCTTGTTCTTCCCCACAAAGAAAAACCCTGCACCTGCAGGTGATATGGACGGCCCTAGTGGCCAGAGACTGCGAGATGTACTCCTCCATAGCTTTGGTCTCTGGTCCAAACAGAGAATACAATCAAACACGAGGTGGTGTAGTGCCTGGGAGAAGATCAATGCACAATCATAAGGACAGTGCGGGGGAAGGGATGTAGCATGCGCCTTTATTGAATACTTCCAAGAGGTCATGGTATTCTGTGGGGATAGCAAAGACATCCACAGTCTTGCTTAACATCCAGAACAAGGTGACTTGAGGAAGGATATGCTGCTTGAAGGCAGTGGGAATGGCAAAATGGGCTCCAAACCCAGGATGGTCCAATCAATCATTAGATTGTGCTTTTGAAGCCAGGAAAATTCCCAAAACAACCTGAACATGGGGAAATGCATGGGGGAATGCAATGAGGAGGAACTGTTCAAACTCACCACAGATAGGGGACAAACTACTGGGTGATTGTTTTTTTTCCAGAGGTGGCAGGTAGCCTCTGCACTAACTCCCTGATTTGCTCCATAATAGCCTTTAACTCATGGTCGTGGCGTTCCATCAAGGACCTGAGCCCTTCCAAAAGGCCCTGTACCAACTCCTCATGTCTCCTAATGGTGGCTCCCTGCATGGAGACAGCATGGCAGAGATGGTCCAATTCTGTTGGGTCTATCATGGCCAGTTCATACTATCAAGGCACAAGGCGAGATACAGGAGGCAGATGGTTGGAGTCTTACAATGTTTAATAATCCAAAGGGGTAGGCAAGAGAATGGTCGTGGACAGGCAAAATGGTCAAAACCAGATTAGAGTCCAGAGTGGGAGTTCTCAGAGTACTAGGGCTGGGTGCTAACATACAAACACAGAGCAAAGAACAGAGGAAAACAAAGGGTTTAAATACAATCAGGGGAAACGAGGCACAGGTGCAAATAATAATGGGGATCAAGGGAAAACAAAAGGTCAAAAGGCACAATGGGGGCATCTAGTGACCAAAAACCGGAACAACCCTGGCCAAATCCTGACAAGGGAATAACAGTTCTGAAGCGCAGATTAGATTTTTTTTGAGACAAGAATTTGGTGCAATGCCATAAGGCCTATGTTAGTGACCAGATCAGATAAGCAAAGGTATACAGCTGGGTCTGCAACTACTGACATGATAATATGATGATAATAAAAATGTATTGCATAAACTAAAGAATTCAAATACTGAGCTATTTTGCCTGTAAGTCGTACCTTTTTTATATTTTTATTTTTTACATTGGTACAAACTACTAAGTAAATTTATTTGGGGAGGAAAAGCCTATGTGAAACTTAAAATAATGTAAACACGCAGGGGGAATAGTATTACCAAACCTAATTAATTAATACATAGCCCCTGTCATGTCTACTAACCACCGGTCCTGGGATCCATCTTTAAGCACACCTGGCATCCATCATTATGTGCAGATCATTATGATACTCACCTGGACTCCATTACCTTCCTGATTACCTCCACTTTATCTGTCACTTCCTCAGTCGGTATTGTTCCTGCGTTCATGCATTATTGCCACTTATGTTGTCTCACTTTGTTTGCTGTTTATTTAAACATGGTTGACTTTAGCTAGCTATGAGAATCGGTGTGTATCACTAGTACAGCATGGATTGAGATGATGTTTAGCTAGCTAGCTAAATGTCTAAACAAAAGACCCCAAGTTAACTAAAGGTTACTTTAAAACAGCTAGATGGCTGGCTCGCTAGCTAACATTACGTGTATGATCTGTGTAATAATGTTCTCAGAATTCCATTTGCATTTCTAGTTCGCCTAATGTTTGCTAGCTAACATTGGACCTATTTGGTTAACTTTAGCTAGCTATGACAGTCGGTGTGTATTGCTAGTACTCTATGGATTAGGATTATGGTTAATTGTTGAGCTAGCATGTCTAATCAAAAGACTTCACTTTGCCAGATGATTACATTTCCCATCAAATTCGCCAGGTGTGTGTGACGGTATTACGGCTATCTATTGTATAATAATGCCAAAATATTTGTATCTGGAATTTGTTTTACAGTATCAGTACAACACGCCGGACTCCTCCACCAGTCTTACAGGGAGAATGGTCTAATGCCTACCATCAAAAAGAGAGCTGGCCCAAGCAAGCACAGGTTACACCTGAAACATGAAGACTTGCATCGAGTGGTGAACTTCATGAACAACTACACAGAGGATTATGCAAAGATATTACCAGGACAGAAACACTTTTGTGGAAAGCTGCTGCTATCCCATGTGACAAAAGCAGCTGTGTGGCATCTCTACAAGGAATCGATGACAACACTTGGTATGTAAAGCATAAACTATGAGGATCGACGCTGGTAGACGAGAAGCAGGAACAGCGAGAACATTTAATGAACAACGGGCATGAAACAGAGCAGGAACAGTGTCTGGACAGGGGAAAAATAATGACATCAATGCTGACACGGGTAACCAACGGAGGAATAGACTGTAATAGATGGGGCAATCAGCAAAGGGAAGGAGTCCAGGTGATTCCAATGAGCGGTGCTGCAAGTAATGATGGTGACAGGTGTGTGTAATGAAGGGTAGCCTGGCGCCCTCAAACACCAGAGAGGGATTGCAGGAGAAGGTGTGATAGTACCCCCCCCCCCCTCTAGGGTTGACACCCGATGTCCCTTGGGCAAGCCTGACGGGCCGGCCGAGGTATGGGTGCTTGACAAGCAGGCTGGGGAGTAGAATCCTGCGCCACTGTTGTTGTCTCCAAGGAGCAGTCGGACTCAGTCGGGACTAGGTTTAAACTATTAAGGATCCACTTCTTTGATACATTTAAGGAATTAATTAATTGCCTGTAGCTCAGGCAGAAGCAAGGATATGCATTTTATTGATACCATTTGAAAGGAAACACTTTGAAGTTTGTGGAATGACTGAGAATATAACACAATAGATCTGGTTAAAAAAAATGCAAAGGAAAAAACAACCGTTTTGAAATGTTTTATACCATCATCTTTGAAATGCAAGAGAAAGGCCATAATTTAGTATTCCAGCCCAGGTGCAATTTAGACTGATCCAATAAACCATTGCATTTATTTTCAAATTTTTGTATCAAGACTACCCAAATGTGCCTAATTTGTTTATTAATAACTTTTCATGTACACAATTGTGCACTCTCCTCAAACAATAGCATAGTATTCTTTCACTGTAATAGCTACCGTAAATTGGACAGTGCAGTTTAACCTGTTGAGTGTAGGGGGAAGTTTGGATAAAAAACGTACCCAAATGAAACTGCCTATTTCTCAGGCCCAGAATCTAGAATATGCATATAATTGTCAGATCAGGATAGAAAACACACTAAAGATTCCAAAACTGTCAAAATATTGCTGGTGAGTATAACAGACCTGATGTTGCAGGCGCAAACCTGAGGAAAATCCAACCCGGAAGTCCTGTGTTTCCTGAAAGCTCTCTTTTCCATTGCCTGCCTTCACTACATTTAAAGGGATATCAACCAGATTCCTTTTTCTATGGCTTCAGCTTGGAGCAGACATTTTCTCTCTCTCCTATTGAAGACGCTACAGTCCCGGTTGAAATATTATCGATTATATATTGTAAAAACAACCTGAGGATTGATTATAAAAAACGTTTGACATGTTTCTACGAACTTTCCGGATACAATTTGGAATTTTAGTCTACGCTGTGGTGACTGCTCAAGCCTGTGGATTTCTGAACATAACGTGCCAACCAAATGGAGGTATTTTGGATATAAAATCATCTTTATGGAACAAAAGGAACATTTTATTGTGTAACTGGGAGTCTCGTGCGTGCAAACATCCGAAGATCATCAAAGGTAAGCGATTAATTTTATTGCTTTTCTGAGTTTCGTGACCAATCTTCCTGGCTGCTAGCTGTTTGTAATGTTTTGTCTACTGAGAGAGATGTCCTTACACAAATGCTTGGTATGCTTTCTCTGTAAAGCTTTTTTGACATCTTACATCCAGGTGGATTAACAACAAGCTACGCTGTGTTTTGCTATATTGTACTTGTGATTTCATGAAAATTAAATATTTTTAGTAATTTAATTTGAATTTGGCACTCTGCAATTCAGCAGATATTGACGAAAATGATCCCGCTAACGGGATGGGTGCATCAAGAAGTTAACAAGATTAACAAGAATGTAAGTTTGCTGCCAGTTATCAGATATGTCCTGAATCTCATGCTAATCGCATTAGCCTACGTTAGCTTAACTGTCCTGTGGATAGGATCCCGATCCCGAAAAAGTCGCTGTGCAACGCTGATATCCTTCCTCCGATAGATGATCTGCCTGTACAAGCACCACCTGGACTGGACACAGCTAGACAAACTTGTATTTTTGATAAGATCAGGGAGTTTTGCAACGAAGAGGCTATAGCCATCACATGCCCTGCACCAAAGTCAATGGCAGGACAGAATCAGGCTCTGCGGATATAGATTATCTTATTCATGCGTGGTTCGGACGCACCAGTTCCTCACTGGACACAAGTTCCCAGTCATCAGCACTATCTGCAGTGACTCTATTTTATTTATATTGGCACTATCTATTTCTGATATTGCTACTAGACAAGTAACCATTTGGCTGTACCCTTTTACACCTTATGTAGAGACTCATCCACTTGGCAACATGTGGCTGGGATTTTAGCATTTCTTTCACGTGACGCATCAATTTAGACAAGTGTGTCTGGGTATTCATCATCTAATATTATTATTACACTTTCTGTTTACTTGGAACTTTTCCTTATTGTAGACTACTATTTTTACCACTTTTTATGGCTGCAGGGGCAGTATTGAGTAGCTTGGATGAAAAGGTGCCCATTGAAAACGGCCAGCTCCTCAGTCTCAGTTGCTAATATATGCATATAATTATTATAATTGGATAGATAACACGCTGAAGTTTCTACAACTGTTTGAATTATGTATGTGAGTATAACAGAACTCATATTGCAGGCAAAAACCTGAGAAATTCCACTTTATGTTATTTTTTTCTGGGGGTGGCAGATCTTCAACCAAGCTCTCTTTGAAATTACAGTGATATATGGATGAGTTTTCAATTCCTACGCCTTCCACTAGATGTCAAGAGAACTTTGTCTGATGACTCTAATGTTCAACTCGTGGCAGACATAATGCTATGCTAGGCTATCGAAAAACATGCACAAGTGCTTGTATTGCTTTGGCTGTAAAGCGTCATTTCAAAATATGAGATGACAGGGTGATTTAACAAAAGGCTAAGCTGTGTTTCACTATATTTCACTTGTGATTTCATGAATATGAATATTTTCTAGTAATATTTGTTGTCCGTTGCGTTATGCTAATAAGTGTCAGTTGATGACAATTCTCCCGGATCCGGTAGGGGTAGTTCGAAGGGGTTCAATTAAGAGGCACTGTTACAGTCGAGGCAGGGGCTATGCTACCGAGAAGTGAGGGGAGGATCAGGGCCCAGTTCCCTGGTGAGTGAATTAGGTCTATGGCCCGGGTGGACCCCAGACATGTTCAGTGTGTAGAAGTCTGGAGGGCAATGTAAGCTACTTGGTGGAGAAACAGGAAAATATATCAGCAAGCTGTTAAAGTGCTGTATACCGTATCACTATGATATGTGTATTTTATATTGCAGTCCCTGTGCATCCAGGTGTGATGGTTTACTGAGTGTACAGGTCAAAAGTGTGCTGTGTGTAGGCTAGATTTAAAAAATACAGTTGGAAATGAGATGAGTGGTTGTGTAAGAGGAATAAGTGAATAATGTACTGTATGAAAGACTACCCCTGGGACAGAGTGATGGGAGTTGGAGCTGTGTTTTTCATATGGTGAAAAGGGGTTAGAGGTTTATTGGCCGATTGAAACATCACAAATGAAATGAGTTGCTGGGTTAACTTATGACTCCCCCTCTATACTGCCCCTGTTGGAGAAAGTGCGTACCCATAGTAAACTGAAAATATTTTTTCCCCAAAATTGCTAATATATGCATATAAAAATTATTATTGAATAGAAAACACTCTAAAGTTTCTAAAACCGTTTAAATTATGTCTCTATGTAAAGCAGAACTGCCAGGGCAGCCTTTCTCCCAAACTCTCTCTTGTGAAGAGAAAAGTTGGGTCAACTTTGACGTCATGGCCCCCACCCTCCCAGGGAGCTACAGATCCAGGAACAGTCTCTCTCTCTCCAGCGCGATATCAGCTTTCAAGTGACGCGTTCATTGTGAGAATCCCACGAGCCCTGCACGTTTGGCGGGCGAAATTGCTCGTGTCCCTCTGAAAATCACGCACTCTTTTGCGCGCGGCCGATTTGGAGAACGTCTTTTTCCATGATGCAGCATTTCAAGCCGGATTGTCTGTTAGCGTTGCTCTTTGTTCTACATGCTAAAAACATCATAAAGCTCGATTTTTGCACATCGTTTGACCAGTTTAATCGACATATAATATGTAAATTGGAAGTTTTGATGCGCAAGAGTGCTGGACCAGAAGTAATTTTTGACGCATTTCAACTGAAGCTGTTAGCATATGCTAATACAGGGACACACAACGTGAAACCAAACGATGTATTGGGTAAGTATGACTCCTTCTACGTCTTCAGATGGAAGAACATCAAAGATAAGGGAATATTTACGTGGTTATTTGGGGTTTCTGTGGACTCCAAACGTAGAGGAGACATAGTGCTAATATCTGAGCGCTGACTCATAGTATAGCCCAGTGAACGAAGTCTGTAACGTTAAAAATAAATGTAATACAGCGGTTGCATTAAGAAGTGTATCTTTGTAAATATGTGTAGAACATGTATATTTAGTCATGTTTATTGCTTGTTATCTGACGTTATCTGTCGGAGCTATCATCATTTCTCCGGACATTTGAGAAGCATTTTTTGAAATGTCATCATTGTAAACCGAGATTTATGGATATAAATGGCATATTATTGGAAAAAAATTAAATGTACTGTGTTACATGTAATATTACTGTCATCTGATGAAGATTTTCAAAAGGTTAGTGAATTATTTATTTTTTAATCCTACTTTTAAATATTATTTTTTTCTGGGACAAAATGGCCGCCGCTTGCCTTTTGTTTCGGTGGTTATCTAATATAAATATGTGCTATGTTTTCGCCGTAAAACATTTTAGAAATCTGACTTGCTGGGTAGATTAACAAGATGTAATATGTTTCAATGTGCATTTACCATATGAAATTTGACCTTGCTCAAAAATGCAAAATTGACTGGTCTGATGAACACAGGATGGCCGAGCAGTGAGAGTTGTACCTTTCCATCACTCGTTGTGTTGATTTCATCATGTCCATTTGTTTATGTTTTCTCACTTTTGCAAAGTCACTGTGCATTTGCAATATGGTTCAATGGGCAGGTACCATCACGAATTTGTCATGCTATAAAAATCCTGCAGGAATGTGAAAATGACTGGCCCTTTGAACTTGGGATGGCTGGGCAGTGATTCTGGTTCATCTCAATGGCTCGTTAGGGTTGATTTCAGAATGTCACTTTTGGTGATGGTACCTCACCGTTTAAACATATTGCTAATGTACAAAAGTCAACTAGCAAGTCAGTGTCCACCAGTCAATTAGATGTCATTCTGACACCAAACTGATACAAATTGACACTAAACCCACTTTTTCCAACCTGTTTAGTAGCCAACTATCACACACTTCAGAGCTGGCCCAAAATTCACAACGCCTTTTGGTTCAAACCATTAAAAAAAACATAAAACATGTAGTTACGTTCTAGCTGCGGGTCCATTTCTTATGTTACGTGTAGGCCTAGCTGAGGCGACCCCGAATCCTAAGTTTCGGCTCGATCGGTCATTTGGTGTCCGAGCAAAACCCTAATTGGTGCTGAAAATCCACTTTTTTCCATGACTTGCTACGGGGTCCTTGAATGAGCTATCGGACAGAAACGTTGGGGTCTGTCTATGTGGGCTGAGACGGTCGCAATGCACCTAGTCTTGTGTCTCTGAGACATTTCTAAATGTCACCATTTTCGTAATGGTCAAAATGAATTGAAGTCATTGCAAATGTACGAAGCTGTTTCTCGGTCCGAGAACCGTCTAGAGCCACGTAACTCACCACGCACTATCGACCTGAGGTCTAGAACAGGATTCTAAAGTTTCGGAACTCTAGGTCTGACGGTTCTTTTTTAGCTCGAACAAAGCTATCTATTGGAGGCACTGTCTGTCTCTACAAACCCCAATACGTCCCTCCTTCCAAGTTGTGTGTCTGTGATTTAGTTTTCCTTTGAAATTTTATGGGAAAAATGACTGATTTACAGTTCATGGGGGTTGCCTAATCACACATATGAAGTTTTGGACAGATCTGACTTTTTTAACCCCTCAACAGCCCCTGAGACACCAATTAAGGCACTTCCAGTTGGCACAGGAAGCTATAAGTCAAGACATATCCTCACTGGGGTATGCTTTTACAGAATCCTGAGTTTTAAGTCCTTACGTTAAGAATTGACTGATTTACACAGGGTTGAATGCACTATGTCTATCAAACTGCAGGCAGGTAATGGAAAAACACTTTTAGGGTGATTTTAACCACTTCCGGTTGGTCCAGGAAGCTTAGAATCAACACAGGTAGACCTCATACTGTCCTGATGGACTGTCATCAAAGACAGGTTCATACGGCATTCATAACCCATATAGACTTCAGGTTGAATTTAGGGGTGCAGGCAATGTATTCCTATGGGGAGAGAAGTCAATGCAAACTCTGAAGTAAACACCTTATTTTAACTATTAAGGGTTAATGCCACACGGTCAAGGTTAGGCTTGCACGGATCAGGAGGACCTTAGGAACGTACCAGAGGTCGAATTGTGCTTCTCACCCTAACGGTTCTCTCACTGTCACCCAAAAGCAAATGACGTTGTGGGGCAGGCTTCATTTTGGGCCTACTTTTCTAATGGTCGCTGCGCTCAGACCGAGCGAGCTACGGTCAAGCGGGATATCTCGTTGAACTCGGCACGGCCTAGACATTATGTTTATGCCATTGCCTGCTCTCTGTGTCTTTGAGAACCACACTTTTTCACTCCATCCTTGCTGTGTGTGCGTGAGAGCTTTTCTTTGACATCTTCTGGGAGAAATGACTGATTTACAGTTTAGGAGGGTTACCTGGTCACACATATGAAGTTTTGGAGAGATGTGACTTTTCTAACCCTTCAAAACAGACAGGGTGACCCAATTAAAGGCACTTCCGGTTGGCACAGGAAGCTATAAGTAAACACATGTCTTGATTGACATAAACACTTACAGAATCCTGAGTTTTAAGTCTTTAAGTTAAGAATTGACTGATCTATGATCTACACAGTGTTGAATGCAGTCATTTTCACCTTTGAAGGTTATGTACATCAAAACTCCTTTTGGGTCAATCTAACCACTTCCGGTTGCTCCAGGAAGCTTAGAATCGACACAGGTAGACCTCATAGTGGTCTGATGGACTGTCATAGAAGACAGGTTCATAAGGCATTCATAACCCACATAGGCTTCAGGTTGAATTTAGAGGTGCAGGCAATGTATTCCTATGGGGAGAGAAGTCAATGCAAACTCTTTGAAGTAAACACCTTCTTTTAACTATTAAGGGTTAATGCCACACGGTCAACGTTAGGCTTGCACGGATCGGAAGGACCTTAGGAACGTACCTGAGGTCGAATTGTGCTTCTCACCCTAACGGTTCTCTCACTGTCACCCAAAAGCAAATGACGTTGTGGGGCAGGCTTCATTTTGGGCCTAATTTTCTAATGGTCGCTGCGCTTAGACCGAGCGAGCTACGGTCAAGCGGGATATCTCGTTGAACTCGGCACGGCCTAGAGATTATTATGTTTATGCCATTGCCTGCTCTCTGTGTCTTTGAGAACCGCACTTTTCACTCCATCCTTGCACTCCATCCTTTCTTTGACATCTGTTGGGAGAAATGACTGATTTACAGTTCATGATGGTTACCTAGTCACACATATGAAGTTTCGAAAAGATCTGACCTTTTTAACCCATGGAAACTGCCACTGTGACACCATTAAAGGCACTTCCGGTTGGCACAGGAAGCTATAAATAAACTCATATCATGATTGGGGTATGCCTTTACAGAATCCTGAGTTTTAAGTCTTTACGTTAAGAACTGAGTTATTTACGGAGGGTTTAGTGAGTGTGTGTTATTTCAGAAAATCATAGAAAATCACAGAAATCTCGCAGAGCTCCGCAGCACACTTTAAAAATATTCGTAAGAACACCCTGCAACTGGATCTGTAACCGTTGAAAAAAAAAACACCTATCCGTGAACATCACCAAGGTGTCGTTGTACGATTTCTCTTAAATGACGATAGATAAATGGCTGGTTCTTTTTTTATTGACACCGGAGGCTCCTTGACTTTGACGTGAAGTGGAAAAAGAATTTCTCTATTTTCATTTTGGACCTTTAATCCCAGATAAATGGACAAACTGTCCATGATGGACCCAACAGTCTTGGACCAGCTCCACAACGCCATCTCCTCCCATGGTCAACATGAGGAGGTTCTAGGATGTGGCCAAATGTCATTACCTGGCATTGGATGCTTTGCCGGGAGCAATTCCGTGGATTGCCTACTAGGTAGCCTACCAAAACGGTAACCTCCCAGCCCCTCAGTAACCCGGATGGTGGCAGCGCCGTCACCACTGTTTCCCATAGAACCCCACATACCTCCCCCAGAGCGCTACGATGGAGATTCCAGAACCTGCCGGGCCTTTCTCTCTCACTCCCTTGCTTTCGAGCTGCAGCCTTCTTCGTTCCCCTCGGACCGCTCGAAGATAGCATACATTATTATGCTGATGTCTGGGAGGGCACTCGACTGGGCAACGGTGGTGTGGGAGTAACAATCCGCAGTCTGCCTCAGTCTGGAGGTATTCTTGTCGGAGGTGAGAAAGGCTTTTGAGGCTCCGGTGTCCGGGTGAAAGGCTACCCGGAAGTTGCTTCGCCAGGGCTCCCTCAGCTGGCAGACTATGCAATGGAGTTCTGCACGCTGGCAGTGGAGGGTACCTGGAACCAGGGAGCTCTGTTTGACATGTTCCTGCACATCTTGACTCACTCATCGCCTTAATCATCCGGATCGATGGACGGTTACGGGAACGTAGGAGGGATAAGAGGTCCCAATTACTCACTCAAGGATCCCACCTTGCATTTGATGAGCTCCGGAAGTCCCTGAGAACATCCTCTTATGCAGCTCGGCAGGGCTAGGCTGCCTTCAGTCGAACGCGTACTCTGGCAGAACACCTACAGTTGTCTGTATTGCGGTGCTGTCGGCCATAATGTGTCTACCTGTCCCTTTAAGAGACCCAGCTCATTCGTTGGAGTGAGTACTCTGGTGGGTTTTAATTATAATTGTTATTCTGCCCTTACTCGCCTCTCTCTCCATACCACCCTGCTGTGGGGCGACCAGTCCAAATCTCTGCAGGTACTCATCTACTCGGGGGCTGATGTGAGTCTCATGGACGATACCCTGGCATCTGAGCTGGGCATCCCCACTCAACCCCTCTACATTCCCATGGGTGTTAGAGCACTGGACGGGCGCTCTATAGGCTCTATATTCAGACCCTTTACTCAGTACTTTGTTGAAGCACCTTTGGCAACGATTACAGCCTTGAGTCTTCTTGGGAATGACCTTACAATCTTGGCACACCTGAATTTGGGGAGTTTCTCCCATTCTTCTCTGCAGATCCTCTCAAGCTCTGTCAGGTTGGATGGGGAGCATCACTGCACCACTTTTTTCAGGTCTCTCCAGAGATGTTTGATCGAGTTCAAGTCTGGTCTCTGGCTGGGCCACTCAAGGATATTCAGACACTTGTCCTGAAGCCAATCTTGGCTGTGTGCTTAGGGTCATTGTCCTGTTGGAAGGTGAACCTTCGGCCCCGTCTGAGGTCCTGGGTGCTCTGGAGAAGATTTTCATCATTGATCTCTCTCTGTACTTTTCTCCATCTTTTAAAGCCTTTTTCTAAATGGATTAAATCGTTTTTTAAAATCCTCATCAATATACACACAATACCTCATCACGACAAAGCAATAACAGGTTTTTAGAATTTTTGGAAATGTATAAAAAATGGAATAAATATACATACCTTATTTACATAAATATTCAGACCCTTTGCTATGAGATTCGAAATGACAAATATTTCACATTTACTGTGTGGTAGCAGCGCTATATATATTTTATTTAACTAGGCAAGTCAGTTAAGACCACATTCTTATTTTACAATAATAACATTCAGTGTGAGTTGCTCAGCAAAGAAGCCCACAAGTTCATTTATGTACTCTTAAACATTAATTAACTTCCTCATGTTATCTTCTCTTCACCAATTTGCAGTCCTTGTTTATCCATTTTAAGTGCTCTTTTTAGTTTTCATTATGTCAGGGTTTTTTTCAGCAACTTAGTATGTTTATTGGTTCATTATGGTTGTTGTCAGTTTTTTATGCTTCCAGTAATAGGGATAGATGCACAGACAGATCCATTCCTTAGATGAAAATTCATGCTCCGCTGCTCCACGTTGATGAGGTTATTAGCTCTCACTTCCGCAAAATACACAAAGTGCTCTCTCTCACAGAGAGAGAGAGAGAGTGATGACAACAAAGGAACATTCATTACCCAGCTTCTAAGACTCCCCTCAGCTACAATTTCTCATACACTCACACCCTGTCACCTTGTCTCTAAGATAATATTCTTAGCACTTCAGTTAGATGACAGCTCAATGTACACAATGTTTAATTTGAAGTCTTCCCATTGTATACTTAAGAATTCCAAAGCAAATCAGCATGTTGTATCACATTGACATTTATGGTCAATGGAGACGTGGTAATTACAGAGGATTGTCATCAATACTGTATACAAATAGCATTAAAAGGAAGTTGTAGGCAATCATGGGTCTTTCCACTTAAACAAAGTGCAGCGTATCTAATAACCTGGTGAACTTGATCTAAACTAGGGCGACAGAAAATCAATGGAGGCAAAATTAAATGGATCAGATGAGGCGGTGTTGGGTTCCATTTTAGCAAAGATTATACATTCAACCATTAGTGACACATCCAACTAATAAGAGGGGATGGGAAGGGTATCATAGCGTAAGTAAACAAACTGCCATCTGAAGGCACTTTTTCTGAAAGTTTCCTAAACTTCTGCTACTGTGATTTTGTATGGATAACCAAATAGCCACTGTAAACTATTCAAAAAGTTCATGATTGTGTGGACTGTCCTCCCTACAGGTAATATGCAGTGGAATGAAGTGGGCTCAGGCCAGGTAGCTAGATCACCTGGAATATAGATAGACAGGACAGCTCTAGTAAAATGACTGTGACCCTGTGGCCTTTATCCATTCCACTCTAGCCTCTCCTCGCCTTCCACTATCTCCCAGAGTGGTCCCAAACAGCACAATTACTGTCATTCAAGCACCCAGAGCACAAGATGCACTACACAGCTAGGTAATGTAACAGAGAGTGTTGCATTTCTTCAAGTATATTGTATAGCAGAGAGAACATAGTAATTTTAGCTTCAGTTGACATGCACTCGGAAAAGAGCTCATTATACTATATATGTGCACAATGTTTTTTCATTAGAATATCATTTTTGTATTGAAGCATATTAATAGGACTTAAACCGATCCCTGGGTAGGTATGGTACACACTTCACTGTTAATAGCTCACTATTAGGTGTATTTCAGGTAACTGCCAAAATAATGGAAACTTGAGTAAATTGGAGATAAAGTATATTGAAAGCAGGTGATTCCAAACAGGTGTGGTTCCTGATTTAATTAAACAATTAACATATGCTTAGGTTCATGTACAACATCACACCTGATCTTTTTCACCTGTGCTAGATGGATAAAAGGAAATAGCTTTTGACTGACGTTAATAATGTAGTGTCAGAGAGTTTGCACTGGAGATAACATGGCAGACCTTAGCATTTATTGGCTTTCCTCGTGGCAGAGCTAACCTCTTGCTGTGGCTCTGAGAGGGGTAGGCTGCAAAACAAAGGTTTATGTCTGTGTGACTGACAAATGTTAGGACGGATCAACTCTCCCTAGAGTTAGTTTGCGACTGAGGAATGTTGAAAATACATCAAGAGTACCAAACCCAGAGCTCCACATTGCTACTTGGTGAATAGAAGTTGGCGGGGAACTATGACAGGTGGGAGGGAGAAGATGGGTCTGGGTGTGACAACATTTCTGAGGACGAGAAGCCGTATTGAAAAACACATTAGGAAGTCCCCCAGGAATCTGGTATCCCCTCCATTCCCTCCTCACCGCTCACAACTGTGCGGACTTGTTATTGCCTCTGTGTAGTCAGCCAAGATTTTTCATCAGGATTCTCTAGCCACACAGCTTTTTAGGGCTTCAGTAACACTATCCCTTGTGGGGGTTTTGTTATTTCCTTCGTTTAGTCAATATATTTTTGGGTGTGAAAAAATCTGCACTGCCTGTAGTTATCATCACATAGACCCAGAATAAAGGGAATTCAAAGTGGTTTATCTATTAGTTTGACATTAAAGCTAGAATCCTTAGTTGCTTCATACATTTTTAGATTTAATGATGTATTGCAATTGCTTCTTGAAGAATCTAACTTCTAAATGCCTCATGAGCTTAGATCAACTGTCATACCATTTGAGAACCAAAATAATTAGCTTGTTTTACTCCAATGTTTGTAAAATATGTAAATGCAAAGAATCACTGGATACCCTCAACATATGGTTAAAACGATACTTTTAAAAATCATGAACGGTCAGTCCTTGCATCCATAGTTCTTTCTATGAATTTGAGCGTGGTTACATTTCTCCAGGCCCATCCCTTAGCTTTATACCAAAATAGAGGTGGGGTGACACTTGTTTCAATTACTGATTCTAACTTTAAACCACTTGAAAAGCCGAGATGACGCTGATTTGTTATATATACTGTAAGTTAGTCAATATAATGTTCTTTGGAAGAATGCTCGTGGGTCATTAATATGGGGGCTGATTTTACACCCCCTTGCTATGCAGCACTCTCCAGACGGAGACATATTTACCTCAATACTGTACTCACATTATGCAGTACAACCCTGGTGCATGCCTTCCTAATGTTCACTCCTACAGATGACATGCAGATTGTAACAGCAGGGGCCTATGAGGTGATTTTGCAGTTTAAAATGTGGTCAATGTGCATTTCTTATAGACATAAGATTAAGTAAAAGTTTATATCCTGTATGGAAGGTTTTGTTGTTTCTGTAACTTTTGTTAGTTGAGGGATAAAATTAGATAATTTTCTATGGCCATTCATGTCAGGCCATGCCAATGCTTCCATATTGTGTTATTCCGTAATAACAAATGTTGCCTACAATTAAACAAACACAAAAGATCCAAGATCACATTTCTTGTCTGGGTTTCAAGCAACCATTGGCAGCATCCATCAGAGACAGTCCAGTTTTCCAGTCGCAGCCACAATAAGCACCAAGCATACTCCCAACAACATCCAACAACACCCTGATCAATTGTTTGAAATGTGCCACACTAGCTGTCCCAGATTATGTGCCCAAAGATTGGTTGCAAACACGCTGATCCCTTGGTCGAGGCGGCATGAGATCATGAGCAGTGTGCCAGTGATATAGGAAGGCTGGGAACCATGTGGATGCAAAGATAACAGTGATGATTTATTGCAGTTGTCCCTGATGAAATCCCAGGCTATGTCAAAAAACTCCTCCATGCATGGGGGATGTGCTAATCTGTCCAAACAATTAGTGGACTTCCATGCATTGATTCCACTTGCTGACTCCTTGCTGTCCCCAGTCCACCTGGCCATGCTCCTGCTCCAGTTTCAACTGTTCTGCCTTACTATTATTCAACCATGCTGGTCATTTATGAACATTTGAACATCTTGGCCACGTTCTGTTATAATCTCCACCCGGCACAGCCGGAAGAGGACTGGCCACCCCACATATGCTCTCTCTAATTCTCTCTTTCTTTCTCTCTCTCGGAGGACCTGAGCCCTAGGACCGTGCCCCAGGACTACCTGACATGATGGCTCCTTGCTGTCCCCAGTCCACCTGACTGTGCTGCTGCTCCAGTTTCAACTGTTCTGCCTTATTATTATTTGACCATGCTGGTCATTTATGAACATTTGAACATCTTGGTCATGTTCTGTTATAATCTCTACCCGGCACAGCCAGAAGAGGACTGGCCACCCCACATAGCCCGGTTCCTCTCTAGGTTTCTTCCTAGGTTTTGGCCTTTCTAGGGAGTTTTTCCTAGCCACCGTGCTTTTACACCTGCATTGTTTGCTGTTTGGGGTTTTAGGCTGGGTTTCTGTACAGCACTTTGAGATATCAGCTGATGTACGAAGGGCTATATAAATAAATTTGATTTGATTTTATTTTGGCTAGAGTAGGACGGTATGGAAGAGCCATGCTACAGACTTAGCAATGCTCTTCCGTGCTCTTTAGCTGCTTTGGAACGTGCCTGAGGGTAGCATGCACAGCAAATTGGCCAGTGTTCCCAAATGTTGATTTTTCAGTGTAACATTTCTAGAGTTGATTCAGGAGTTAAATTAACACAGTGGTAGGGCCGGTTCCAGGCATAAGCATCATAAACCATCGCTTAGGGCTCCTTGGCCGCTATGGGCCTGCCCCCCCCATAATAATAATGTAGGACCTCATTCAGGGTCTCAACTCACTGTTAATAGTTCGGCTGAATCTCAAATTGGGACACTTGGCCCCTAATCCCTTTATCAAGTGGCCACTTGCTGTTAGGATATTAGGCAGCTCCATGGTAAGAAATGTGACCATTCCTGGTACAAAAACAACGTCCTATCCCAGAGCTCGAGTAAATGACATTACTAAACTGCTCCCAAACAAAAATTACATAATTAGTCATGCTATCCCATGTTTTACTGCTCAAAGAATAGTATCTTGTTCTATGCTAGTGTTTTTTATAATCTGATACAAACTTGTCTAAGTGTGACTTACTCATAAGACTGAGCTTACAGCAAAAAGCCGTTTGGGTGCAACCGCAGCATGTGACATCCCGTGGGTTTACCATGTACAGAAAGTCACATGTATGGAAACTTGCAGAAAGGAGTACATTATAAGGTTTGTCGTTGTGAATGCAGTTACCAGGGGTGGGCAATTCCAGTCCTCGGGGGCCTGATTGGTGTTACAGTTTTTCCCCAGCCCTAGCTAACACACCTGACTCCAATAATGACATAATCATGATCTTCAGTTTAGAATGCAATTTCATTAAATCAGCTGTGTTTGCTAGGGATGGAGAAAAAGTGTGACAAGAATCAGCCCCCCGAGGACTGGAGTTGCCCACCCCTGAGTTCGACGGTTGAGCTCTCGGGCTATCAACCCTGTGCTATCTTAAACTTCTTGTGGGCCGGTGGCAGTATTCGGTATTTCGGATGACTGACGTGCCCAAAGTAAACTGCCTGTTACTAAGGCCCAGAAGCTAGGATATGCATATAATTGCTATTGGACAGAAAAGTCTCTGAAGTTTCCAAAACTATTAAAATAATGTCTGTGAGTATAACAGAACTGATATAGCAGGCGAAAACCTGAGGAGAATCCATCCCGGAATTATTTTTTTTATTTAGCTCATCACTCATTATAATGGCTGTCTATGGGAATATCAAAGGAATACCTCCCAGATTGCAGTTCCTAGGGCTTCCACTAGATGTCAGTCTTTAGAAAGAGTTTCAGGCTTGTTTTTTGAAATGAGCTAGGATTTGTAGTTTTTCTAAGTGGCCCCCATTTTGTCTGTAGTGTTGCATTGGTGAAGGCGCTCACTTAATTATTTATCTCCTTTAATGAACATATGATACTCCGTCTTAAATTGTATTGTTTATTTACATATAAGAGTACCTGAGGATTGATAAGAAACATTGTTTGACTTGTTTGGACAAAGTTTATTGATAACTTTTTGGGATTAATTCGTATGCATTTAAGTCATTTAGCAGACGCTCTTGTCCAGAGCGACTTACAAATTGGTGCATTCACCTTATGACATCCAGTGGAACAGTCACTTTACAATATTGCATCTAAATCTTAAGGGGGGGGGGGGTGAGAAGGATTACTTATCCTATCCTAGGTATTCCTTAAAGAGGTGGGGTTTCAGGTGTCTCCGGAAGGTGGTGATTGACTCCGCTGTCCTGGCGTCGAGAGGGAGTTTGTTCCACCATTGGGGGGGCCAGAGCAGCGAACAGTTTTGACTGGGCTGAGCGGGAACTGTACTTCCTCAGTGGTAGGGAGGCGAGCAGGCCAGAGGTGGATGAACGCAGTGCCCTTGTTTGGGTGTAGGGCCTGATCAGAGCCTAGAGGTACTGAGGTGCCGTTCCCCTCACAGCTCCGTAGGCAAGCACCATGGTCTTGTAGCGGATGCGAGCTTCAACTGGAAGCCAGTGGAGAGAGCGGAGGAGCGGGGTGACGTGAGAGAACTTGGGAAGGTTGAACACCAGACGGGCTGCGGCGTTCTTGATGAGTTGTAGGGGTTTAATAGCACAGGCAGGGAGCCCAGCCAACAGCGAGTTGCAGTAATCCAGACGGGAGATGACAAGTGCCTGGATTAGGACCTGCGCCACTTCCTGTGTGAGGCAGGGTCGTACTCTGCGGATGTTGTAGAGCATGAACCTACAGGAACGGGCCACCACCTTGATGTTAGTTGAGAACGACAGGGTGTTGTCCAGGATCACGCCAAGGTTCTTAGCGCTCTGGGAGGAGGACACAATGGAGTTGTCAACCGTGATGGCGAGATCATGGAACGGGCAGCCTTTCACGGGAGGAAGAGCAGCTCCGTCTTGCCGAGGTTCAGCTTGAGGTGGTGATCCGTCATCCACACTGATGTCTGCCAGACATGCAGAGATGCGATTCGCCACCTGGTCATCAGAAGGGGGAAAGGAGAAGATTAATTGTGTGTCGTCTGCATAGCAATGATAGGAGAGACCATGTGAGGTTATGACAGAGCCAAGTGACTTGGTGTATAGCGAGAATAGGAGAGGGCCTAGAACAGAGCCCTGGGGGACACCAGTGGTGAGAGCGCGTGGTGAGGAGACAGATTCTCGCCACGCCACCTGGTAGGAGCGACCTGTCAGGTAGGACGCAATCCAAGCGTGGGCCGCGCCGGAGATGCCCAACTCGGAGAGGGTGGAGAGGAGGATCTGATGGTTCACAGTATCGAAGGCAGCCGATAGGTCTCGAAGGATGAGAGCAGAGGAGAGAGAGTTAGCTTTAGCGGTGCGGAGCGCCTCCGTGATACAGAGAAGAGCAGTCTCAGTTGAATGACTAGTCTTGAAACCTGACTGATTTGGATCAAGAAGGTCATTCTGAGAGAGATGGCGGGAGAGCTGGCCAAGGACGGCACGTTCAAGAGTTTTGGAGAGAAAAGAAAGAAGGGATACTGGTCTGTAGTTGTTGACATTTGAGGGATCGAGTGTAGGTTTTTTCAGAAGGGGTGCAACTCTCGCTCTCTTGAAGAAGGAAGGGACGTAGCCAGCGGTCAGGGATGAGTTGATGAGCGAGGTGAGGTAAGGGAGAAGGTCTCCGGAAACGGTCTGGAGAAGAGAGGAGGGGATAGGGTCAAGCGGGCAGGTTGTTGGGCGGCCGGCCGTCACAAGACGCGAGATTTCATCTGGAGAGAGAGGGGAGAAAGAGGTCAGAGCACAGGGTAGGGCAGTGTGAGCAGAACCAGCGGTGTCGTTTGACTTAGCAAACGAGGATCGGATGTCGTCGACCTTCTTTTCAAAATGGTTGACGAAGTCATCTGCAGAGAGGGAGGAGAGGGGTGGAGGGGGAGGAGGATTCAGGAGGGAGGAGAAGGTGGCAAAGAGCTTCCTAGGGTTAGAGGCAGAAGCTTGGAATTTAGAGTGGTAGAAAGTGGCTTTAGCAGCAGAGACAGAAGAGGAAAATGTAGAGAGGAGGGAGCGAAAGGATGCCAGGTCCGCAGGGAGGCGAGTTTTCCTCCATTTCCGCTCGGCTGCCCGGAGCCCTGTTCTGTGAGCTCGCAATGAGTCGTCGAGCCACGGAGCGGGAGGGGAGGACCGAGCCGGCCTGGAGGATAGGGGGCATAGAGAGTCAAAGGATGCAGAAAGGGAGGAGAGGAGGGTTGAGGAGGCAGAATCAGGAGATAGGTTGGAGAAGGTTTGAGCAGAGGGAAGAGATGATAGGATGGAAGAGGAGAGAGTAGCGGGGGAGAGAGAGCGAAGGTTGGGACGGCGCGATACCATCCGAGTAGGGGCAGTGTGGGAAGTGTTGGATGAGAGCGAGACGGAAAAGGATACAAGGTAGTGGTCGGAGACTTGGAGGGGAGTTGCAATGAGGTTAGTGGAAGAACAGCATCTAGTAAAGATGAGGTCGAGCGTATTTCCTGCCTTGTGAATAGGGGGGAAGGTGAGAGGGTGAGGTCAAAAGAGGAGAGGAGTGGAAAGAAGGAGGCAGAGAGGAATGAGTCAAAGGTAGACGTGGGGAGGTTAAAGTCGCCCAGAACTGTGAGAGGTGAGCCGTCCTCAGGAAAGGAGCATATCAAGGCATCAAGCTCATTGATGAACTCTCCGAGGGAACCTGGAGGGCGATAAATGATAAGGATGTTAAGCTTGAAAGGGCTGGTAACTGTGACAGCATGGAATTCAAAGGAGGCGATAGACAGATGGGTAAGGGGAGAAAGAGAGAATGACCACTTGGGAGAGATGAGGATCCCGGTGCCACCACCCCGCTGACCAGAAGCTCTCGGGGTGTGCGAGAACACGTGGGCGGACGAAGAGAGAGCAGTATGAGTGGCAGTGTTATCTGTGGTGATCCATGTTTCCGTCAGTGCCAAGAAGTCGAGGGACTGGAGGGAGGCATAGGCTGAGATGAACTCTGCCTTGTTGGCCGCAGATCGGCAGTTCCAGAGGCTGTGACCTGGGACCACCAGACTAGGGTGGCCGCGGCCACGCGGTGTGGAGCGTTTGTATGGTCTGTGCAGAGATGAGAGAACAGGGATAGACAGACACATAGTTGACAGGCTACAGAAGAGGCTACGCTAATGCAAAGGAGATTGGAATGACAAGTGGACTACACGTCTCGAATGTTCAGAAAGTTAAGCTTACGTAGCAAGAATCTTATTGACTAAAATGATTAAAATGATACAGTACTGCTGAAGTAGGCTAGCTGGCAGTGGCTGCGTTGACTTTGTAGGCTAGCTGGCAGTGGCTGCGTTGTTGACACTACACTAATCAAGTCGTTCCGTTGAGTGTAATAATTTCTACAGTGCTGCTATTCGGGGGCTAGCTGGCTAGCTACCAGTGTTGATTACGTTACGTTGCGTTAAAAGAATGACAATAGCTGGCTAGCTAACCTAGAAAGTCGCTCTAGACTACACAATTATCTTTGATACAAATCAAACTGTTGTACTGTAATGAAATTAAATGAAAATGTGATACTACCTGTGGAGCGAAGCGGAATGCGACCGGGTTGTTGAGTTCTATTCGGAAGACGTTTGCTAGCTGTTGGCTAGCTAGCAGTGTCTCCTACGTTAAGGACGACAAATAGCTGGCTAGCTAACCTCGGTAAATTAAGATAATCACTCTAAGACTACACACTCTAAACTACACAATTATCTTGGATACGAAGACAGCAAAGACAGCTATGTAGCTAGCTAACACTACACTAATCAAGTCGTTCAGTTGAGTGTAATAGTTTCTACAGTGCTGCTAATCGGTGGACGTTTGCTAGCTGGCTAGCTGCTGTATGCATTTTGAACGATGGATTACTGAATCAAGCGCGCCAACTAAACTGACTTTTTGGGGATATAAAGGACTTTATAGAACAAAATGAACATTTGTTATGTAGCTGGGACCCTTAGGATTGCAGAAATAGGAAGATCTTCAAAGGTAAGTGATTTATTGTATCGCTATTTCTGACTTTCGTGATGCCTCTGCTTGTTTGGAAAATGTTTGTAATGCTTTAGTACATGGGCGCTGTCCTCTGATAATCACATGATATCCTTTCGCTGTAAAGCCTTTTTGAAAACTGACAAAGCGGCTGGATTAACAAGAAGTTAAGCTTATAAACGATGTAAGAAACTTGTATTTTCATAAATGTTTAATATTACAAATTTGTATTTTGAATCTGGCGCTCTCTGATTTCACTGGATGTTGTCGAATTGATCCCGGTAATGGGATTTGCACTCTAAGAGGTTTTAAGGCTGCACAGACAACTAATGACTTTTTACACACTTATCTGCTGACTGCCACGTATACAGAAAGGGGTTGTATTTTCTCTATAAAAGCAGAGACTCAGCTATGTTGGTGAAGCATTCAACTCTGAGCCATTCTTGCTAATGTTTGATTGCTTCATTTTTGCAACATTTTATAAAATTGTTGTTTGAAAGAATCTCTCTTCCTATAGAATTGCTTCCACAATTTGGCGACGAGGAGGGACAGCTAACCTCTCTTGCTGATTGCTCCCGAGGAGAATGAGGTTACCTGTGTTCAGGGCTGTGTTAGACATGGCCCAGGGAGCCGACAATCCAACTAAAATGGAGAAGAAATGGACCTGCCTCAGACCGACAGGTTGCGCCAGTGAGTGGATACGCCATTCCGAACATGCAGAGTTAAGGATGAGACTGATTTTCTTAAATGCAAACCTCCAATTGGGAAAGTTAACTTTTAGAAAATCCTGTTCTGGGAATAGGTCATGCGTGTTAGAGATACCAGTCCTGATGAAAGTGATTCCAGAATAAGTACTATAGACACACCAGGACAATGTCCTGAAGCATTATGCCATGGGTTACGATCGTCAGATGTAAATGCATGAGCTATGTAATTCCAGGACAGGGTCCTGAGGTTCAAGTCCAAAATATTCCTGCAGGTGAAAAAAACATTGTAAAATGGCATTTATTAATCAGTGTACTTACAAAACAGTAAGTTATGATTGGTAAACAGGCTATAAATGCAAAACCTACATGGGAATTTGCATAGGAGGATGTACAACATTTAACATGACAGAATAATAAAAAAATAATTAAAAATACAACTTTTTGAATGATCCTTTCTTATAATACAAAAAGTTGTAAAGTACATTTCTTAACTTGTTGGGGATAGGGGGCAGTATTCACTTTGTATGAATTGCGTGCCCACAGTGAACTGCATCCTACTCTGTCCTAGATTGCTATTATATGCATATTATTATTACTATTGGATATAAAACACTGAAGTTTCTAAAACTGTTTGAATTATGTCTGTGAGTATAACAGAACTCATAGGGAAGGCAATCTTCCAAACAGGAAGTGAAATTCTGAATGCGGGTCTAATTTTAAGTTATCGACTCTTTACTTCCAAATAAGATATGGATCTGTTAGCACTTCCTACGCCTTCCACTAGATGTCCTCATTCAGTAGAATGTGGAATGGAGCCTCTGGTGTGAACTTTGACTGAATGGGAGGGGAATGAGTCACTGTCCTGACATAATGCCACTTCCTGGATGCGCATTTATCTGTAGACATCACCATCGTTCCATTTGGCTGCAGATGAAAAACGTATGCTCCGGTTGGAACGCTATTGGATATATATGAAAATAACATCCTGAAGGTTGATTCTCTACTTAGTTTGACCCGTTTATTCGACCTGGAATATATTTTTTTGAAGTTTTCATCCGAGTTCTCCTGGACCAGCGTCAGCTTTTGGGCACGTGAGCTGAAAGTGCTAGTAAATGAAGCTAATTGGACACTAGTATTGGACATTATTGAACAAAATAATGATTTATTGTGGAACTAGGACTCCTTGCACTGCATTCTGATGAAAGATCATCAAAGGTAAGGGAATATTTATGATGTAATTTCGTATTTCTGTTGACTCCAACATGGCGGAGAAATATATTTACGTCTGAGCGTCGCCTCAGAATATTGCATGGTAGGCTTTTTTCATAACGTAAAAAAAAATATGACACAGCGGTTGCATTAAGAACCAGTCTATCTTTAATTATATGTAGAACATGTATCTTTAGTCAAAGTTTATGATGAGTATTTCTGTTATCTGGCGTAGCTGTCTGTAATTCCTCCGGATATTTTGGAGGCATTTCTGAACATGGCGTCAATGTAAACCGAGATTTGTGGATATAAATATGCATATTATCGAACAAAACAAATGTATTGTGTAACATGTCATTTGAGTGTCATCTGATGAAGATTATCAAAAGGTTAGTGATGCATTGTATCTCTAATTCTGCTTTTCTGACTATCGTTGGCTGGGAAAAATGGCTGTTTTTTATTTTATTTGGTGGTCTAACGTAAATATTTGTTGTCTTTTCACTGTAAAACTTTTAAAAAATCTGACATGATGGGTAGATTAACAATATGTTTATCTTTCATTTGCTGCATTGGACTTGTTCATGTGTGAAAGTTAAATATTTCGAAAGAATATTTTTGAATTCCCCGCACCACCTTTTCAAACACTGTTGTTTGTGTGTTTGTGTTCGAGTGTATCGTGGAGTTTCACAATGGGAGCCAAGAGCAGCAAGGGAGAACCTTGCCTGCCCGATCTGCTGACTGGACCAGGGAAGGTAATGGCAGATAAACGGGGCAGGAACATTCTTGAACAGGTACCGCTCCGGCACAAAGTAGCAGATTTTCCCTTGAAAGGCACATTGAGTGAAATTGTATTAGCAGATTGTAGGAAGAACTTAGATAAGTTTGGGGAAACCAAGAAATGCCTAATACTTTGGGTAAGTTTAGAAAGTGGAAGAGGGAAGCCGAAAGACAATCAGACAGGGAAGTTGGTATAGGGGACGGTTGCGTCCCACTTGGTCAAAAAACAGGGAAAATGCAGCACGGCAAATAAATAAAAAATTGATATAAAAATCTAACTTTCATTAAATCACACATGTAAGATTCTCAATTAAAGCTACACTCGTTGCGAATCCAGCAGACATGTCAGATTTTAAAAAGACTTTTCGGCGAAAGCATAAGAAGCTATCATTTGATGATAGCACAATAGTAAACAAAGAGGGTAGCATATTTCAACCCTGCAGGCGCTACACAAAACGCAGAAATAAAATACAAAACACGCATTACCTTTGACGAGCTTCTTTTGTTGGCACTCCAATATGTCCCATAAACATCACAATTGGTCCTTTCGTTTGATTAATTCCGTCCATATAAATCCAAATGTCAATTTATTTGGCACGTTTGATCCAGAAAAAAACAGCTTCCAAAAAACGCAACATCACTACAAAATATTTCAAAAGATGCCTATAAACTTTGCCAAAATATTTCAAACTACTTTTGTATTTCATACAACTTTAGGTATTTTTAAACGTTAATAATCGATCAAATTGTAGACGGGTCTATCTGTGTTCAATGCAGGAAGACAACAAACCATGCTACTTTTCACATCTTGCGCACTCTCACATTGTTACCCAGTTACTAGATGGCCTACTTCTTCAGGCAGGGTGGCCTGGTGGTTAGAGCGTTGGACTAGTAACCGGAAGGTTGCAAGTTCAAATTCCTGAGCTGACAAGGTACAAATCTGTCCTTCTGCCCACTGTTCCTTGGCCGTCATTGAAAATAAGAATTTGTTCTTAACTGACTTGCCTAGTTAAATAAAGGTCAAATTAAAAATAATAACATTGCATAAATTGTGCACGTTATTTATCCAAAAGTGAAACTGCTGCTCCCCCCCTATCCCAAAGAGGTTTGATGGCACGGCTGTACGAGCCATCTGCAGGTGAGATCGAGCACATTTGCCGTATCATGCGGTGGGCGGACATGGAGGGAGGCTTTGATAAAAAATACCAATGGGAAGAGGATGAAGCCTATCAGACCCAACTTGCTACACTGTGTGATCACATAAAATAACATTACCCACCCATGACCGATTGGGCAGCTAACCATAGTTGCACACAGAAAGAAAAAGAGTCTTAGGAAGACTACAGACATGGGCTGGAGACCTGCTACCGTAAGCAGAGCAGACTCAAACCAATGACTGATGGCCACCCGAATGATGATTACGGCAGCCTCTTTAAAGCTGCCCTAATGAATGGACTTTTGCCAGGCCTTGGTAGGCAGGTTAAAACAGCCTGTATTGGCTGGGAAACTACCACTCTACAAGTGGTTATTGAACACTGTAAACATGCTGAGAGGCTGCAACTGTCTCAAGAAGACAAGACAAATCAGAGAATAGAAAAAGGAGTAAAGTTACAAGCTGCACAGCTAGATTTTTATCAAGGACAGGGCCAGCGGTGGCAGGCTCAGGGAAAACCTCAAGATGGACAGAGGGGAAGAGGAGGGGGAGCCAGTGCTGACGGGTGGGCCAAACAACAGGACAGGAACTTTGCTTGTTACAACTGCGGAAAGGGGAGACATTTCGGCAAAACATGTGGAACAGGGGGCAGCAGGGAGATTGGAAAACCAGACCTCCACTGGAAATAACCCATTTTACAACCCACATATCGACTGATGCGAGGTAGAGTCAGTTGACACCCTTAGACAGCATTTAAAGATTTTTCAAACTTTGTCAGTGGTGAGTCAAATCGAATTTCTAGTAGATACTGGCACTGCAATGTCTATGTCCAAACCTCCCATGTCAAATGAATCAGTCACCACTTTAGGAGCCTCGGGAGTAACTATGAAAGAGCTGCTCACGATGCTTCTACCTGTCATAGTTGATAACACATGCATTTTAATTCATGTTTTCTACATGTTGTCCTGTACATTTGGCAGGAAGAGATCTTCTCTGTGAATTCGGAATTAATATTCTTTGTAAAGGAAAAGGCCCCACCATTGTACAGTCAAAACTGTTCGCTGCTCTGGCTCCCCAATGGTGGAACAAACTCCCTCACGATGCCAGGACAGCGGAGTCAATCACCACCTTCCGGAGACACCTGAAACCCCACCTCTTTAAGGAATACCTAGGATAGGATAAAGTAATCCTTCTCACCCCCCCCCCCTTAAAATATTTAGATGCACTATTGTAAAGTGGCTGTTCCACTGGATGTCATAAGGTGAATGCACCAATTTGTAAGTCGCTCTGGATAAGAGCGTCTGCTAAATGACTTAAATGTAAATGTAATTGTATAGCCTTAACCTTTTGCTTGTAGGGGGCAGTATTTTTGTTTTTGGCTAAAAAACGTACCCATTTGAAACTGCCTATTTCTCAGCCCCAGAAACTGGAATATGCATATAATTGTCAGATTACGACAGAAAACACCAACGTTTCCAAAACTGTAAAGATCTTGTCTGTGAGTATTACAGAACTGATATTGCAGGCGAAAACCTGAGGAAAATCCAATCAGGAAGTGACTCTTATTTTGATACCCTTCTGTTCCTATGCATACATATCCTCCATTTAAAGAGATACCAACCAGATTCCTTTTTCAATTGCCTCACTAAGTTGTCAACAGTCTTTAGACATAGTTTCAGGCTTTTATTTTGAAAAATGAGCGTGAAAGATTGCGTAAGTGGATCGGTGGGGGCTCTCAGAGTGAGTTTTGCGCTACAGAGTAAAGCGGCTATTGGTACACCCGGTGTTATTGAAAAACCTACACACTCGGTTGATATATTATCAAATATATATTTTAAAAACAACCTGAGGAATGATTAATAAAAATCATTTGACATGTTTCTGTGGACATTATCGAGACTATTTGGAATTTCCGTCTGCGTTGTCGCTCTTTCCTGTGGATTTCTGAAAATAACGCGATAATCAAACGGAGATATTTTGGGTATAAAAATCATCTTTATGGAACAAAAGGAACATTTGTTGTGTAACTGGGAGTCTCTTGAGTGAAAACATCTGAAAATCATCAAAGGTAAATGGTTAATTTAATTGCTTTTCTGATTTTCGTGACCAAGCTTCCTGATGCTATCGATAAACTTACACAAACACTTGGATTGCTTTCGCTGTAAAGCATAATTTCAAAATCTGAGACGACAGGGGGATTAACAAAAGGCTAAACTGTGTTTTGCAATATTGCACTTGTGATTGAATATGAATATTTTTTAGTAATATTATTTGACTGTGGCGCTATGCTATTCAGCGGTTGCTGACAAAAATTATCGTGCGACAGGGATGGGTAGCGTCAAGAAGTTAAGAGACATGTGATGTTGTCCGACACTGTCTCAACATGTGATTGGTATGGAACGTCCAGGATATTGATGGGTCACATTATGACCCTACTGACAAAATGTTGTCAACTGCTAGCATTTGTTGGAAGCAGATATTTAGTTTTATGTCACAGACTGACTTACATTGCACTGTGCATTTCTCACCATTGACAAGAGATTTAGAATATGAACAAAGTTGGCTGACAGGGACCATACCTCAAGAGAGTTTACATTGCAGTGACATGTAGAGTGGGCCCCAAATTTGAGCTTTAAGTGTTAACTTGACTAAAGAACAGGCTTTGTTGTATGTATTTAGTGACAGGGTGCCACATGTATCGGTAGATAAAACAGATGGGAGGACACTGTTATTTCGTTGATGTCTGTCTTGCAGGTCACTGACTGGGAACATAGATAGAGCGGATGGGTCTAAATTCTCCACCAGCATACATACTTTGTGTGTTCCTTTTTTGGTCTGTACATGGTCAACGAGGTGTACATGGCCTTGATAGCACCAAACCAACTAAACAAATGATTTCTGTGGAGAATGAGTCACCCTTGTTTATTGGTCATCCGGACTCTCTATGGGCTAAAGAAAAATATGACATTGGGCAAATAAGGGGGGGGTTGAATCACTTACTGTCACACCTAAGGGCACACACAGAACAAGCAGAACTCAGTATCCCCTAAGTCAGGAAGCTGTTCTTGCTTCATTGGTAGAAAGAGGAGCTATTGTGCCTTTTCCAGACTCTCCCTGTAAGAAAAGCCTCAGGTGATTGGCGTTTTGTTCAAGATCTCAGCCGTGATAACGATGCAGTTTATGCAAGGGCTTCTGTTGTGCCAAACCCCATTAAGATCCTATCTTCGGCATCGGCTAAAAGGTTTTCAGTTGTTGATTTGGCTACTGCTTTTTTTAGCATTCCCGTCGCACCAGAATCACATTTGTGTTTTGCATTTATGTTTTTAAACAATTAAATATCTGGGACATGACATTACACCTAATGGTAGGAAATTGGGTTTGGAGCGTGTGGCTGCAATTCTCTCAATAACACAGCCATTTACAAAACAGCACATGATGACACTCACATGAATGGCAGGCTACTGCAGAGCCCGGCTACCTGATTATGCTGACGTCACTCAGCCACTTTCTGAACTCATTCAGGGCCACAAGATGGTGATGAATGTTAAGATAAAGTGGACACCTGAAGGACTGCAGGCACTTGACATATTGAAATAATTGCTAACCTCTTCTCCTTTTTTATGATTTCCAGATCACTCTACACCATTTAATCTGTTTGTTTGGGAGCAAAATGTTTTCATGTCATCTGTCCTCACTCAAGACCATGGTGGGAAGCAACGGCCTGTTGCTTACTATTCTAAAAGACTTGACAGTGTGATAAGGGGGTTGGTATGCTGTCACAGGGCTGTAGTGGCTGCTACAGAAGCAATGTTAGCTTGTGCTAGTATTGTTGCAATGCGCTTATTCAAGTTCCTCACACTGTCTATGCTCTTATCTCACAGTCACGGACCGCCCGTCTCACTCCAGCACGGCTCCTGCATTATCAGAATGTGTTGTTGACAATGTCTCTGAAACAACTCTGAAATGACTCTGAAATGTTATACTGTCCCTGCTACTCTTTTACCAACTGAAAGTGATCGTAATGATTGTGCTGTTATTGTGGACCAGGTCTGACCCTCACCTCTCTGATGTCATAACATGGCCCTTTCTGGGCATCCCCTGTCTCATTCTCTCTCGCTCTCTCCTACACTTAGGTTCTGTTAACTCATGTCGTCAATTCCTTGAGGAGACTCTTTGCCCTGGCCACGCAGAAAGAGAGACACAGAGAGAACAAAGGATTTCACATGGCGAACTCCTAAATCCCCAAAATGGGAATTTGAAACAAAATGTCCACTTGTGAGAAGTTTAGATTGGTCAGTAGACACTTGAGGGATGGGTATGACGAGTGTGTTTAATTTGGTGACCTCAGAGAGGACAGGAAACACACATAACTATACCTCTGAATGTGTACATTTCTCAATTATTGTATAAAATGAATGAGTAAAGATGAAACTATTTGTGAAGTGATCTTAAATCTTTAATGTGAGAGAATTTAATTCCCTTTAAAGTTTAACTAAGTCATTGGCCCGCCCCCTGAGCTCAGACATTGAACCGTCTTTTCTATTGTAACAAATAAAACCCCCTCCTGAGGAAATCTTCTTCAGACCACAAAAACCTCAGTGCAAGCTAAGGTTGCAATGGTTGTTGAATTCCTAACCTTACCACATGGAGCATTGGCTACACAATGGGAAATGGTTAAACTCAGACTTGACAGAATAAGAGCAAATCTTAAATACTAATTACTAGTCTGCAGCTAGAAATGATGTCAACCTCGGATGCGAAGACCGACATCTACCAAAACATCTATTCTATGAGAACATTTCTGAATGGTACTCTGAAGTACCCATTCTAACCATGAAATACTTTGATCTTCAGGGAAGCAGAGAGAGAGACGCTGATGAACTGACTCCGCAGATGAACCAGATTCTAACAGAAATCAATGACGACACACTGGGGGTGAATATATGTTGATTGCAATTATTCCCGAATGAGTGAGCATTCATGTGCAAAGGATTAGCATTTCAATTATTATAATTATAGTAGTACTGTGTGTAATGATCCCCCTGGTCTTTCCCGCCTGTTCTTAGTCCACGCCCACTTCCCTTTATCCACCAAGCCATCATATCAACTTAGCCCACTAGGGAATCTTCCATATCCTTTATTTGTATCTACTATGTTATTTGTTTATGCATTTCTGTGATTATTTAGTTAGTTAGTAAATACACGATGAAGCCAATTGGTATATGGATGATTTATAGTATATACATATAGTCTATGTATATATCAATTGTGCAAGCAGAATTGTGCTAACAGACTGTTTTATTTGAATAGAAAAAGACATGTGTTGCGTGTGTGTTTCCATTTGAACAAGCTATTTGGAAGCTAAGAGCAATGAGCTGTAAATTCCAGATAAAGTCCGTTAGGCCAAACGGTACTATTTCTGTTGGGCAATATTAACCCTTTCATGCGTGAGTTCCAAATATCTCTAATGGTCACCCCAGCGTGAGTTTTTTTTATGCATGTGATGTTAGAACATTCTCTTCATTCCAGAATGTGATTGTTACGCAACAGTACATTTAATCTGCACAGCCCTCAAACCAAGGCACGCAGCCTGTTTTTATTTATAGGCTTTATTTATAGGCTTCAAATTGTCAATTTCAAATTATTTTCTAACAAGTTTTTTGTTTTCTAAAAACAGTTTGAATTGAGGTGTATTCTGCCTCCTCATTCATTCACATAAAAGTTGTAATTTTTTGACATTTCCGACCCGAACATAAATCCCCAAGCACTTCCCAATTATTTGTGTTGAAATCTGCAGACATTTGCGCATCTCCCGTCCTGCACACACCTGTTTACGTTTTACGTCTGTTGCCTGGCATCACAGTCATAGTTGTTTTCTTTACCAATAATAACTTTGGAAATGTGTGTGTTTCTATCAAAGTAAGTGCCTTATTACGTGATAATAGTTTGTCGTGTTATCTCATTTCATAACCTTTATGGTGTCATATTCAATCGTGCTTATGTAGCTAGCTACATTCTTCTAGTAGCTCTGTAAAACAAAGCTAATTGCGTCAGAGAATTATTAGCTTGAATTGTATTTTGAAGCTGCCCTGCCCTTATGACTCCCAAGTGGCGCAGCAGTCTAAGTCACAGCATCTCAGTGCTAGAGGCATCATTACAGACACCCAGGTTCAAATCCAAGCTGTGTTTCTATCAAAGTAAGTGCCTCATTATGTTAGTTTCTGTATATGAACTGTATGTTACAAAAAATCCCTTGTTCAGTAATCCTCTCACCTGTTGGCGGTGAACTATGTGGCCATTGAGGGCTGTATTGATCAAATGGAAAAATATATTCTTATACCACTTCGTAGTTTTTCCGAGAGCATTCCTCAAAGCTGTTTGTCATGTCCGCCTTATCCAATGCCCCCATTTTGACGTTATAGTTCAAGCATGCAGTCTGGTTTGATTTCCTCTCTCCCGTTAGATTGTTCACCTTCCCTGTGGCCGACATGGTTGCTGTATGGACAGTGGAGAAGACATGGACGTCTCGTTTGTCATGCCACTTTACTGCAAGCTGTTGACCATTCTCCTTCAACTCCACCTCCCCTCTCTGTATCTTCTTACATCCGAATGCCGGCATCCCCTTCCTGTTCGACCTGACTGTGCCACAGGCATCTGTGCTGTTGGAGAGCAGATGCTGGAAGAGTTTGGGACTGCTGTAGAAATTGTCCACATACAAAGTGTGTCCCTCGCTGTGATGAGGAGCCAGCATGGTCATCACCACGGACCCGGACACCCCAAACCCCTCATACTCATCAAATGCATAGGTCCTTGGTAGGAACATTTCTTATTTTATATAAATGGGTCATTTAGGATGGCAGTAGCATTGTTGACTAAATGCAGTCATCGCAGCAGAACTATGAAGCATCTTGGGAAAAGAGGGTGGCAAAGAAGGGAGATGCAAACATAGGATCTGTGCTCCAGTAGTCTCTTAGGGAGTACTATCCCCATGAGAAGGACTGTCACCAGGGAGGTATACATTTCACTAGTTGTGGTTGTCCCCCCACTCCTGGCTCTCTCTTCTCCTGTAGCTCCAAAGCATAGCGATTGGTCTCTACTACGTCTCAGCTACCAGCTCCTCTGTCAGAAATAACTTGAAGCGCTCTGCCTCAGTTGGAAATGGCAAGGGGTGTGGCACTCCAGACGGGGACTCATCAAAGTAAACAACAAGGCCCGGAGGGGTCAAATGGCTCGCAGCCTTCCAGCTACCACAGAACTCCTGTACTTCATCCACTGTCGGTCTGCCTCCATCACCACCAGCATCTGCAAAGGGAACTGGGACTTCGTCAGTGGACAAGGGGTCCTCAGATGTAGGTTTCTCAATGGCCGGGGGCAGCTCCTCACTGTCAGAATCGGATTCCTGACTTTCATACTCAGACCCATTGTCAGGAATGTAAAAATCTCCAGAATTTCCACATTTGTGAGTTGTCTCCTTTTAAAAGACATTGTTAATGCTACAGCTTAGCTCACTAGCTACATACATAAACAACAGCACTGAATGGCTCAGAGTGGGAGTGAGAGGTTGCGTGATTGACTGGCGGCACGCGCCACCTGTATCAATAAATCATTGTCAGAAAATGTTTTGTGTGGAAATTATTGATATATTTATGGTTTTATTCACGTTTTCAAGTTCTGGTGATAAATCATGCATTCCGATTCTTGCATTGATTGTAATGGGCACATATTATTTGTGTAAAACACTTTTTTGAAGGTTGTACGGATTATGATGAGCTAAGCTAATTCCAGCTATGTATGGAACCATGTTTGTTGACATACAATGCAATCTGGGTTTCATGTAATCGTCTGTCAAACCAAAGATGCTATTACAAAATGAGGTGAGTAAGGTTCACTCATTTTTTGAGAACATCAGGAAGTGAATGAAGGGATCTGAACAATGGTAGATGACACCCCGCCTTGAACAAGCATACTATAAACAGATCAAACTCATCTTGTCTCTTATTATCTTTGGTCTATCTTTGGTATTATCTTTTATCTTCTGTGAGGAAAAAAAGCATGGCAGCGTGCAGAAACTACCCATTGTCGGATTACTTTAAATTTCTAGGGTGTTTTACTCAATTATTTCGATCAATGGTGAGCTCACCTGTGATGTGATTAATAAGAAATAGTAATTGCTATTAGCTAATTCATACTGTAGTTTCAAAAAATATTACCGCTTGTGTTGTGTCAATCTTTCCTCAGGCACAAGGACAAATGTAGCCTACATTCTTCCGGTTTTGATGATTGTGTTATGCTATAGATACCTCTGTGAATATCTGAACATTGCATCCAAAATAAACTGCTCACATTCTGGACATAACTTTGTAGGGACTGTGTTTGAAAAAATAGTGTGGCCAGCTAAAATGCTGATTGTTGCATCATTCAAAACTGGCCTTTCTAAATAAGCGTTCTAATCACACGGGTGTATGCATCAGGGACCACTGTGGAATGATCACACCCATGTGATAGTGCGTGTGAAAGGGTTCATTACTAGTAGAAGGGCATAGAGCCAGTAATGTTAGAAATTAGAGACATCTCTTCAGTGACCGAGCCAAAGTTATCTGTACGCCTACTGCGCTAAGCCAGTGTGGGTAGGCCACAGGCATATCTGTTTTTATGTGCAAGCTAATCCTCGTGCAAGCTAATCCTATTTTGTGCTTGGATTATCTTGCACGAGATGCTAAACTAACAAAGTGAAACAGCATTTTCAGTACTAATACAGTAAATATCTTTAAATAGATTAAAATCGTCTTTGCGGCTCCCAACGTATTCCAAAACCAAACTTTGGAAAATTAGGAAAAACATTTTTCCTTTCAAATGCTCTAATAATGTGCAAGCTATCAGAGGGGGTAGTCCCCACTCACCCGCTAATTAGTGAACCTCCACTCCTAAATGGATTGATCTCTGACCTCAGCAGCGATAACGACCCTAATTATGCCATTAGCGGAAAAATAGCAGACATGGCGAACAACGCCCTCCAAAATCAACCATTGGGCGCAGGCCTCTTAAAGGTTCTCTCTAGCCCTGATGTCTTGCCATCTGAGATTGGCATCGGTCCAATACCGCAGTGCACAGCTGAAGCATGAGCAGGTAACGATAGACATAAAGGGACAGGTGGAGAGAACCGGTAAACCAATGACCAATGTGGAAAAGAGAAATTCTGCTAGCAATCTAACTGCGTTTGAAAACTGAACATTTAAATGTAATTGCAAAAACTTATGATGATGAACAAGCACAAACTATTCAACAAAATCTTCTTCTACAGAAACTAAATCGTATGCTCCAGGAACAACTCAATTTAGCCAAAACTAAATACGATGATGTCCATGCCAAAATAGATCAATTTGAAGAGTTATCTACAAACAGGCACACTCAACTTGATAACATGCATGCAGTTTTGTTGAACGCTACTCAAAGTAACAATGTTCTCTTCAACATGCTGCAGACCAAAGACAACCAGTTAAGAGGACGTGAATGATGCTGAATGTGTGTAGACAAAGAAGAGCTCTTCACTAGATTTCAAAACATTCAAAGGCCATTTTCTCAAAAGTGAGTTCACAAGTTTATCAACTTACATTTTATCTAATGTTAAAAACACAATTTCAAATATTGCAACATAAGAAAGAATCCAGGTGGTGAGTCATATATTTAATTGAGATATGAAAAAGTATACTCTCAGGAAGCATTTTCCTCAGCAGTGCATGTTTCCTTATGTGGAATAAACAATCGTTATTATTGTCAACTTTCTCTGTACTTCTGAACAGGAATTCACCAAGTAATTAAACTCATTATTTGCAATGAAACTAAAGTGCCTTCTAAAAGTACTCACAAAATTGGTTTAAAATGGATTTAATTGTAATTTTTGATCAATCTATACAAAATACTCTGTCAAAGTGGAAAAAGATTGATATTAATTAAATAACTGAAATAAAGTCATTGCATAAATATTCAACTCCTTGAGAATATACATGTTAGAAACACCTTTGGCAGCGATTACAGCTGTGAGTCTTCTTGGTTAAGTCTCTTTACACACCTGTATTGTGTATTATTAACCCTTTATTATTTAAATTTTTCTTCAATCTCTGTCAAGATGTTAGTGCTCATGGCTTACACAGCCATTTTCAAGCAGAATTAGATCAAAACAGTAACTTGGCCACTCAGGCATATTCTTCTTGGTAAGCAAATTCATTGTAGATTTGACTTGTTGTAGGTTATTGTCCTGCTGACAATAAACTGGACAGTTTTATCTCAAACTCTTCATTCAAAGACTCAATTATGAACGTTCTTACGGACAATTGTGGCTGCTTTGCCATATGTATTGTTCTCTACCTTCTTTCTCTTTGTGCTGTTGTCTGTGCTCAATAATGTTTGTACCATGTTTTGTGCTCCTACCATGTTGTGTTGCTACCATGCTGTGTTGTCATGTTGCTGCTTTAGGTCTCTCTTTATGTAGTGTGTTCTCTCTTGTCATGATGTGTGTTTTGTCCTATATTTATATATTTAAAAAAATACATATAATAATAATCCCAAACTCCGTTCCCACAGGTCTTTTGCCTTTTGGTAGGCAGTCATTGTAAATAAGAATTTGTTCTTAATTGACCTGCCTAGTTACATAAAATATAAACATGAATTCCTCTCCCAGTGTCTGTTGTAAAACAGACTGAATCAGATTTTCCTCTAGGATTTTGCCTGTGCTTAGCTCTATCCATTTCTTTTTATCCAGGAAAACTCCCCAGTTTTTGCCGATGTCAAGCATACCCATACAATGATGCAGCCACCACCATGCTTGAAAATAAGGTGGCAGTAACTCAGTGATGTGTTGTGATGGATTTGCCCCAAACATAAGGCTTTGAATTTAGGCCCAAACATGTTTTTGCATTCGTGCTTTGTTGCATACAACATGGATGTTTCGGAAAATAATTGCTGTATATTTGTATTTTTCTTTTCAATTTCAACTATTAAGGATTAGCCCCTTTTTAAAATGTTCGCCTAAAATGCCATACCCAAATCTCCCTGCCTCTCGCGGGGAGGATATGCATATTATTGGTACCAGTTTATGGAAATGTGAAAGGAATGTAGTAGAATATAGCACAATACATCTGGTAAAGATAATACAAAGAAAAAACCAACCGTTCTTTTGTATTGTTTTGTACCATCATCTTTGAAATGCAAGACAAAGGCCATAATGTATTATTCCAGTCCAGGTGCAATTTAGATTTTGGCCACTAGATGGCATCAGTGTATGTGCAAAGTTTAAGACTGAGCCAAAGAATCATTGCATTTCTGTTCAAAATGTTGTATCAAGACTGCCCAAATGCACCTAATTTGTTTATTAATGTTTCCTGTTTAAAATTGTGCACTCCCCTCAAACAAAAGCATGGTATTATTTCACCATAAATTGGACAGTGCAGTTAGATTAAAAATAATTTAAGCATTTTGCCAATTTCAGATGTGTCTATGTCCTGGGAAATGTTATTGTTTACTTACCCCTCCTGTACTCCCTGCTCACTCATGACTGCACGGACAGACTTCAACACCATCATTAAATTTGCAGATGACACAACAGTGGTAGGCCTGATCATCGACAACAGCGAGACAGGAGCAGGTTGAGATCTTCAAGTTCCTTGACGTCCACATCACCAACAAAATTAACATGGGCTTCCAACAACATACAGGGCCTTGCGAAAGTATTCGGCCCCCTTGAACTTTGCGACATTTGCCACATTTCAGGCTTACATTTACATTACATTTACAGGCTTCAAACATAAAGATATAAAACTGTATTTTTATGTGAAGAATCAACAACAATTGGGACACAATCATGAAGTGGAACGACATTTATTGGATATTTCAAACTTTTTTAACAAATCAAAAACTGAAAAATTGGGCGTGCAAAATTATTCAGCCCCCTTAGGTTAATACTTTGTAGCGCCACCTTTTGCTGCGATTACAGCTGTAAGTCGCTTGAGGTATGTCTATCAGTTTTGCACATCGAGAGACTGACATTTTTTCCCATTCCTCCTTGCAAAACAGCTCGAGCTCAGTGAGGTTGGATGGAGAGCATTTGTGAACAGCAGTTTTCAGTTCTTTCCCCAGATTCTCGATTGGATTCAGGTCTGGACTTTGACTTGGCCATTCTAACACCTGGATATGTTTATTTTTGAACCATTCCATTGTAGATTTTGCTTTATGTTTTGGATCATTGTCTTGTTGGAAGACAAATCTCCGTCCCAGTCTCAGGTCTTTTGCAGACTCCATCAGGTTTTCTTTCAGAATGGTCCTGTATTTGGCTCCATCCATCTTCCCATCAATTTTAACCATCTTCCCTGTCCCTGCTGAGGAAAAGCAGGCCCAAACCATGATGCTGCCACCACCATGTTTGACAGTGGGGATGGGGTGTTCAGGGTGATGAGCTGTGTTGCTTTTACTCCAAACATAACGTTTTGCATTGTTGCCAAAAGTTCCATTTTGGTTTCATCTGACCAGAGCACCTTCTTCCACATGTTTGGTGTGTCTCCCAGGTGGCTTGTGGCAAACTTTAAACGGCAATTTTTATGGATATCTTTAAGAAATGGCTTTCTTCTTGCCACTCTTCCATAAAGGCCAGATTTGTGCAATATACAACTGATTGTTGTCCTATGGACAGAGTCTCCCACCTCAGCTGTAGATCTCTGCAGTTCATCCAGAGTGATCATGGGCCTCTTGGCTGCATCTCTGGTCAGTCTTCTCCTTGTATGAGCTGAAAGTTTAGAGGGACGGCCAGGTCTTGGTAGATTTGCAGTGGTCTGATACTCCTTCCATTTCAATATTATCGCTTGCACAGTGCTCCTTGGGATGTTTAAAGCTTGGGAAATATTTTTGTATCCAAATCCAGCTTTAAACTTCTTCACAACAGTATCTCGGACCTGCCTGGTGTGTTCCTTGTTCTTCATGATGCTCTCTGCGCTTTTAACGGACCTCTGAGACTATCACAGTGCAGGTGCATTCATACGGAGACTTGATTACACACAGGTGGATTGTATTTATCATCATTAGTCATTTAGGTCAACATTGGATCATTCAGAGATCCTCACTGAACTTCTGGAGAGAGTTTGCTGCACTGAAAGTAAAGGGGCTGAATAATTTTGCACGCCCAATGTTTCAGTTTTTGATTTGTTAAAAAAGTTTGAAATATCCAATAAATGTCTTTCCACTTCGTGATTGTGTCCCACTTGTTGTTGATTCGTCACACAAAAATACAGTTTTATATCTTTATATTTGAAGCCTGAAATGTGGCAAAAGGTCGCAAAGTTCAAGGGGGCCGAATACTTTCGCAAGGCACTGTAGTTGTGAAGAGAGCACGACAAAAGATATTCCCCCTCAGAAGACTGAAAGGATTTGGCATGGGTCCTCAGATCGTCAAAAGGTTCTACAGCTGCACTATCAAGAGCATGGTTGCATCACTGCCTGGTTTGGCAACTGCTCGGCCTCCGACCGGAAGGCACTATTATGGAGCGAATGGCCCAGTACAGTGCCTTGCAAAAGTATTCACCCCCTTGGCATTTTTCCTATTTTGTTGCATTACAACCTGTAATTTAAATGGATTTTTATTTGGATTTCATGTAATGGACAAACACAAAATAGTCCAAATTGGTGAAGTGAAATTAAAAAATAACTTGTTTTACTGAAAAATGGTGTTTGCATATGTATTCACCCCCTTATCTATGAAGCCTATAAATAAGATCTGGTGCAACCAATTTCATTCAGAAGTCACATAATCACTTATATTGCACACAGGTGGACTTTATTTAAGTGTCACAAGATCTGTCACATGATCTCAGTATTTATACACCTGTTCTGAAAGGCCTCTGCAAACCCACTAAACAAGAGTCACCACCAAGCAAGCGGCAACATGAAGACCAAGGAGCTCTCCAAACAGGTCAGGGGCAAAGTTATGGAAATCGGGGTTGGGTTATAAAAAAATATCAGAAACTTTGAACATCCCACAGAGCACCATTAAATCCATTATTTAAAAATTGAAAGAATATGGCATCACAGCAAACCTGCCAAGAGAGGGCATTAAGTGGTAGGCTCTATCAAACAGGAGACTGGCCATGTAAGGCATCACACTGTAAGCCTGGAGGGGCTGTAGTACGTATGATTCAGTCCAGCATGCTTGTTGGAACTGATCCATGACCAACACAGAGGCATTATCTAATGCCAGTAAAATACAGAGATGGAAAAATCCAACTAAGAAATGTTTTAAATTTCAGTCTTACATTTTTTTTATGATACAAACAATTCATGCTTCCAAGCTATATCTTGCTTTCATGTGAATGTGGTCCACATTCTCCCAACATATTCTGCAATTATGGCTGGTCTGTTGCCCTATCTGGATGTGTTCATATGAATGATCTACATGCCTTTGTTCAGTGACAATTTGCTGGTCTGTGGAGAATTGCCATGAATATAAAAAGCTCAGCCTTTCCCCAAACCATCTTGAATATGAAGAATTTGGCCTTCCAAATATTTTTGCACAAAAATGTGTAGTATGCAATAACGCAAACAGTTTGGATAAGAAGGAAGGAACACCTATGCATTAGGTAAAAGATCATTCCACTGAGTAATGGTGCACTCTGTGACTCACCAAGAGGAGGGCAGGGAAAAGTTATCAATGCTAACCTAAATAACAATTCCATGTAGCTAATTATATATTTATAGACAAAGATGCTGGGAGAGTCTGAAAAAACAAGAAAACCCTGGAAGGTACTTAGAATATAATGTCCATGTACCATGTCCAAATGATTAATTCAAGGAGTCAATAGGGAACCCAAAGGAAGCTGTGCGCTACATTGTGTCAGTGAGTTGAACTCAACTCCATATCTACAGTACACATGAGTACAAACACCTCCCACACTCAGGTGTACAGGTAACCCCTGCCAGGGGACATGCCACTGGACAAGATAATACAAGTGGAGCAGAAATCTTAGTTTTAAAAGATGCTATTTGGAGAAAAACTTTTTTTTTCATCTTTGAATTTTTTGTCATCTTTGAATTTTCCAAGACGAAATGAAAAACACAGGATTTGGTTTTGACTTGTCATTGTTTTCCATGTTTTCTATTTAAGACAAATAGATGTTTTTGGTCCCAGCACTTCCATAATATACCCATTCTGAGTATTGACGTATATTTCTATGTTGTTTTGTTCCAAATGATGATCCTGAAGCTTTGTGGGTCCTCTCATAAAACAACAAAATATAAATAATGCCCCATCTTCCAGAATCAGTGTTTTGTTGACCTTATTCTGTGTTGATGATGCTGCTAACAATAATTTATTTCCATGTCAGAATCTGATAAATATCTATTCTCTGTTGCACTTGGTATAAAAATACCTTTGCAAACTTGAAGATTACATTTATTTTAATTGATATTAGCAATTAGTGTAGGATAAAACATGACTAGGCAGTAATATCTGAAATCACACCCACACACCTTTTTATAATCACATCAGTAAATGAGAACAAGACACATTTGAACAGTTTAAACATACATTCCGAGTGGAGCAATGGTCTACGACACTGTATTGCAGTGCTAGCTGTGCCACTAGAGATCCTGGTTTGAGTCCAGGCTCTGTCGCAGCCAGCGGTGTACAATTGGCCCAGGGTGAGTGGAGGGTTTGCCCGGCCGGGATGTCATTGTCCCATTGCACACTAGTGACTCCTGTGGCGGGCCAGGCGAATGCACGCTAACACAGTCGCCAGGTGAACGATTTTTCCTCCAACACGTGTCCGAGCATTGTGTAAAGAAGCAGTGCAGCTTGGCTATGTCGTGTTTCGGAGGATGCACGGCTCTCAAACCTCACCTTTCTCAACTCTGTACGGGAGTTGCAGCGATGGGACAAGACTGTAACTAACAATGGGATACCATGAAAACGGGGTTAAAATAAATAATATACCAAACATTTAAAAAATAACAACCATGTACTGTATGAAGTGTTTTTTTATTGCTTCATTAAGTTTATCATCTCTCAGGGTAAACAGATTCATATAGATTCATCAGATTATTCACTCTCCCTGCCCAGCAGTGTGTGTATGTGTGTGCACATGTACAAGTGCTTGTGTGTGAGTGCATGTTTGTGAGTGTTCATGCGTGACAGGGTGTGTGTGTGATGTACATTTGTTAGCCACTTGGAGATTTATTGTTCAAAGGGACCTGCTCTGGAAGCACTCTTGCCTCCTCTACTACCACTGGTAAATTGGGGCTTGTACTGTACTGTACCTTGGTGGAAAATAAGATCAGACAGAAAGTTCTATATACGGTATGTGTGATCAGCTACAGAGGTGCTTGGAGCAGAGGTAGTTTGTTTGACTCTGTTACAAGGAGCCATTTTATTAATGTATTTTATCACTGTAAGTGTGGGATTCTAATTACACTGATTCACCTCTTACTTCAAAGGGGTCTTGTGCTGCCTCCCGAGTGGCGCAGTGGCCAAAGACAAGACATCGCATTGCTTGAGGTGCCACTATAGATTCGAGTTGATCCCGGGCTGTGTCGCAGCCGGCTGTGACCGGGAGACTCATGAGGTGACGCACAATTGGCCCAGCGTCGTCCGGGTTAGGGGAAGGTTTGGCCGGCCAGGATGTCCTTGTCCCATCGTGCTCTAGCAACTCCTGTGCTGATTAGAAAGAAATTGAACTGAGATTTAATTGGCATCACATCGCCCATAGTTTATTCTTTGGATTTGTTAAAGAATGAAGGGAAAACTTGTGAGCTGCATTTGCCCTTTCATTTAGCCTTGAAATATGTATTTTCTTACTAAAGGGTCAACAACACCCCAGGGATGGCAGCTGTAGTACTAGTAGTAGTTCTTTCAAGAATCTCAGTCAAGCCACAGCAGTTCATTATCATAGAATAGAAGTACACTATTATCAATGGTTTATTTTCCATTCATCGTTTTAAATGTGGGAATAGGCATTGGCAATCTACTGTTGGGGCTTGAATTCAGTCCAAATCAGATATTTGCCCTTCTCAGTCATTCTTAACTTTGGTAAGCTTTTAAAACCTCATCAACAAGGTTTCACCAGAGGTATGAGTACCATATACTCTAGGACTGATTTGAATTATTCTTTTGTACATGGGCTCTATGAATCATTGATTCGGCAGCGAGAGAGTTTGATTAATGAGTCCACAGTCCTCCATCACCTGTTGTGGGTGTTAAATGCTTGTCATTACACTGTAAGTACTGTAAGTACTATATAAAGCCTCTGTTATTACCACATTGATCTATATTCAACTATTAAAACATAGGAAATCTCCAAATGTCAATGCCATTTCACACACAGGTAAATGTCAATAACCTTGAGTGGGTTTGAATGCTTTGACAAGATAAATTGGGACAAGCTCCCACAGGAAATGTTTAGCTCTGTAATCTGGTAAACAGAACATAAAGAAGAGAAAGTGATCATTGGGATAGTACTGCATTCTGCTTTACTTTCTGAAAAGTTTTACAAGATTAATTGTTACTGGACCTGTACACATGAGGAATTTGAAAAGCAAAATATTGTAAAAGTATCACCAATTAGGGGCTGCTTGTGTACTTACTTTGATGTATAATACAGAAGTAAGAGTTTTTAATTGAGATAAATATGGACAATTTATGATTTAGATAAATCTACATTGATGAAAGATCTAAAGGTAATAATTGATTTAGAACTTAAGAAGAACTTCAATGAGTATTAAAAAAATGCATGTGTGTTCCGCTCAGTGAGGAGAAATGGTGAGGGTGTTACGGTTTTCTTTAGGTGAAGGAGAGTCAGACCAAAATGCGGCTTGTAGATTGCGATCCATGTTTATTAAACTGAAGCAACTAAATCTAAATACAAACCCTACAAAAAACGATAAACGTAACGAAAAACGAAACACAGAACAAGGACATCAGGACACTAAGGACAATCACCCACGAAACACTCAAAGAATATGGCTGCCTAAATATGGTTCCCAATCAGAGACAACGATAAACACCTGCCTCTGATTGAGAACCACTTCAGACAGCCATAGACTTAACTAGAACACCCCACTAAGCTACAATCCCAATACCAACACACCACATACAAAAACCCATGCCACACCCTGGCCTGACCAAATAAATGAAGATAAACACAAAATACTTCGACCAGGGCGTGACAGAGGGACCACTGATGCCAGATACTTTGTTTACAATGTGTTACTGTTGTGGATTTGTCATCTTCTAGTCTATCACCATATAACCTGCCTGCAGGGTCTCTATTAAACATGTTTAAATGCGTCAGACAGCCCCCCCCGACCCCTCTCTATTAAGTAATGGGTATATTGAAGAGCACCTCCCCTTCCCACATCTGCATTGGAACCACATGATTCCTAAAGAGAGGACAGGGAAGCCAGAGAGCACATTTGTATGTAACAGATTGGTTTGTAGTCGGAGATTCACAGGATAGATGATGGACTTTCTGCATGCTAGTTACCAAGAGCCAGATTGTTTAATTGGAAAAAATGAATCAAGTCAGAAACTGCTCTGCAGCATTCGCCCAGAATATTCCCATGGAAAATATTCTATGAACATGATATAACATAAATAATTGTGCACATCGCCTCATCAAGACACCAATATTTTGAGCAGGTAAATTCTAGTTGGCCCATCTTCCATGTATTATAAGTAAAATCCTGCATGACTATTGCCAAGGCAACAAATTACTCCTTATCAACTTAACATTGCCAGTATTGCCAAAGCTTAGCTCAGGGCACTCATACAGAGTTTACCCCATTTTTATTTGACAAGTAAAAAGGCTAAATACCACAATGATGGCTATGAGAACCCAGTTGCTGAAAAGGTCAGCATTTCCCAAGTGTATATCAGTGTTGTCGTGCTCCTCTGCTAGGTGCCATTTCAAAGGCTTTTCTTGCAAGATAAAACCCAAGAACCCCCCCACCCCCACGGAAACAGGCTGAGGACTGAAGTGGTCCAAAAATACCTTAGAGAGTCCATGTTCAACTACTTGTATTATTGCAATATGACCATTCTCTATGGGTCCTGCTCTCCCCTCGGTCTGGGAAGGCAGCTGTCATGACGTTTCCCTCTTCGGGTACAGCGAGCACCATCCCCCTCTCTCTCTTCCCCCTGCACCAGGCTCTGTTAGGCAGGTCATAAATTCCTTGAGGAGTTCTCTCCTCATCTTTCATTAAATCACACATGAAAGATAGCAAATTAAAGCTACACTTGTTGTGAATCCAGCCAACATGTCAGATTTCAAAAAGGCTTCTTGGCGAAAGCAAACGATGCTATTATCTGAGGATAGCACCATAGCACCCAAAGAGAGAAACCAAATTTCAACCCTGCAGGCGCAGCACATATAGGAGAAATAAAAATATAATTCATGCCTTACCTTTGACGAGCTTCTTTTGTTGGCACTCCAATATGTCCCATAAACATCACAAATGGTCCTTTTGTTCGATGAATTCCTTCGATATATATATATATCCAAAGTGTCCATTTATTTGGCGAGTTTGATCCAGAAATAAACTGGTTCCAACTTGCTCAACGTGACAACAACTACAAAATATCTCAAAAGTTACTTGTAAACTTTGCCAAAACATTTCAAACTACTTTTGTATTAGAACTTTAGGTATTTTTCATATAAATAATTGATAAATTGAAGACTGGATGATCTGTGTTCAATACATGAAGAAAACAAACTGACGCATGCTTTCTGGTCATGCGCCTCTATCTAACGGTACACTTCAAGTGACCCTTGTTCAAGATGTCCGTACTTCTTCATTACACAAAGGAATAACCTCAACCAATTTCTAAATTTCTAAAGACTGTTGACATACAGTGGAAGCGATATGAACTGAGAAAGGCTCTGGCTGCGCTGAACAGGCGGGAGACTCCAACAGCGCAGGAGAGGAGAAAAGCTCTGGCTGCGCTAAACAGGGGAGGCGCACTGGACGCGCTGGGCCGACTGGGGGCACTGGTGGCGCTGGACAGACAGGAGACTCCGGCAGCGCAGGAGAGGAGAAAGGCTCTGGCTGCGCTAAACAGGCTGGAGACTCCGATAGCACAGGAGGGGAGAAAAGCACTGGCTGTGCTGAACAGGCGAGGCGCATTGGAGGCCTGGTGCGTGGTGCTGGAACAGGTGGTACTGGCGCGAGGACACGCACAGGAAGCCTGGTGCGGGGAGCTGCTACCGGAGGACTGGTGTGTAGAGGTGGCTCTGGATAGACCGGACCGGGCAGGCGCACTGGAGCTCTTGAGCACCGAGCCTGCCCAAGCTTACCTGGCTCGATGCCCATTCTAGCCCGGCCAATAGGAAGGGCTGGTATGTGTCGCAGCTGGCTCTGCACCCGCACTGGAAACACCGTGCGCTCCATAGCATAACACGGTGCCTGCCCGGTCTCACTAGCCCAATGGTGAGCACAGGGAGTATGCGCAGGTCTCCTCCCTGGCATAACTATTCTCCCTTTTAGTCCCCCCCCCAATATTTTTTTGGGGGTGACTTTCCGGTTTCCAACCGCGTCGCCGTGCTGCCTCCTCATACTTGCGCCTCTCCGCTTTAGCTGCTTCTATTTCCTCCTTGGGACGGCGATATTCTCCCGGCTGCGCCCAGGGTCCTTTACCGTCTAATTCCTCCTCCCATGTCCAAATCTCCAAATGATGCAGTCTCTCCCATTGCAACTGCTCTTCACGATTAACAGGGAGAGTAGGCTCAGGTCTGATTCCTGACTCAGCCACTCTCTCTCTGCGCTTTCCCCCGTTACCTTCGGTTTTCGCTCTGTATAACCGTGCTTTCCTTTTCGATTCCATACGTGTATAGCCCTCTTCGCATTGCTGTAGGGAATCCCAGGCGGGCTCCTGCACTCGCTCTGGGTCGGCCGCCCACCTGTCCATTTCTTCCCACGTCGTATAATCCCTGCTTCTGCCGTCCATAACGTCCTCCTTTAGATCCTGCCAGTTCACACGCTGCTCGGTCTGTGAATGGTGGTGGGTGATTCTGTAACAAAGTTCGTCTGTTGTTTGAAGAGAGTCAGACCGAAATGCAGCGTGTAGGTTACTCATGACTTTTAATGAAGATAATGCGGTACATGAAATAACTGAAGAAGAAAACAACAAACGAGTGAAACTAATTACAGCCTATCTGGTGACTAACACAGAGACAGGTACAATCACCCACGAAATACAACGCGCACTCAGGCTACCTAAATACGGTTTCCAATCCGAGACAACGAGAATCAGCTGACTCCAATTAGGAATCGCCTCAGGCAGCCAAGCCTAACTAGACACAACCCTAATAATACACACTCCCAATTAATACAAACCCCAATACAAAACACAACATATAAACCCATGTCACACCCTGGCCTACCCAAACATATAACAAAAACACAAGATACAATGACCAAGGCGTGACAATTATTCCCGAATGAGTGAGCATTCATGTTTAAAGGATTAGCATTTCAATTGTTAGAATTATCAACTTTGTAGTGTCTCTCAGTCGACCCCCACTTCCCTTTTGTCCACCAAGCCGTGATACCGGTTTATCCCACTAGGGAAATGCCACTATCATTTCCTTGTAATTATATCTACTGTTTGTTTGTTTATGCATTTCTGTCATTAGTTAGTTATTAAATAAATAATTGAGACAATTGATGTATGGATGACTCATAGTGAAGACTGAGTTCGTGCAGATAATCAACAATTTCCGACTTTTGGAATGAGACTAACATGAGGTAAAGAATAATTAATTCATTAAAATACTAATTGATCAGATATTCAAATATCTGAAAGTCATATTAGGAAAATTATAAATTTGTAATCTGAATATTTTCCTTGGTGCCCCATCCTCCTAGTTAATTACATTTACATGTATAAGTTAGTTTAATCACATAATGCAAATTACAGAGAATGTATCAGTTTAATGATGCCAAAGACACGTCACAGCAAATGGCTTAATTCAATTCCAGATAAAGAAAAGCTGGCTGATGCTCAAGATTTGCATTTAGTTGTACTCCGTGCTCAGCTAAGCTCAGGCACTCTCAATGGAGGGAAACTTAAATTCTTTACAATGTCTAGTGGTAGGATCCCTGTCAGCCTGCTACAAATAGAATGCCTGAGTACCCTCAAAGTAACCGGTAATGATAGCCTCATTATTCATTTAGAAGTTGAGCATGATGTGTGTATGATATTGAAGGGTAACTGCAGTTTCCTTGAACATATTGCCTCAGTTGTGAACAAGCTCCCAGATATGGAACGCCGTTTGGGTCTTGCGTGTCAAAAAAGACACACGTCTAATAACACTATTTGACGCATGAAATAAGCTTTTTCACCATCAGGACCTGAATATGACTGCACGTTACATAATAATTTAACACATTCAGACATTTTTACATAGTTATTCCAAATTGTTTACACTATTACTCATATTTCATATGTCACAGCGATTGACCTATATGTATGCTATGATGTTGTTAAACTTTTTTCTTTAGCAACTGCCGCTCCCGCATGAGGAAGACACATACTTCCCCAAGCTCTGGGACAGTCCTGGTCAGGAACAAACGTTCGCTAGCTGATGGATACAAACAATTTTCTCCTTCAAAAACATAGCAAAATGACATCTGTTTCAGTAACTATAGTTCAATTCTTAAGGTATAGGGGGCAGCATTTTCACTTTTGGATAAATAGCGTGCCCAATGTCAACTTCTTGCTACTCATGCCAAGAATATAAGATATGCATTGTATTTGGTAGATTTGGATAGAAAACACTCTGAGGTCTCTGTCTATTCAGTGAATTCTCATTGGGAAATGATATTTCTTAGAAACTTGTTTTCAGTTCCTACCGCTTCCACTGGACGACACCAGTCTTTGGAATTTGGTTGAGGTTATTCCTTTGTGCAATGAAGAAGTATGGCCGTCTAGGAACTGCGTAACACTGTTGAGAGTTGCGCAAGATGTGAAAAGTAGCTTGGTTTGTTGTCTTCCTGTATTGAACACAGAATAGACCCGTCTTCAAGTTGATCAATTATTAACATTTGTAATAAAACTTTAGGTATTTTTAAAAGTAGTTTAAAATGTTTTGGCAAAGTTTACTACAGGCGACTTTTGAAATATTTTGTAGTGATGTTGTGCAATTTGGAAGCAGTTTTTTCTGGATCAGACGGGCCAAATAAATTGACATTTTGGATATATATGGACGCAATTAATCAAACAAAATGACCAATTGTGATGTTTATGGGACATATTGGAGTGCCAACAAAAGAAGCTCGTCAAAGGTAAGGCATGTTTTATATTTTATTTCAGCATTTTGTGTAGCGCCTACAGGGTTGAAATATGCTACCCTCTTTGTTTACTGTTGTGCTATCATCAGATATCATCTTATGCTTTCGCCGAAAAGCCTTTTAAAAATTTAACATGTTGGCTGGATTCACAATGAATGTAGCTTTAATTTAGTATCTTACATGTGTAATTTAATGAAAGTTTGATTTTTATATAATTTTATTTGAATTGCCGCGCTGCATTTTCCCTGGCTTTTGGCCAAGTGCGAAGCAAGCGTCCCCTATACCATACCTCTTGAAGCTAGGCGGCACTATTTTTATGTTTGGAAAAATAACTTTCCCAAGGTAAACGGCCTATTTCTCAGGACCAGATGCTAGAATATGCATATGATTGACAGCTTTGGATAGAAAACACTCTGACGTTTCCAAAACTGCAAAGATATTGTCTGTGAGTGCAACATAACTGATCTTACAGGTGAAACCCATCGGGAAGTGGCACATTTTTTGAAAGCGCTTCATGCCAATGACTCCTTATATGGCTGTGAATGGGCTAAGAATGAGCTTATGCTTTCTACGTATTCCCCAAGGTGTCTACAGCATTGTGACGTCTTTTATGCATTTATGTTGAAGAATAGCCGTAAGGGACCACATTGAGCAAGTGGTCACATGATGGCTCCTGCAGAGAATCTTGCGTAAAGTACTGAGGTAGCCATTATTCCATTCACTTCTAATGAGAAACCAATTGTCCCGACGGATATATTATCGAATAGATATGTGAAAAACACCTTGAGGATTGATTCTAAACAACATTTGCAATGTTTCTGTCGATTTTATGGAGCTAATTTGGAAAAAAAGTTTGGCGTTGTAGTGACCATTTTCCGGTCGATTTCTCAGCCAAATGTGAAGAACAAACGGGAGCTATTTCGCCTAGAGAAATAATATTTTTCGAAAAACGGAACATTTGCTATCTAACTGGGAGTCTCCTGAGTGAAAACATCCAAAATTCTTCAAAGGTAAATTATTTAATTTGATTGCTTTTCTTATTTTTGTGAAAATGTTGCCTGCTGCCGCAAGCAGAGCCTAGCATAGCATTATGCCATGATAAACTTCGACAAATGCTTGTCTAGCGTTGGCTGTAAAGCATATTTGAAAACCTGAGATGACAGTGTGATTAACAAAAGGCTAAGCTGTGTCTCAATATATTTCATTTGTGATTTTCATGAATAGAAAGATTTTCTCGAAGATTTATGTCCGCTGTGTTATGCTAATTAGTTTGAGGCGATGATTACGCTCCCGGATCCGGGTTTGAGAGTCACAAGAAGTTTTAATACCAGAAAAATTGCCATAATTGAAACCGTTGAGGTCTCAACGCCATCTTGTTTGGAGCCAACAGCCCATTATGCCAAACCTATGCGCACCAAGTTTCTGTTTAGGAGTCTTTTCCGTTTAGGAGAAAAGGCCACGTTGTGATTGGTGATGTTTTGCCCATTCCATTCGCCCTCTTGTGGGATTTACCGGGACAGCGGAAAAATGACCAACATTTGAAAATGTTATAAAACGGAAACCAAATGTCAGAGAGAGTTCATTTGATGACTTCCTGGAAGATCTGGCCCTGCTGCACGGCCTGACGCCATCCAAAATTTTTAGGAACGTTGTCGGACGTCTAGTAAGGGACCGTACTTTTGCAATGTGGACTTTCTTACTAACCATATATGGAATGTCAAAATGTTCCTTTACAATATGTTAAGGTTATGTAAATAGATGTAAGAGTGATTGAGGCCAGAGGAGATATAGAGGGATACATAACCAGATATCCATGAACCACCATGCAGAAATATTTTTTCTCTTGGACTTCCCTGGTCCCTATCCCCTTCGAAAAATAAGCTTTTGTGAGCCTCCACTCCATGGCTAGACTGAGTTCGCCCCAGTACAACTCTGTTTTCCTGCAATGAGTTTATTTGGTCCTTGAGCAGCGGTATGTTCTAACAATGTAATGCACATTTCAGTTTATTCATCGGATTTTCCTCACCTACTCAGCAGCCTTGAGGCCCCTATTGATATCTGTGATCTTATATGTTATTGACTTGTCTCCCTCCTTCTGTTCTCATGAATGCTCTAAGGTAGCATTTCAAAACAATGTCCATGTAAGGTAGCAAAGCATTATGTACTATGTTTTACCCTTATTTTGACATTGTCTTATTTTTATGATCAGACATCGATCACTGATGGAGGTGCACATGTGTCACTCCCTGACCTTAGAGAACCTTTTATTTCTCTATTTTGCTTAGGTCAGGGTGCGACTAGGGTGGGTAGTCTAGTTTTTTATTTTCTATTTTGGCCTGGTATGGTTCCCAATCAGATGCAGCTGTCTATAGTTGTCTCTGATTGGGGGATCATATTTAGGCAGTCTTTTCCTACCTGTTGTTTGTGGGGTCTTGTTTTTGTATTGTAGCCTTTTTGCACTACAAAGCTGCACGTTCATTTTGTTGCTGGTTCACATTAATAAATATGATTAACGCCTTCCACGCTGCACCTTGGCCCAATCCTTCCAACAATGATTGTTACTGAAGAGCCCACCAGCCCAGGACCAATCAGCGTGCGCAGGAGGAGCAGACATCCTGGATGTGGGAGGATATATTGGATGGGAAGGGATCCTGGACGTGGGAGGAAATCCGGGCCAGAAATGATCACCTTCGAAGGGAGCAGACGGAGGCAGCGAAGGAGCAACAATGACGACACCGGGGCTCGCGGCCACGACGCGGGGGGCACATGGGGTGGTTGGCGAAACCAAGGTGGGAACCAGAACCAACTCCCTGTACTCACCGTGTGGAGTTGGTTACCGTTCAGGTGTCATGTTTTCCGGTTCTATGCAACATGTCTCCAGTGCGCCTCCACAGCCCGGTGCGTTCTGTGCCAGCTCCCGTGTTGTACCAGCTCTACCCTCCAGACCTCCAGTGCGCCTCCACTGTCCAGTGCGTCCTGTGCCAGCGAAGGTTGTCATTTGTTCATGACAAACATACAGGCAGTTAGATTTGGGTATCTCAGGTCCTGTAGCAAGGATATGCATATTCTTGGTACGATTTGAAAGGAATCACATCAAAGTTTGTGGAAATGTGAACGGTATGTAGGAGTTAAAACCCATTAGATCTGGTAAAGATAATACAAAGAAAACAACAACTGTTTACCAGTTAGAGACAGGGGGCAGTATTTCCACTTTGGATGAATTGCGTGCCCATAGTGAACTGCATCAAAATCTGTCCTAAATTGCTAATAAATGCATATTATTATTACTATTGGATAGAAAACACTCTGAAGTTTCTAAAACCATTTGAATTATGTATGTGAGTATAACAGAACTCACAGGGCAGGCAATCTTCCAAACAAGTTCTGAAATCCTGAAAGTTGGGGCAACTTTGACGTCATCGCCCCCTCCCTTCCCAAAAAGTTATGGATTTGGAAACACTTCCTACGTCTTCCACTAGATGTCCTCATTCAGTAGAAAGTGTAATGGAGCATTTGCTGTGAACTTTGACCTAATGGGAAGGAAAGTAGTAGGTGTCGCAAAATAATGCCATTTTGTTGTGACTCGTTTGTCTTTGATTGCTTCGGCTGTTCCAATCAGACCCAGATGAAAACAAATAATCCAGTTGGAATGCTATTGGATATATATGATTATAACATCCAGAAGATTGATTCTGCACTAAGTTTGACCAGTTTCTTCGACCTGTAATATGTCTTTTGGAAGTTTTGGAAGTTTTCATGCAAAGTTATCCTGGACCAGAAGTAATTTTTTGGCCATGTGAGCTGTAAGGGAATACCCCTCTGAATTGGAGAAAAATTAATGGGAAGTCATTGGCATCGGACAAACCATATACACGATGTCCAATACCACCCAATTCGGCTTTGATTCATGCAAAGTGTATTGCAAATGCCAGATGGCAATTGCCAGTTTTAACACTTTAAAAATCCAACAGGTGGCGAGTGCGCTCCACCTTGGTTTTTCAATTGAATAAAAATGTTTTTTTTGTCAACTTATCAACCCTTAAAGTGCTTTCTGGACCGTTTTTCGAAATTGTTTCGAATTTTTTTGTTGTCAATTACACATGTGTAAGAACTGTATGAATAGACTTTTGTCGAATTTTATTATAATTATTATTATTTTTTTACTTGTGCATAAGGAAAATGATTTGTCCATTTGCAATATGATTTCATAGGAAGTCAAAAGTCAAAGTCAAGTCACTTTTTTGGGGGCCAAATGCCATAAGAAATTTGACATGCTCAAAAATCCTGCAGAAATGCAACATTGACTGGCCAGATGAACACGGGCATTAATAGTGGGTCTTCTCCATCGCTCGTTGTGTTGATTTCATTATGTACGTTTGTTTATGTTTTCTCACTTTTGCAAAGTCCCTGTGCATTTGCAATATGGTTCAATGGGCATGAACCATCACAAATCTTTCATGCTTTAAAATTCCTACAGGCCCGATTAACTCGGGATGGCTGGGCAGTGATTCTGGTTCATCTCAATCGCTCGTTAGGGTTGATTTCAGAATGTTTATTTATTTATTTTACCTTTATTTAACCAGGCAACTCAGTTACCTTTATTTAACCAGGCAACTCAGTTAAGAACATATTCTTATTTTCAATGACGGTTACTAGTCCAACGCTATAACCACTAGGCTACGCTGCCTCCCCAATTTCAGAATGTCACTTTGGTGATGGTACCTCACTGTTTAAACATATTGCAAATGGACAGGAGTCACTAGAGTGTCACCATCCATCAGTCAATTTGATATCATTCTGACACCAAACTGATACAAACTGACACCAAACCCACTTTTTCCAACTCGTTTAGTAGCCAACTATCACATACTTCAGAGCTGGCCCAAAATTCACAACGCCTTCGGTTCAAACCATAAAAAAACCATAAAACACGTAGTTACGTTCTAGCTGCGGGTCCATTTCTTATGTTATGTGTAGGCCTAGCTGAGGCGACCCCGAATCCCAAGTTTCGGCTTGATCGGTCATTTGGTGTCCAACCAAAACCCTAATTGGTGCTGAAAATCCACTTTTTTCCATGACTTGCTACGGGGTCCTTGAATGAGTTATCAGACAGAAATGTTGGGTTCCGTCTCTATGTGCTGAGACGGTCGCAATGCAACTAGTCTTGTGTCTCTGAGAGTTTTCTAAATGTCGTCATTTTCGTAATGGTCTAAATGAATTGAAGTCATTGCAAATGTACGAGGCTGTTTCTCAGTCCGAGAACCTTCTAGAGCCACGTAACTCACCACGCACTATTGACCAGAGGTCTAGAACAGGTTTCTAAAGTTTCAGAACTCTAGGTCTGACGGTTCTTTTTTAGCTCGAACAAACCTAACTATTGGAGGCACTATCTGTCTCTACGCACCCCAATACGTCCCTCCCAAGTTGTGTGTCTGTGTGATTTAGTTTTCCTTTGAAATTTTATGGGTAAAATGACTGATTCACAGTTCATGGGGGTTGCCTAATCACACATATGAAGTTTTAGACAGATCTGACGTTTTTAACCCTTCGAAACAGCCCCTGAGACACCAATTATGGAACTTCCGGTTGGCACAGGAAGCTATAAGTCAACACATATCCTCTTTGGGGTATGCTTTTACAGAATCCTGAGTTTTAAGTATTTACGTTAAGAACTGCCTGATTTACACAGGGTTTACACAGGGTTGGCAGGGTATGGATATAAACTTTTAGGGTGATTTTAACCACTTCTGGTTGGTCCAGGAAGCTTAGAATCAACACAGGTAGACCTCAGTGTCCTGATGGACTGTCATCGAAGACAGGTTCATAAGGCATTCATAACCCACATAGGCCTCAGATTGAATTTAGAGGAGCAGGCAATGTATTCCTATGGGGGAGATGTCATTGTATTCTGTGAGATCAAAAAACCCTGTTTTACTGTTAAGAGTTAATGCTACACGGTCAAGGTTAGGCTTGCACAGATCGGGAGGACCTTAGGAACGTACCTGAGGTCGAATTGTGCTTCTCACCCTAACGGTTCTCTCACTGTCACCCAAAAGCAAATTACGTTGTGGGGCAGGCTTCATTTTGGGCCTACTTTTCTAATGGTCGCTGCGCTTAGACCGAGCGAGCTACGGTCAAGCGGGATATCTCGTTGAACTCGGCACGGCCTAGGGATTATGGTAATGCCATTGCCTGCTCTCTGTGTCTTTAAGCACAGCACTTTGTCACTCCATCCTTGCTGTGTGTGTGTGTGTGTGTGTGTGAGAGAGCTTTTCTTTGACATCTGTTGGGAGAAATTACTGATTTACAGTTCAGGGGGGTTACCTTGTCACACATATGAAGTTTTGGAAAGATGTGACTTTTTTAACCCTTCAAAATTGACAGTGTGACCCAATTAAAGGCACTTCCGTTTGGCACAGGAAGCTATAAATAAACTCATTACCTGATTGAGGTATGCCTTTACAGAATCCTGAGTTGTAAGTCTTTACGTTAAGAACTGAGTTATTTACGGAGGGTTTAGTGAGTGTGTCATTTCAGAAAATCATAGAAAATCACAGAAATCTCGCAGAGCTCCGCAGCACACTTTAAAAAGATTCGTATGAACATTCTGCAACTGGATCTGTAACTGATGAAAAAAAAACGACCTGTCTTTGAACATCACCAATCTGTCATTGTGCGATTTCTCTTAAATGACGATAGATAAATGGCTGGTTCTTTTTTTATTGACACCGGAGGCTCCTTGACTTTGATGTGAAGTGGAAAAATAATTTCTCTATTTTCATTTTGGAACTTTAATCCCAGAGAAATGGCCATAACTCAAAAACCGTTGAGGCCTAGACGCCATATTGTTCGGGGCCAACTGCCCATCATGCCAAACCTACGCTCACCAAGTTTCGGCTTCGAAATATTTTCCGTTTTCGAGATAAGGCCCCGTCGTGATATGATTGCTTATGCCCTCTTGTGGGATTTTCCGGGACAGCGGAAAAATCCGTCCCTGCCGCTCGGCCCGACGCCGTCCACAAATTTTACAAACGTTTTCGGACGTCTAGTAAGGGACCGTACATCTGCAATATGGACTTTCTCACTAACCATACAGCAAATGTCAAAATGTTCCCTTAAGGTATGAAAGTGACAGCAAATGCTGCTACTTGGACACTAGAATTGAACATTATGAAACAAAACGATTTATTGTTGAACTAGGACTCCTTGCACTACATTCTGATGAAAGATCATCAAAGGTAAGGGAATATTTATATTTATGTTTATATTTATGTTGCGTTTGTATTTCTGTTGACTCCAACATAATAATATAAATAATATGCCATTTAGCAGATGCTTTTATACAAAGCGACTTACAGTCATGTGTGCATACATTCTATGTATGGGTGGTCCCGGGAATCGAACCGACTACCCTGGCGTTACAAGCGCCATGCTCTACCAACTGAGCTACAGAAGGACCACATGGCGGAGAAATATTGTTACGTCTGAGCGCCGTCTCAGATTATTGCAATGTTGGGCTTTTTCCGTAACGTAAAAAAAAGTGACACAGCAGTTGCATTAAGAACCAGTGTATCTTTAATTATATGTAGAACATGTATCTTTAGTCAAAGTATATAATGAGTATTTCTGTTATCTGGCGTAGCTTTCTATAATTCATCTGGATATTTTGGAGGATTTTCTGAACATGGCGTCAATGTAAACCGAGATTTATGTATATAAAATGCATATTATCGAATGCATATTATTATATTATGTACTGTGTAACATGTCATATGACTGTCATCTGATGAAGATTTTCAAGAGGTTAGTGATTGATTTTGTTTTTATCCTGCTTTTGTGATTTGATCTTTTGCTGGAAAAAAACGCTACGTTTTTTTCTTTGGTTTGGTGGTGGTCTAACATAAATACATGTTGTGTTTTCGCTGTAAAACATTTTAAAAATCTGACACGCTGGGTATATGAACAAGGTGTTTATCTTTCATTTGAGGTATTGGATTTGTTAATGTGTGGAGGTTAAATATTTCTAAAGAATATTTTTGCATTCCCTGCGCCACCTTTTCAGCTGAACGGGGGGGTGGAGTTCCTGTAGTGGAACCCCTCGCCTTAACAAGTTTTAAATGAGTTTTGTACCATCATCTTTGAAATGCAAGACAAAGACCTTAATGTATTATTCCAGCCCAGGTGCAACTTAGATTTTGGCCTCTGGATGGCAGTAGTGCAAAGTTTCAGACTGATCCAATTAACTATTGCATGTTGTATCAAGACTTCCCAAATGTGCCAAATTTGTTTATTCATAACTTTTCATGTTCAAAACTGTGCACTCTCCTCAAACACTAGCATGGTTTTCTTTCACTGTAATGGCTACTCTAAATTGGACAGTGCAGTTAGATTAACAAGAATTTAAGCTTTCTGCCAATATCAGGGAATTGGGATTTTTGTTTTTACTTACAACCTCATGCTAATCGCATTAGCCTACATTAGGTCTACCAATCCTGAAGAAGTTTTAATCTAACTGCACTGTGAAATTTACAGTAGCTATTACAGTGAAATAATACCATGCTATTGTTTGAGGAGAGTGCACAATTTTGAACATGAAACAGGAGGGAGGGCTGGCTGCAATGTTCACTTGCTTCCCAAAAACACTGTGCCTACCTGTCCGCTCCTTTTACACAGTCCTTGTGTCTGCAAAACCTGTCATGGCTCCTACCTCTGTCCCTTTTCCCCTTCTAAGGAGCTCACTCCCATCATATGGTGTCTTGGCTTTTTTTTCAGAAATTTTGGAAGATATTACCTCTCAAGAATATCCTCGATTTGCTTCTTATCACCATGGGGACTGTAATACTGGCGGTAATGATTGATATTTCAAAGGTACTCCAGCATGAGTGCTGAAAATGAGCACTGAAAATGATAAGAGGCCACGATAAGGAGGGATGGAGGAGATATAGGTGAAGATTATTTTTGAATCATTTAACACCATACATTCACTTTGTGACAAATTGACACAATAGTAGTTCATGATGATGAATCTGTTAGAGGGAATGAATGAGAGGATGTGATGGGTATATATGTAAAGAAAAGAGGCCTTATGATCAAATACGTTGATAATAGTAATTAGAATTATTACTAATTTCCCACTAGGCACACACTGGTTAAATCAAAGTTGTTTCAGCGTAATTTGTCACTATTGTGACATGGAATCAACATGGAAAATACATAAGATTTGAAAAAAAGTCATCAACCAGAACTGTTTTCATCTCATTTCAACAAGCGTTGTAAACATTTAATTTAGGGTAAAACTTCAACTTCAATACATTGACTTAATCTGATTAACAGTTTGTTAGATCAGTCCAATTTCAACATATTCATCAGAACTATGGGTCCCACTTTAAATGACCTGCATCTTATAAAGGCCTTATTAAAAAGCCTTCATAAATACTACACGTGTCACAAATCATCTGTAAATGTTTGTCATGCTCTATAAAGGGTTCATAAATGTGGGTTAACTGTGTGATATAACCACAAATGTCAAATGTGACATAACCCACTGTCAAACATGACATAAAACTGTTTTATAAAGGGTGGCATGAGCACTGGTTAATAAAGGCTTTATAAAACATATTAAATTGAGGCTTCACAAATCTTGTCATGCATCTTGGTAGAGCATTACAATGTCAGGAAAGTGATATGTAAAAATGTATGCATGCATGACAAATTCGCTTAGGATAAAATTGTCTGATAAATTGTAGATATTATATTACGCTAAAACATTTTTAGGATGGCCCAACCTCTTTGGCTCTTGCGTGCATAGCCAATGTATGACCTTACCTCAACTTTCTCAAAATGTCTGTGCTGCAGGATGATACACACTCTAAAGTGTAGTCATGCAAATTCTGTTTTCTCGTTTTATCTTTTGCATGTTTCTGTAGTGCAGTAAGTGCGCATGTGTTGAGCTCGCAAATCAAGTACCCACTTTTGGTGCAACTGGACAGTGAAAAACAAGTAAGTTAACCGTTATTTATTGTAATTAAAATGGAATTGCTTTGCTGGCCTTTTTGAAACTTAATACACAGTGGGGCAAAAAGGTATTTAGTCAGCCACCAATTGTGCAAGTTCTCCCACTTAAAAAGATGAGAGGCCTGTAATTGTCATCATAGGTACACTTCAACTATGACAGACAAAATGAGAAAATAAAATCCAGAAAATCACATTGTAGGATTTTTATGAATTTATTTGCAAATTATGGTGGAAAATAAGTATTTGGTCACCTACAAACAAGCAATATTTCTGGCTCTCACAGACCTGTAACGTATTTTTTTCTTATTTTTTTTCTTACACATTTCACAAATCAAGTCATGTGAATACATAATTTGTGGTATATAGATTGTCCGGACCAATATATACTGTATATGAAAACAATAATGAAAGACATCCCCAAATTCTCTTTCTCATACACACACCAAGCGGGAAAATGTATATTTAAATATATAGCAGTAAAATCATACTTTACCAACACATTTGAAGTATATTTAAAATAATCTAAATAGAAGAAGAATTGTTAATACATTTAATGCATATATTGTCAATATTGTTTGTATTTTATTAACATTTAAGTATATTAAATACACTTACAATTATCTAAATTGGGACATATGCATTCATAACATTCTGTTAAAATGTCCCCAAAGCACACACATCCCTGGGTTGCTCGTCTTTTCAGTTCGCTGCAGCTAACGACTGGAATGTGCTGCAAAAGCACTCAAACTGGACAGTTTTATCTCAATCTCTTCATTCAAAAAAATCAATCATGGACACTCAGTTGTGGCTGCTTTGAGTGATGTATTGTTGTCTCTACCTTCTTGCCCTTTGTGCTGTTGTCTGTGCCCAATAATGTTTGTACCCTGTTTTGTGCTGCTACCATGTGGTGTTGCTACCATGTTGTTGTCATGTTATGTTGCTATACCCGTCCCCGCAGGAAGCCTTTTGTATTTAGGTAGGCCGTCATTGTAAATAATAATTTGTTCTTAACTGACTTGCCTAGTAAAATAAAGGTTATTTTCTTTTATGAAATAGGCTGTCCCTAGCCAAACTGCTATACAGGCTTCACACGAAGAGTTGCCTGTATTGTGTGACTACTGGTCATTTCGTGGCCATCTGTCCACTAAAAGACCAGGCTCACTGGTACGAGTGAGTACTCTGGTCGGCCATATGGATAACCTTTCCTCTCCCCTTACTTGCACCCCTTTTCATGCCATCTTGCTGTGGGGTGAACCATCCAAAATCCTTCTGGGGCCAATGAGAGCCTTATGGACGCTACCTTAGCATCCGAGCTGGGCATCCCCACTCAGCCCCTCTCCATTCCCATGGATGTTAGAGCACTAGACCTACACTCTACAGGCCAGGTCACACACAATACCACCCCCATCAACCTACATTTGTCAGGAAACCACAGTGAGACGATCCAAATCCTGCTTATTAAGTCTCCTCAGGTTCCCATGGTATTGGCATTCTTGGGTCCAGCGACACAATCCCCTTATTGACTGTTCTGCTGGTGCCATCATGGGCTGGAGCCCGTTCTGCCGTGCTCATTGCCTGAAGTCAGCACAGCCTGACCCACGTCCTGGGGTCTCCGAAGTTGCCCCGGACCTCTCCGCCATTCCCGCGGAGTACCAGGACCTCCCACCTTGTGCCTGGCGACGGCACTTAGCTGGGGAATAGGGAAGCATTTCTCTGCGTTAGTCGCAACATGAACGAGTTATCAGACCCTGCTCTTCCCGGAGGAAGAGGTCGCCGTACCCTCGGCCCAGATGTTTGTCTGCCGCTGTCGACGTACCTGGAAGAGAGCCCGGTCGGATATTCTCAAGACCAACTCCAGGTATTGACGACAAGCGGACTGCCACCGGACCCCAGCTCCCCGTTATTGTCTCGGGCAGAGGGTATAGCTGTCCACCCAAAATCTGCCTCTCCGACCGAGTGGAGTCCTGCAAACTTTCCCCCAGTTTATTGGCCCTTTCCACATCTCCAGGATACTTATCCCCTCTGCTGTTCATATTTTATTGCCACTTACCCTCCGTATACATCCCACTTTTAATGTGTCTAGGATTAAACTGACGTCTCACAGCCCTTTGTCTCCTGTTTCCAGGTCCATCCCTCTCCGTCTCATTGATGGCCAACTGGCATACATGGTGAGGCGCCTCCTGAAGGTTCGACCATGGGGCAGAGAATTCCAGTACCTCGTTGACTAGGAGGACATCCTGGACCCAGGCCCCATCGCTGAGTTCCAACGACGGCATGCAGGTCAACCAGGTATGCGCCCAGGTAGAACGCCAGATGGCACCCCAAGAGGAGTGGGTACAGTCACACCCTGATCTGTTTCACCTGCCTTTGTGATTGTCTCCACCCCCCTCCAGGTGTCACCCATCTACCCCAGTGTATTTATACCTGTGTCTGTTGCCAGTTTGCTTGGTTCGTCAAGCCTGCCAGCGTTTTCCCTCTTGCTCTTGTTTTTCTAATTGTCCCGGTTTTGACCATTCTGCCTAAACTGACCCTGAGCCTGCCTGCCATTTCTGTACTTTGTTACACCACCCTGGATTATTGACGTCTGTCTTCCCTGACACCGAGACCGCCTGCTGTTCTGTACTTTTGGACTCTGATCTGGATTACCAACCTCTGCCTGCCCTTGCCCTGTCGTTTTGCCTGCCCCTGATTCTAGGAATACAATTTTGTTACCTCAACATTGTCTGCATCTGGGACTTACCTGAAACGTGATACTTTCACTTATTCCACATTTTGTTGTGTTACAGCCTGAATTTAAAAAACATGAACAGCTTGAATGAATCTAAAGACTATGCCCCATAATGACAAAGTTTTTTCAAATGTATTAAAATAAAATATACAGAAGTATTCACACTCCTGAGTCAATACTTTGTAGAAGCACCTTTGGGAGCGATTACAGCTGTCAGTCTTTATGGGTAAGTCTCTAAGTGCTTTACACACCAGGATTATGCCAAATTTGCCCAATATTATTTTCAAAAATATTTATAGCTCTGTCAATTTGTTTATCATTGCTAGACAACAATTTTCATGTCAGGAACACTTTTCAGCAACTTGCAACAATGAAAAACAGAAATAAACACCTTTCCATAAACAAGGTCTAAATCATGTTTGATGCACTGTGGATGGAATTGTTTTGCAGAACTGTTAAAACTTGATGATAGGAACAATGCGGACAATTTTCAGCAAGTTGCAACATTGAAAAACAGAAATAAACACTTTTCCATAAACAAGGTCTAAATAAGGTTTGATGCAGTCTGGATGTATTTTTTTTGCAGGACTGTTAAAACCTGTTTGTGATAGGGTGCAGCATTTTCACTTTTGGATGAATAGCGTTCCCAGAGTGAACTGCCTTCTACTCAGTCCCAGATGCTAATATATACATATTATTATGCATAGTGCTCACGGCTAATGAAGATGGATTACTGGGCTGAACACGCTAACAGAAAGTGGCTATTTTGACATAAATGATGGACTTTGTCAAACAGGGATTCCTGGGAGTGCATTCTGATGAGGATCATCAAAGGTAAGTGAATATTTATAATGTTATTTCTAACTTCTGTTAACTCCAACATGGCAGATATTTCTTTGGCTGGATTGGGCTCTGAGCGCCGTACTCAGATTATGCTTTTTCAAATCAAGTCAAATCAAAAAAATATATATATCTCAAAGTGCTGTACAGAAACCCAGCCTAAAACCCCAAAAAGCAAGCAATGCAGGTGTTGAAGCACGTTGGCTAGGAAAAACTCCCTAGAAAGGCCAAAACCTAGGAAGAAACCTAGAGGAACCAGGCTATAAGGGGTGGCCAGTCCTCTTCTGACTGTGCCAGTTTGAGATTGTAACAGAACATGGCCAAGAAGTTTAAATGTTCATAAATGACCAGCATGGTTAAATGATAGGTCTGGGACAGGTAGCACGTCCGGTGAACAGGTCAGGATTCCATAGCCGCAGGCACAACAGTTGAAACTGGAGCAGCAGCATGGCCAGGTGGACTGGGGACAGCAAGGAGTCATCATGTCAGGTAGTCCTGGGGCTCAGGTCCTCCAAGAGAGAGAAAGAAAGAGAATTGGAGAGAGCACACTTAAATTCACACAGGACACCGAATAGGACAGGAGAGGCACTCCAGATATAACAAACTGACCCTAGCCCTCCGACACAAACTACTGCAGCATAAATACTGGAGGCTGAGACAGGAGGGGTCAGGGGACACTGTGGCCCCATCCGAGGACACCCCCGGACAGGGCCAAACAGTAAGGATATAAACCCACCCACTTTGCCAAAGCACAACCCCCACACCACTAGAGGGATATCTTTAACCACCAACTTACCATCCTGAGACAAGGCCGAGTATAGATCTCCACCACGGCACAACCCAAGGAGGGGCGCCAACCCAGACATGAAGATGACATCAGTGACTTAACCCACTCAAGTGACGCACCCTTCCTAGGGATGGCATGAAAGAGCACCAGTAAGCCAGTGACTCAGCACCGGTTAGAGGCAGAGAATCCCTGTGGAAAGAGGAGAACCGGCCAGGCATAGACAGCAAGGGCGGTACGTTTCTCCAGAGCCTTTCCGTTCACCTTCACACTCCTGGGCCAGACTACACTCAATCATTTGACCCACTGAAGAGATGAGTCTTCAGGAAAGACTTAAAGGATGAGACCGAGTTTGCGTCTCTCCATTCCATAAAAATGGAGCTCTATAGGAGAAAGCCCTGCCTCTGGCTGTTTGCTTAGAAATTCTAGGGACAATTAGGAGGCCTGCGTCTTGTGACCATAGCGTACGTGTTGGTATGTATGGCAGTACCAAATCAGAGAGATGGGTAGGAGCATGCCCATGTCATGCTTTGTATGTTTAGCAGTAAAACCTTGAAATCAGCCCTTGCCTTGACAAGAAGCCAGTGTAGAGAGGCTAGCACTGGAGTAATATGATAAAAAAAATTGGTTCTAGTCAGGATTCTAGCAGCCGTATTTAGCATTAACTGAAGTTTATTTAGTGCTTTATCTGGGTAGCCGGAAAGTAGAGCATTGCAGTAGTCTAACCTAGAAGTAACAAAAGCATGGATACATATTGCTGCATCATTTTTTACAGAACGTTTCTGATTTTTGCAATGTTACGTAGATGGAAAAAAGCTGTCCTTGAAACAATCTTGATATGTTCGTCAAAAGAGATCAGGGTCCAGAGTAACGCCGAGGTCCTTCACAGTTTTATTTGAGACGACTGTACAACCATTAAGATTAATTGTCAGATTCAACAGAAGATGTCTTTGTTTCTTGGGACCTAGAACAAGCATCTCTGTTTTGTCCGAGTTTAAAAGTAGAGAGTTTGCAGCCATCCACTTACTTATGTCTGAAACACAGGCTTCTAGCGAGGGCAATTTTGGGGCTTCACCATGTTTCATTGAAATGTACAGCTGTGTGTCATCCGCAACATTATGTTTTCGAATGACATCCCCAAGAGGTAAAATATATAGTGAAAACAATAGTGGTCCTAAAACTAAAACGGAACCTTGAGGAACACCGACATTTACAGTTGATTTGTCAGAGGACAAGCCATTCACAGAGACAAACTGATATCTTTCCGACAGAAGATCTAAACCAGGCCAGAACTTGTCCGTGTAGACCGATTTGGGTTTCCAATCTCTCCAAAAGAATGTGGTGATCGATGCTATCAAAAGGAGACTGAAGCATTTTGTATACATTGTTTGTCTTCAGGAAGGCACTGAGTTGCTTCGCAACAAACAGCCTTTTCTAAACTTTTTGAGAGGAATGGAAGATTCGATATAGGCCGATAGTTTTTTATATTTTCTGCATCAAGGTTTGGCTTTCTGAAGAGAGGCTTTATTACTGCCACTTTTAGTGAGTTTGGTATACATTCGGTGGATAGAGAGACGTTTATTATGTTCAACATATGAGGGCCAAGAACAGGAAGCAGCTCTTTCAGTAGTTTAGTTCGAATAGGGTCCAGTTTGCAGCTTGAAGGTTTAGAGGCCATGATTATTTTCAGCATTGTGTCAAGTGATATAGTACTAAAACACTTGAGCATCTCTCTTGATCCTAGGTGCTGGCAGAGTTGTGCAGACTCAGGAGAACTGAGCTTTGAAGGAATACGCAGATTTAAAGAGGAGTCCGTAATTTGCTTTCTAATAATCATGATCTTTTCCTCGAAGTTCATGAATTTATTACTGCTGAAGTGAAAGCCATCCTAACTGCTTTTCAGTTAGCTTTGCGACAGCATCCGACAGTTTCAGATTGTTCTTATTTTCCTCAATTAATTTGGAAAAATAGGATGATCGAGCAGCAGTAAGGGCTCTTCAATACTGCACGGTACTGTCTTTCCAAGCTAGTCGGAAGACTTCCAGTTAGATGTGGCGCCATTTCCTGTCATGTTTCATTTATTATCATGTCTTGTCCCTGTGCTCCCCATTCTATTCGTTTCCCTCTGCTGGTCTTATTTGGTTCTTTCCCTCCTTCTATCCCTCTCTCTCCCCCTCCCTCTCTCACTCTCTCGCTCTCTCTTCTCTCTATCGTTCCGTTCCTGCTCCCAGCTGTTCCTATTCCCCTAATCATCATTTAGTCTTCCCACACCTGTTCCCGATCCTTTCCCCTGATTAGAGTCCCTATTTATTCCTTTGTGTTCCGTTCCTGTCCCGTCGGTTCCTTGTTTAGTATTCACCGTGCTGTGATTGTGTTTCGCCCTGTCCTGTCGTGTTTTTTGCCTTCATCAGATGCTGCGTGTGAGCAGGTGTCTCTGTCAACTACGGCCTGCGCCTACCCGGCGACCTGCAGTCTGTGGCCGCTTCTCTTGTTATTCCCCTCTACAGACTAGAGGATTTCTGTTATTCCCTGTTTGGACTTGAATAAACTCTGTTTCTGTTAAGTCGCTTTTGGGTCCTCTATCACCTTCATGACAGAAGGAACCGACCAAGGAATGGACCCAGCGACTTCAGACGCTCGTTACACTGCCGTCAAGATCCAAGGAGCCATGCTCGGCAGACACGAGCAGGAATTGTCTGCTGCTCGCCATGCCGTGGAGAACCTGGCCGCTCAGGTTTCCGACCTCTCTGGACAGTTCCAGAGTCTACGTCTCGTGCCACCTGTTACTTCCTGGCCTGCCGAGCCTCCAGAACCTAGGGTTAATAACCCACCTTGCTACTCCGGGCAGCCCACTGAGTGCCGCTCCTTTCTCACGCAGTGTGAGATTGTGTTCTCTCTCCAACCCAACACATACTCTAGAGAGAGAGCTCGGGTTGCTTACGTCATTTCACTCCTTACTGGCCGGGCTCGAGAATGGGGCACAGCTATCTGGGAGGCAAGGGCTGATTGCTCTAACAAGTTCCAGAACTTTAAAGAGGAGATGATTCGGGTTTTTGACCGTTCAGTTTTTGGTAGGGAGGCTTCTAGGGCCCTGGCTTCCTTATGCCAAGGTGAACGGTCCATAACGGATTATTCTATTGAGTTTCGCACTCTTGCTGCCTCTAGTGAGTGGAACGAGCCGGCGCTGCTCGCTCGTTTTCTGGAGGGACTCCACGCAGTGGTTAAGGATGAGATTCTCTCCCGGGAGGTTCCTTCAGATGTGGACTCTTTGATTGCTCTCGCCATCCGCATAGAACGACGGGTAGATCTTCGTCACCGGGCTCGTGGAAGAGAGCTCGCATCAACGGTGTTTCCCTGCTCCGCATCGCAACCATCTCCCTCCTCTGGCTCAGAGTCTGAGCCCATGCAGCTGGGAGGGATTCGCATCTCGACTAAGGAGAGGGAACGGAGGATCACCAACCGCCTGTGCCTCTATTGCGGAGTTGCTGGACATTTTGTTAATTCATGTCCAGTAAAAGCCAGAGCCCATCAGTAAGCGGAGGGCTACTGGTGAGCGCTACTACTCAGGTCTCTTCATCTAGATCTTGTACTACCTTGTCGGTCCATCTACGCTGGACCGGTTCGGGTGCTACATGCAGTGCCTTGATTGACTCTGGGGCTGAGGGTTGTTTCATGGACGAAGCATGGGTTCGGAAACATAACATTCCTTTCAGACCGTTAGACAAGCCTACGCCCATGTTTGCCTTAGATGGTAGTCATCTTCCCAGTATCAAATTTGAGACACTACCTTTAACTCTCACAGTATCTGGTAACCACAGTGAGACTATTTCTTTTTTGATTTTCCGTTCACCGTTTACACCTGTTGTTTTGGGTCATCCCTGGCTAGTATGTCATAATCCTTCTATTAATTGGTCTAGTAATTCTATCCTATCCTGGAACGTTTCTTGTCATGTGAAGTGTTTAATGTCTGCCATCTCTCCCGTTTCTTCTGTCCCTACTTCTCAGGAGGAACCTGGCGATTTGACAGGAGTGCCGGAGGAATATCATGATCTGCGCACGGTCTTCAGTCGGTCCCGAGCCAACTCCCTTCCTCCTCACCGGTCGTATGATTGTAGTATTGATCTCCTTCCGGGGACCACTCCTCCTCGAGGTAGACTATACTCTCTGTCGGCTCCCGAACGTAAGGCTCTCGAGGATTATTTGTCTGTGTCTCTTGACGCCGGTACCATAGTGCCTTCTTCTTCTCCGGCCGGGGCGGGGTTCTTTTTGTTAAGAAGAAGGACGGTACTCTGCGCCCCTGCGTGGATTATCGAGGGCTGAATGACATAACGGTTAAGAATCGTTATCCGCTTCCCCTTATGTCATCAGCCTTCGAGATTCTGCAGGGAGCCAGGTGCTTTACTAAGTTGGACCTACGTAACGCTTACCATCTCGTGCGCATCAGAGAGGGGGACGAGTGGAAAACGGCGTTTAACACTCCGTTAGGGCATTTTGAGTACCGGGTTCTGCCGTTCGGTCTCGCCAATGCGCCAGCTGTTTTTCAGGCATTAGTTAATGATGTTCTGAGAGACATGCTGAACATTTTTGTTTTTGTCTATCTTGACGATATCCTGATTTTTTCTCCGTCACTCGAGATTCATGTTCAGCACGTTCGACGTGTTCTACAGCGCCTTTTAGAGAATTGTCTCTACGTAAAGGCTGAGAAGTGCTCTTTTCATGTCTCCTCCGTTACTTTTCTCGGTTCCGTTATTTCCGCTGAAGGCATTCAGATGGATTCCGCTAAGGTCCAAGCTGTCAGTGATTGGCCCGTTCCAAGGTCACGTGTCGAGTTGCAGCGCTTTTTAGGTTTCGCTAATTTCTATCGGCGTTTCATTCGTAATTTCGGTCAAGTTGCTGCTCCTCTCACAGCTCTTACTTCTGTCAAGACGTGTTTTAAGTGGTCCGGTTCCGCCCAGGGAGCTTTTGATCTTCTAAAAGAACGTTTTACGTCCGCTCCTATCCTCGTTACTCCTGACGTCACTAGACAATTCATTGTCGAGGTTGACGCTTCAGAGGTAGGCGTGGGAGCCATTCTATCCCAGCGCTTCCAGTCTGACGATAAGGTTCATCCTTGCGCTTATTTTTCTCATCGCCTGTCGCCATCTGAGCGCAACTATGATGTGGGTAACCGTGAACTGCTCGCCATCCGCTTAGCCCTAGGCGAATGGCGACAGTGGTTGGAGGGGCGACCGTTCCTTTTGTCGTTTGGACAGACCATAAGAACCTTGAGTACATCCGTTCTGCCAAACGACTTAATGCCCGTCAAGCTCGTTGGGCGTTGTTTTTCGCTCGTTTCGAGTTTGTGATTTCTTACCGTCCGGGTAGCAAGAACACCAAGCCTGATGCCTTATCCCGTCTGTTTAGTTCTTCTGTGGCTTCTACTGATCCCGAGGGATTCTTCCTTATGGGCGTGTTGTCGGGTTAACAGTCTGGGGAATTGAAAGACAGGTTAAGCAAGCACTCACGCACACTGCGTCGCCGCGCGCTTGTCCTAGTAACCTCCTTTTCGTTCCTGTTTCCACTCGTCTGGCTGTTCTTCAGTGGGCTCACTCTGCCAAGTTAGCTGGTCATCCCGGTGTTCGAGGCACTCTTGCGTCTATTCGCCAGCGCTTTTGGTGGCCGACTCAGGAGCGTGACACGCGCCGTTTCGTGGCTGCTTGTTCGGACTGCGCGCAGACTAAGTCGGGTAACTCTCCTCCTGCCGGTCGTCTCAGACCGCTCCCCATTCCTTCTCGACCATGGTCTCACATCACCTTAGGCTTCACTACCGGTCTGCCTTTGTCTGCGGGGAAGACTGTGAGAGCCGCCAATAAACGCAGGATTAAGAGTCCAAGGTATTGTTGCGGCCAGAGAGTGTGGCTTTCCACTCGCAACCTTCCTCTTACGACAGCTTCTCGTAAGTTGACTCCGCGGTTCATTGGTCCGTTCCGTGTCTCCCAGGTCGTCAATCCTGTCGCGGTGCGACTGCTTCTTCCGCGACATCTTCGTCGCGTCCATCCTGTCTTCCATGTCTCCTGTGTTAAGCCCTTTCTTCGCACCCCGTTCGTCTTCCCTCCCCCTCCCGTCCTTGTCGAGAGCGCACCTATTTACAAGGTACATAAGATCATGGACATGCGTTCTCGGGGACGGGGTCACCAATACTTAGTGGATTGGGAGGGTTACGGTCCTGAGGAGAGGAGTTGGGTTCCGTCTCGGGACGTGCTGGACCGTTCACTCATCGATGATTTCCTCCGTTGCCGCCAGGATTCCTCCTCGAGTGCGCCAGGAGGCGCTCGGTGAGTGGGGGGTACTGTCATGTTTCATTTATTATCATGTCTTGTCCCTGTGCTCCCCATTCTATTCGTTTCCCTCTGCTGGTCTTATTTGGTTCTTTCCCTCCTTCTATCCCTCTCTCCCCCTCCCTCTCTCACTCTCTCGCTCTCTCTTCTCTCTATCGTTCCGTTCCTGCTCCCAGCTGTTCCTATTCCCCTAATCATCATTTAGTCTTCCCACACCTGTTCCCGATCCTTTCCCCTGATTAGAGTCCCTATTTATTCCTTTGTGTTCCGTTCCTGTCCCGTCGGTTCCTTGTTTAGTATTCACCGTGCTGTGATTGTGTTTCGCCCTGTCCTGTCGTGTTTTTGCCTTCATCAGATGCTGCGTGTGAGCAGGTGTCTCTGTCAACTACGGCCTGCGCCTACCCGAAGCGACCTGCAGTCTGTGGCCGCTTCTCTTGTTATTCCCCTCTACAGACTAGAGGATTTCTGTTATTCCCTGTTTGGACTTGAATAAACTCTGTTTCTGTTAAGTCGCTTTTGGGTCCTCTATCACCTTCATGACATTTCCACTCCAATTTTCTGGAAGCTTGCTTCAGAGCTGGGGTATTTTCTGTATACCAGGGAGCTAGTTTCTTATGAGAAATGTTTTTAGTTTTTAGGGGTACAACTGCATCTAGGGTATTACGCAAGGGTAAATTGAGTTCCTCAGTGAGGTTAACTGATTGTTGTCCTCTGACATCCTTGGGTAGACAGAGGGAGTCTGGAAGGGCATCAAGGAATCTTTGTGTTGTCTGAATTTCTAGCAAGACTTTTGATGCTCCTTGGTTGGGGTCTGAGCAGATTATTTGTTGTAATTGCAAACGTATCAAAATGGTGGTCCGATAGTCCAGGATTATGAGGAAAAACATTAAGATCCACAATATTTCTTCCATGGGACAAAACTAGGTCCAGAATATTACTGTGACAGTGAGTAGGTCCAGAGTCGATGATGGCTCCGAAAGCTTTTTGGAGTGTGTCTGTGGACTTTTCCATGTGAATATTAAAGTCACCCCCCCAAGAAAAAAATAATCCTTAAAGATTTTTAAAATCTGAAACAGCGGTTGCATTAAACAAGAAGTTTCTTTCATTTGCTGTTTTGGACTTGTTAAAACCTCTTCAGTCTACCCTCTACTTTTTCGAACATTGTTAAAAACCGCGCAATATTTCAGCGCCCTGCTACTCATGCCAGGAATATAGTATATGCATATGATTAGTATGTGTGGATAGAAAACACTCAGACGTTTATAAAACTGGTTAAATCACGGCTGTGGCTTTAACAGAACAGAACAGTTTCATTGAAAAGTGCAGGAAAATCTGATCACTGAAAGTGGAAAAATATATCCATCCGCCGCTTCAACCCATTGTTATGGGCGAAAGACATTAAATATGGCTGAGGTAGCAGTACCTACAGCTTCCACACGATGTCAACAGTCTTGTCATTTGCCTAGGATTTGTTTCTTGGTCAAACGAACAAGAGACAGGCTTTTTCTTCAGGTCTCCGACCGGATATTTTGGTTGAGAAATACACGGACAGTATTTCAAGACGGACCCCTATAGAAAACACTTCGTCTCGTGATTAATTTGATTGCTTATTAACGTTTACTAATACCTAAAGTTGCATTACAAAAGTATCTCGTGTTTTGTGAAAGTTTTTTGTGAAAGTTTATCGTCGACTTTTTGAATTTTAAAAAATGATGTTACGTTATGAAACGCTATTTTTTTCCGTTTATCACAGTCTTCATAGATCGATATCTAGGCTATATATGGACCGATTTAATCGGAAAAAAAAGACCCAATAGTGATTATGGGACATCTAGAAGTGCCAACAAAGAAGATGGTCAAAGGTAATGAATGTTTTATATTTTATTTGTGCGGTTTGTGTAGCGCCGACTATGCTAATTATTTTGTATACGTCCCCTGCGGGTCTTTTGGGGTGTTACATGCTATCAGATAATAGCTTCTCATGCTTTCGCCGAAAAGCATTTTAAAAATCTGACTTGTTGCCTGGATTCACAACGAGTGTAGCTTTAATTCAATACCCTGCATGTGTATTTTAATGAACGTTTGAGTTTTAACTAATACTATTAGCATTTAGCGTAGCGCATTTGCATTTCCAGAGCTCTAGATGGGATGCCTGCGTGCCAGGTAGGAGCAAGAGGTTAATGTGTGAAAGTTCCATGTTTAAAAAATATATGCCTTTTCAGCGGAATGTTGAAGAGTGGTTCCGCTAGCGGAACCCCTGCGCTAGAAAGGTAAAAAAATAAAATATTAGATACCAATTAGCCTCTTAGGGATAGTGAGATGCTAGTGTCTCATGTGGCCAATAGCCTCGGGAAATGCATAGCGCCAAATTCCAATAAAACGTGATAAAACTCAAACTTTCATTAAATCACACATGCAGGGTACCCAATTAAAGCTAGACTCGTTGTGAATCCAGCCGAATTGTCAGATTTTAAAAATGCTTTTCGGCAGAAGCATGAGAAGCACCCCCGCCTGAATAAGTTGTAAACAAAATAATTAGCGTAGCCGGCGCTACACAAAACGCTGATATAAAACATGCATTACCTTTGACGAGCTTCTTTGTTGGCACTCCAATATGTCCCATAAACATCACAATTGGTCCTTTTTTTTCGATTAATTCCGTCCATGTATACCCAAAATGTCCATTTATAAAGCAGGTTTGATCCGGAAAAAAACAGCTTTCCAAAACACAACGTCACTACAAAACATTTCAAAAGTTGCCTATAAACTTTGCTAAAATATTTCAAACTACTTTTGTAATACAACTTTAGGTATTTTTAAACGTTAATAATCGATCAAATTGTAGACGGGGCAAACTGTATTCGATAAAGTAAACAAAACATGCGCTATTTTCCCTCTTGCGTAACTATCAACAGTTTAACGTTGTTCCAAGATGTGCCTCGTCTTCGTTTCACCAATGATTAACTTCAACCTAATTCCAAAGACTGGGGACATCCTGTGTAAGTCGTAGGAACTGTAAAATGGGCGCTATTTAATTTCCCTTGGCAAAGACAACTGAGGGAGGAACTGTCAGAGGAAAAAATAAATAATATTCTGAACAGTTTTTCCTTGGGGTTTTGCCTTCTACATAAGTTCTGTTATAGTCACAGACATGATTGAACCAGTTTTAGAAACATCAGTGTTTTCTATCCACACCTACTAATCATATGCATATAATATATTCCTGGCATGAGCAGCAGGAAGTTGAAATTGCAGGCTGTTTATCCAAAAGTGGAAATGCTGCCCCCGATCTCTAAGAAGTTAAACTGTTGTGACACCCCATCCTGTGAACGGGACCGTTGCCATCATCTGACCCTAATTAGCATAATGCAATGGACATAAATCTTCCTAGAAAATATTCCTATTCATGAAAATCGCAAGTGAAATATATTGGAACACCTCTTAGCCTTTTGTTAATCACCCTGTCATCTCATATTTTCAAAATATGCTTTACAGCCAAAGCTAGACAAGCATTTGTGTAAATGTATCATAGCCTAGCATAGCATTATGCCTTGCTAGCAGCAGGGAACCTTGTCACGGAAATCAGAAAAGCAATCAAATTAAATCGTTTACCTTTGAAGAACTTCGGATGTTTTCACTCAGGAGACTCCCAGTTAGATAGCAAATGTTCCTTTTTAACCAAAATATTATTTTTGTATGCGAAATAGCTCAGTTTGTTCTTCACGTTTGGCTGAGAAATCGCCCGGAAATTGCGGTCACCACAACGCCAAGAAATATTCCAAATTAGCTCCATAATATCGACAGAAACATGGCAAACGTTGTTTAGAATCTATCCTCAAGGTGTTTTTCTAATATCTATTCGATAATATATCCGTCGGGACAATTAGTCTTTCACTAGTACCGATTGGAGTAATGGCTACCTCTGTATTTTACGCGAGAATCTCTCTCGGAGCCACCATGTGACCACTTACGCAATGTGGCCGCCTACAGCTATTCTTCCACAGAAATGCATAAAACTACGTAACAATGCTGTAGACACCTTGGGGAATATGTAGAAAGCGTAAGCTCATTGATGGTACAATCACTGCTGAATAGGGAGTCAATGGAACGCAGCGCTTTCAAAACCTGGGGAACTTCCGGATTGGATTTTTCTCAGGGTTTCGCCTGCAACATAAGTTCTGTTATACTCAGACAATATCTTTACAGTTTTGGAAACGTTAGAGTGTTTTCTATCCAAAGCTGTCAATTATATGCATATTCTATTATCTTTTCCTGACAAAATATCCCGTTTAAAACGGGAACGTTTTTTTCCAAAAATTAAAATACTGCCCCCTAACGCCAAGAGGTTAACAAGTCCAATACAGCAAATGAAATATAAAAATCTTGTTAATCTACCCATCATGTCCGATTAAAAAAAATAATAAGTTTTACAGCGAAAACACAACATATGTTAGACCACCAAATTTAGAAAAAAACTGCCATTTTTCCCAGCCAAAGAGTCACAAAAGCAGAATTAGAGATAAAATGAATCACTAACTTTTGATAATCTTCATCAGATGACACTCATATGACATGTTACACAATACATTTATGTTTTTTTTTATAACATGCATATTTATATCCACAAATCTCGGTTTACATTGATGCCATGTTCAGAAATGCCTCCAAAATATCCGGAGTAATTACAGAGAGCTACGCCAGATAACAGAAATACTCATCATAAACTTTGACGAAAGATGCATGTTCTACATATAATTAAAGATACACTGCAACCGCTGTGTCAGATTTTTTTTAAACGTTACGAAAAAAGCCTACCATGCAATATTCTGAGACGGGGCTCAGACGTAAATATATTTCTCCGCCATGTTGGAGTCATCATAAATATTCCCTTTGATCTTTCGTCATAATGCAGTGCAAGGAGTCCTAGTTCCACCATAAATCGTTGTTTTGTTCCATAATGTCCAATACTAGTGTCCAATTAGCTGCATTTGCTAGCACTTTCAGCTCACGTGCCCAAAAGCTGACGAAATCTTCAAAAAGATATATTCCAGGTCGAATAAACTGGTCAAACTAAGTAGAGAATCAACCTTCAGGATGTTATTTTCATATATATCCAATAACGTTCCAACCGGAGCATACGTTTTCATCTGCAGCCAAATGGAATGATGGTGATATCAACAGACAAATGAGCAACAGGGAAATTGCATTCTGCCAGGACAGGGACTCATTCCCCTTCCATTTGGTCAATTCGGTCAAGTTCACACCAGAGGCTCCATTCCATGTTCAACTGAATGAGGACATCTAGTGGAAGGCGTAGGAAGTGCTAACAGATCCATATCTTATTTGGCGATGACTTAGAATTAGACCCGCATTCAGAATTTCACTTCCTGTTTGGAAGATTGCCTGCGCCTGCGTTCTGTTATACTCACAGACATAATTCAAACAGTTTTATAAACTTCAGAGTGTTTTCTGTCCAATAGTAATAATAATATGCATATATTAGCAATCTAGGGCAGAGTAGGATGCAGTTCACTATGGGCACGCAATTCATCCAAAGTGAAAATACTGCCCCCTATCCCCAACAAGTTAATCCAGCCACTGTGTCACATTTCAAAAAGGCTTTATGGTGAAAGCATACCATGCGATTATCTGAGGACAGCGCCCCGCATACAAAACCACTTTCGTGGTGGTATAAATGCCTTACCTTTGAAGGTCTTCTTCTGTTGGCACTTCAAAAGGTCCCAATTACATCACAAATGGTCCTTTTGTTTGATAAAGTCCTTCTTTATATCCATAAAAACTCAGTTTAGCTGGCGCACTTCAATCAATAATCCACCGGTTTCCCTCCATCAAAATGCATACAAAATTAATCCTAAACGTTACTAATAAACTTTTCCAAACAAGTCAAAACAACATTTATAATCAGACCTAAGGGACCCTAATATGTAAATAAACGATTACATTTAAGACGGAGAATCGTTATTGTCTTTACTGGAGAAAAATACCAAAGCTCTCATCGACACGCTTGGAAACACTACAGCCAAAATGGGAGCCACCTAGAAAAACTACAATTTCTGGGTAATTTTTCCAAAAACCAGCATGAAACTCTAAAGAATGACATGGAACTGCAATCCTGGAGGATTTTGTCTTATAATAAAAGTGACAGCCACTGAAATCTTTTTTTTTTGGATGGTTTATCCTCGGGGTTTCGCCAGCCCTATAAGTTATGTTATAGTCACATACAGTGGGGCAAAAAAAGTATTCAGTCAGCCACCAATTGTGCAAGTTCTCCCACTTAAAAAGATGAGCAGGAGAGAGGCCTGTAATTTTCATCATAGGTACACTTCAACAAAAAAGAGATTTTTTTCCAGAAAATCACATTGTAGGATTTTAAATGAATTTATTTGCAAATTATGGTGGAAAATAAGTATTTGGTCACCTACAAACATTTATCTCAATACTTTGTTATAAACCCTTTGTTGGCAATGACAAAGGTCAAACGTTTTCTGTAAGTCTTCACAAGGTTTTCACACACTGTTGCTGGTATTTTGGCCCATTCCTCCATGCAGATCTCCTCTAGAGCAATGATGTTTTGGGGCTGTTGCTGGGCAACACAGACTTTCAACTCCCTCCAAAGATTTTCTATGGGGTTGAGATCTGGAGACTGGCTAGGCCACTCCAGGACCTTGAAATGCTTCTTACGAAGCCACTTCTTCATTGCCCGGGCGGTGTGTTTGGGATCATTGTCATGCTTTGTCATGCTGAAAGACCCAGACACGTCCTGGTCCCTTTACAGAAAAACAGCCCCAAAGCATGATGTTTCCACACCCATGCTTCACAGTAGGGATGATGTTCTTTGGATACAACTCAGCATTCTTTGTCCCCCAAACACGACGAGTTGAGTTTTTACCAAAAAGTTATATTTTGGTTTCATCTGACCATATGACATTCTCCCAATCTTCTTCTGGATTATCCAAATGCTCTCTAGCTTCAGATGGGTCTGGACCTGTATTGGCTTAAGCAGGGGGATACGTCTGGCACTGCAGGATTTGAGTCCCTGGCGGCGTAGTGTGTTATTGATGGTAGGCTTTGTTACTTTGGTCCCAGCTCTCTGCAGGTCATTCACTAGGTCCCCCTTTGTGGTTCTGGGATTTTCCCTCACCGTTCTTGTGATCATTTTGACCCCACGGGGTGAGATCTTGCGTGGAGCCCCAGATCGAGGGAGCTTATCAGTGGTCTTGTATGTCTTCCATTTCCTAATAATTGCTCCCACAGTTTATTTTTTTCAAACCAAGCTGCTTACCTATTGCAGGTTCAGTCTTCCCAGCCTGGTGCAGGTCTACAATTTTGTTTCTGGTGTCCTTTGACAGCTCTTTGGTCTTGGCCGTAGTGGAGTTTGGAGTGTGACTGTTTGAGTTGTGGACAGGTGTCTTTTATACTGATAAAAAGTTCAAACAGGTGCCATTAATGCAGGTAACGAGTGGAGGACAGAGGAGCCTCCTCTTAAGACTCTAGGGGCAGTATTTAATTTTTGGATAAAAAGACGTGCCCGTTTTAAGCGCAATATTTTGACACGAAAAGATGCTCGACTATGCATGGAATTGATAGCTTTGGAAAGAAAACACTGACGTTTCCAGAACTGCAAAGATTTTCTGTGAGTGCCCTAGAACAAAAGCTTCAGGCAAAACCAAGATGTTTCTCTAACCAGGAAATGAACAGGATTTCTAAGGCTACGTTTTGCATTATCTCCTTATATGGCTGTGAATGCGACAGGAATGAGCCTACCCTTTCTGTCGTTTCCCCAAGGGGTCTGGAGCATTGTGACGTATCTGCAGGCATATCATTGGAAGATTGACCATAAGAGAGTACATTTGCCAAGTGTCCGCACGGTGTCCTGCGTGGAAATTGGTGCGCAAAACTCAGCTGCTGGTATTTTTCCATGGGATTCTGAGAAAATCCATACTTCCACGAACGGCATATCAATGAAGAGATATTTGACAAAACACCTTTAGGATGATTCACACAACGTTTGCCATGTTTCGGTCGATATTATGGAGTTAATTCGGAAAAAAGTTTGACGTTTAGGTGACTGAATTTTCGGTTAGTTTCTGTAGCCAAATGCGTAGTAACAAAACGGAGCGATTTGTCCTACACAAAGAATCTTTCAGGAAAAACTGGACATCTGCTATGTAACTGAGTCTCCTCATTGAAACATCTGAAGTTCTTCAAAGGTAAATTATTTTATTTGATTCCTTTGCTGGTTTTTGTGAATATGTTGCCTGCTAAATGCTACGCTAAATGCTAAGCTAGCCATCAACACTCTTACACAAATGATTGATTTTCTATGGTTCAAAAGCATATTTTGAAAATCTGAGATGACAGTGTTAAGAAAAGGCTAAGCTTGAGAGCAGGCTTATTTATTTCATTTCATTTGCGATTTTTAGAAATCGTTAACGTTGCGTTATGGTAATGAGCTTGAGGCTGTAGTCACGATACCGGATCCGGGATGGCTCGGCGCAAGAGGTTAATTAAAGAAGAACTTACAGGTCTGTGAGAGCCAGACATCGTGCTTGTTTGTATGTGACCAAATACTTATTTTCCACCATAATTTGCAAATAAATTCATTAAAAATCCTACAATGGTGTTTTTTTTTCAAATTTAGTCATAGTTCAAGAGTTCCTATGATGAAAATTACAGGCCTCTGATCTTTTTAAGTGGGAGAACTTGCACAATTGGTGACTGACTAAATACATTTTTGCCCCACTGTACATTATTTTAACAGTTTTAGAAATTTAAGAGCGTTTTATATCCAACTCTACCAATTATATGCATATCCTAGCTTCTGGGCCTGAGTAACAGGCAGTTTACTTTGGGCCAGCTTTTCATCCAGACGTAAAAACACTGCCTCCAAGCCCAAAGAGGTTGTAAGAACAAATTATTTTCAATGACGTCCTACCCCGGCAACACTGGGCCAATTGTGCACCACCCTATGGGACTCCAAATCACATCCAGATGTGATGCAGCCTGGATTCAAACCAGGGACTTTAGTGACGCCTCTTGCACTGAGATGCAATGCCTTAGACCGCTGGCCACTTGGGAGCCCCTAAAATATGAAATAAATCCTCACATTTACATGGAAACTCTTTCTAAAGGGGTCTTCATATTGAATTCACAATTGGGTTACATTATCAGAAAAATCATTTATTTGGTTTGGGAGAACCCAATGTGTAAGCCTATATCTAATGACTTTAAGTGCTCCAAAAGGTGTATGGCATTTTATCTGAAAAGAGCATAATGCAATTGTCACAGAGCCAGCCAATAAGAATTTCATATCAACAGTGACACTCTACCTTGAAACGTTCTATTTTATTTAATAAAAAATAACTTGTCCATTGATATATTATTACGCCAGGCACACACTGCAATGCTATAGACAGCAGGACATCTTGGTTGCAATGCAGCTCAATTAATCAATTCTGTGAAGAGGGAGACAACCACACTTTATGCGATTTCTGTATCGAGGATGTTACAATATTAAACAGGGTGATCTGGTATGATCATAATGTATGTTGTTTTGTGCTGAGTTTGCCTCTCAACCTGGTGTGTTTATCCAAGCCCTTTTAGCAGCACTCGAGCCTGAAGACATTGGAGTAAAACTCCACATGATTTATTATCTATTCTTTTTCTACATCACCATGGCAGGCATCAAGGCATACATCCTCTTTGTGAAGTTCTGAAGTATGAATAATTATGAATCCTGTCCACCACATTGATTTTCAAATACCTTAAAATGCCTGCTGTGGCATCCAACTCCGAAAAGGCTCATGGGGTTTTCGATCAATTCGTGGTCATAATATATTTTTCCTGTCATTTCAGGGTAGAGAATTCAAATATTATCAGCTTTAATCTCTGGGCACATCAGGGTTGGGCTCAACTCAGAATTGAATTATGTCTCGCCAGCTTTGATCTATGCCTGGGCCTGCAGTAGGCAAAAAATTTTGTTTGTCAGATGAATCATTGGGTCAAAACAATAGAACAGTACCAAATAAGAGAACACACATGTGTAATGTTCTGAAAAAACATAATAATTGTGTATATATGTATATATGTAGACCCGATGTAGACGGGATCACTTGACCAGGAACCTCTGGTCCTGGTTCAGGTTTTCGCTCTTTTTCCTGGAGATGAATAACTTCATGTATGCTTTTAACTCCATTTCTAATCGCTCTAATGAGGGACCTTTACAGGGCCCTCTTAGAACTGGCACTTGTCGACGCGTAAGCATTTCATGCGGGGTTACTGTATATGTGCATGTAGGTGTGTATATACAGTGGGGCAAAAAAGTATTTACTCAGCCACCAATTGTGCAAGTTCTTCCACTTAAAGATGAGAGGCCTGTAATTTTCATCATAGGTACAATTCAACTGTGGCAGACAAAATGAGAAACAAAATCAAGAAAATCACATTGTAGGATTTTAATGAATTTATTTGCAAATTATGGTGGAAAATAAGTATTTGGTCAATAACAAAAGTTTATCTCAATACTTTGTTATATACCCTTTGTTGGCAATGACAGAGGTCAAACGTTTTCTGTAAGTCTTCACAAGGTTTTCACACACTGTTGCTGGTATTTTGTGTGGAAATGTTTGGATTATTTTGCTATTAGTAACCTACTCCAGACTGGTCACATTGTACTGCTTCATAACGGAAACCCTGAGGGTTTGTTTTTTTGTTTTTCTTGGAATAGAAACACCATAATATGAATCAAATGAATAGCATATACTATGTTCTTACAAAAAAGGTTTTAAATTCTCTTGTACGGCCAATATTAAAAACAGTCAAATGCTTCTCAAAGATGCCCTCTGGTGGTCAAACTAGCTCTAGCATTAATGGTAACAATGGCTGACACTTAAATAATGTGCCATAGAATTACGCGGCAGCCCGCAAGGTGTGCTGCAGTATGACGCAACTTTTAAAGGAAGAACCACTCTATGCCGGTCAACTGCTAGAATAATCTCCATATTGACACATAGAAGTGAAATCTTATTAGCTTTCTTCAGATTATCCACATGGAGGAGCATGTTCCATGTTAAGACATATTCAAAGTAGAATTATTCAGCAACTGAAGAAAAAGCTTTTTCATCTGACTCATTTAAAAATAAGTATTTTATCAGCGCATCTGACACGATAATCTGTGATACAATGTTGACTTTGACAGAATAAAGCAGCATTGGCTTTATAAGAGCTGCTGAATCCATTTAATGTCTGTAGACAGTAAGAAAATTCTCACACAATTCTATGCTGCTTGTTTGTTGGCCACTAAAGGTTATATTGTAAAATGGCACCGGAGAAGGCTGACGTTCTACGTGTCCCCAACCGATTGTGTTTTTTTTGTTTATTTATTTATATTCCCGCTTTCTGACTGAAAATAACTTCTGGATATTAGGACTGTAATTACTCACCGCAGACTTTCAGAATCCTGTTTTTCCGTTAACAAGTCTGACGAGCCCAGCGCAAATGACAAACTGCTTTCCCGGGGATTGGCATCATGTGCGTGAAGAGGAGGGAGTGAAAAAGGGGCCAGAGGGCGGGCTGCATTCTGAGAATTCGTAGGTGATTGATCAAACCCCCACTTCCCTCCATTCTGTTAGCAAATATGCAATCAATGAGAATAAAATCGATTAACTTGTTATGGCTGCAATCCCAATACCGGGATCGATATGACAACTACCAGTGAAAATAGAGGGCGCCAAAATCAAACCACAGAAATCTCATAATTACAATTCCTAAAACATACATGTGTCTCATATAATTTTAAAGGTGACCTTGTTAATCCCACCAAAGTGTCCGATTTCAAATAGTATTTTCAGCGAAAGCACTACAAACGATTATGTAAGGGAATACCCCCCTGTATTGGACAAAAATGAATGGCAAGTCATTGGCATCGGACAAACCATATACACATTGGCCAATACCACCCAATTCGGCGTTGATTCATGCAAAGTGTATTGCAAATGCCATATGGCAATTGCCAGTTGTAACACTTTAAAAATTCAACAGGGGTGAATCCGCTCCACCGGGGTTTTTCATATTGGAAATGTAACCCAAGTCAACGTCCAAAAGCATAATTTTGAAAAAAATGCATTTTTTGTCAAAAACTTATCACCCCTTAAAAAAGTGCTTTCTTTTTGTCAATTACACATGTGTAAGAACTGTATGAATATACTTTTGTCCAATTTTATTATCATATTTTTTTTTACATGCGCATAAGGAATATGTTTTGTCCAATTTCAATATGATTTCATAGGAAGTCAAAAGTCAAAAGTGAAAAATGTCAAAATTTTGTAAAAAACTTCACACACCCTTAAAAAAGTGCTTTCTGGACCGTTTTTCGAAATTCTTTCGATTTTTTTGTCAATTACACATGTCTAAGAACTGTATGAATATAATTTTGTCCAATTTTATGATCATATTTTTTTTTACATGCGCATAAGGAATATGTTTTGTCCAATTTCAATATGATTTCATAGGAAGTCAAAAGTCAGAAGTCAGAAATGTCAAAATTTTGTAAAAAACTTCACACACCCTTAAAAAGTGCTTTCTTTTGTCAATTACACATGGGTAAGAACTGTATGAATATACTTTTGTCCAATTTTATTATCATTTTATTATCATCTTTTTTTAAATTGAGCATAAGGATTTTTTTTGTGGGCCAAATACCATAAGAAATTTGACATGCTCAAAAATCCTGCAGAAATGCAAAATTGACTGGCCAGATGAACTCGGGATGGCCTGACAGTGATAGTTGCTCCTTTCCATCGCTTGTTATATTGACTTCATCATGTCCATTAGGTGATGTTTTTTCACTATAGATTCATATTGTAAGTGCACGTGCATTTGCAATATGTTTCAATGTGCATTTACCATATGAAATTTGACATGCTCAAAAATGCAAAATTGACTGATTCTGATGAACACAGGATGGCCGAGCAGTGATAGTTGTAATTTCCATCACTCGTTGTGTTGATTTCATCATGTCCATTAGGTGATGTTTTTTCACTATAGAATCATATTGTAAGTGCACGTGCATTTGCAATATGTTTCAATGTGCATTTACCATATGAAATTTGACATGCTCAAAAAATGCTAAATTGACTGGCCTGATGAACACAGGATGGCCGAGCAGTGAGCGTTGTACCTTTCCATCACTCGTTGTGTTGATTTCATCATTTCCATTTGTTTATGTTTTCTCACTTTTGCAAAGTCACTGTGCATTTGCAATATGGTTCAATGGGCAGGTACCATCACAAATTTGTCATGCTATAAAAATCCTGCAGGAATGTGAAATTGACTGGCCCGATGAACTCGGGATGGCTGGGCAGTGATTCTGGTTCATCTCAATGGCTCATTAGGGTTGATTTCAGAATGTCACTTTTGGTGATGGTACCTCACTGTTTAAACATATTGCAAATGGACAAGAGTCACCAGCAAGTCACCGTCCATCAGTCAATTAGATATCATTCTGACACCAAACTGATACAAACTGACACTAAACCCACTTTTTCCAACCTGTTTAGTAGCCAACTATCACACACTTCAGAGCTGGCCCAAAATTCACAACGCCTTTGGTTCAAACCATTAAAAAAACAAAAAACACGTATTTACGTTCTAGCTGCGGGTCAATTTCTTCTGTTACGTGTAGGCCTAGCTGAGGCGACCCCGAATCCCAAGTTTCGGCTCGATCGGTCATTTGGTGTCCGAGCAAAACCCTAATTGGTGCTGAAAATCCACTTTTTTCCATGACTTGCTACGGGGTCCTTGAATGAGCTATCGGACAGAAATGTTGGGGTCTGTCTATATGGGCCAAGACGGTCGCAATGCACCTAGTCTTGTGTCGCCATGACATGTCGCCATTTTCGTAATGGTCAAAATGAATTGAAGTCATTGCAAATGTACGAAGCTGTTTCTCGGTCCGAGAACCGTCTAGAGCCACGTACCTCACCACGCACTATCGACCTGAGGTCTAGAACAGGATTCTAAAGTTTCGGAACTCTAGGTCTGACGGTTCTTTTTTAGCTCGAACAAAGCTAACTATTGGAGGCACTGTCTGTCTCTACAAACCCCAATACGTCCCTCCTTCCAAGTTGTGTGTCTGTAATTTAGTTTTCCTTTGAAATTTTATGGGAAAAATGACTGATTTACAGTTCATGGGGGTTGCCTAATCACACATATGAAGTTTTGGACAGATCTGACTTTTTTAACCCCTCGAAACAGCCCCTGAGACACCAATTAAGGCACTTCCGGTTGGCACAGGAAGCTATAAGTCAACACATATCCTCACTGGGCTATGCTTTTACAGAATCCTAAGTCCTTACGTTAAGAATTGACTGATTTACACAGGGTTGAATGCACTATGTCTATCAAACTGCAGGCAGGTAATGGAAAAACACTTTTAGGGTGATTTTAACCACTTCCGGTTGGTCCAGGAAGCTTAGAATCAACACAGGTAGACCTCATACTGGCCATAAGTTAAGAATTGACTGATCTATGATCTACACTGTGTTGAATGCAGTCATTTTCACCTTTGAAGGTTATGTACATCAAAACTCCTTTTGGGTCAATCTAACCACTTCCGGTTGCTCCAGGAAGCTTAGAATCGACACAGGTAGACCGCATAGTGGTCTGATGGACTGTCATAGAAGACAGGTTCATAAGGCATTCATAACCCACATAGGCTTCAGGTTGAATTTAGGGGTAAAGGCAATGTATTCCTATGGGGAGAGAAGTCAATGCAAACTCTTTGAAGTAAACACCTTATTTTAACTATTAAGGGTTAATGCCACACGGTCAAGGTTAGGCTTGCACGGATCAGGAGGACCGTAGGAACGTACCTGAGGTCGAAATGTGCTTCTCACCCTAACGGTTCTCTCACTGTCACCCAAAAGCAAATGACGTTGTGGGGCAGGCTTAATTTTGGGCCTACTTTTCTAATGGTCGCTGCGCTCAGACCGAGCGAGCTACGGGATATCTCGTTGAACTCGGCACGGCCTAGAGAATATTTTTTTGCCATTGCCTGCTCTCTGTGTCTTTGAGAACCTCACTTTTTCACTCCATCCTTGCTGTGTGTGCGTGTGAGAGCTTTTCTTTGACATCTGTTGGGAGAAATGACTGATTTACAGTTCATGAGGGTTACCTAGTCACACATATGAAGTTTTGAAAAGATCTGACCTTTTTAACCCTTGGAAACTGCCACTGTGACATCATTAAAGGCACTTCCGGTTGGCACAGGAAGCTATAAGTAAACCCATGTCTTGATTGACATAGAAACTTACAGAATCCTGAGTTTTAAGTCTTTAAGTTAAGAATTGACTGATCTACGATCTACACAGGGTTGAATGTAGTCATTTTCACCTTTGAAGGTTATGTACATCAAAACACCTTTTGGGTCAATTTAACCACTTCCGGTTGCTTCAGGAAGCTTAGAATCGGCACAGGTAGACCTCATAGTGATCTGATGGACTGTCATAGAAGACAGGTTCATAAGGCATTCATAACCCAAATAGGCCTCAGGTTGAATTTAGAGGTGCAGGCAATGTATTCCTATGGGGAGAGAAGTCAATGCAAACTGTTTGAAGTAAACACCTTCTTTTAACTGTTAAGGGTTAATGCCACACGGTCAAGGTTAGGCTTGCACGGATCGGGAGGACCTCAGGAACGTACCTGAGGTCGAATTGTGCTTCTCACCCTAACGGTTCTCTCACTGTCACCCAAAAGCAAATGACATTGAGGGCCAGCCTTCCTTTTGCGCCTTCTTTTTTTTCAAGGTCGCTGCACTCAGAGTGAGCTACGGTCAAGCGGGGCGTCTCGTTGAACTCTGCACAGCCTGGAGACTATGGTGATGCCATTTTTTGTGTTGATTTCAGAATGCCATTTTGGTGATGGTCCCTCTCCGTTTAAACATATTGCTAATGTACAAAAGTCAACTAGCAAGTCAGTGTCCACCAGTCAATTAGATGTCATTCTGACACCAAACTGATACCAATTGACACCAAACCCACTTTTTCCAACTCATTTAGAAGCCAAATATCACATATGTCAGAGCAGGCCCATAATTCACAGCGCCATTAGTTTAAAACATAATAAAAACGTAAAACACATAGTTACGTTCTAGCTGCGGGTCCAGGTCAGACATTATGTGAAGGCCTATGTGAGGCGACCCCGAATCCCGAGTTTCGGCTCGATAGGTCCTTCGGTGCCCGAGTAAAACCCTAATTGGTGCTGAAAATCCAATTTCTTCAATGCCTTGCTATGGGGTCCTTGAATGAGCTATCGGACCGAAACGTTGGGGTCCGTCTCTATGGGCCGAGCCGGTTTCAATGCACCTAGTCTTGTGTCTCTGAGACTTTTCTAAATGTCGCCATTTTTGTAATGGTCAAAATGAATTGAAGTCATTGCAAATGTACGAGGCTATTTCTCGGTCCGAGAACCTTCTAGAGCCACCTAACTCACCACACACTATCGACCCGAGGTCTAGAACAGGTTTCTAAAGTTTCGGAACTCTAGGTCTGACGGTTCTTTTTTAGCTCGAACAAAGCTAACTATTGGAGGCACTGTCTGTCTCTACGCACCCCAATACGTCCCTCCCAAGTTGTGTGTCTGTGTGATTTAGTTTTCCTTTGAAATTTTATGGGAAAAATGACTGATTTAAAGTTCATGGGGGTTGCCTAATCACACATATGAAGTTTTGGACAGATCTGACTTTTTTAACCCCTCGAAACAGCCCCTGAGACACCAATTAAGGCACTTCCGGTTGGCACAGGAAGCTATAAGTCAACACATATCCTCACTGGGCTATGCGTTTACAGAATCCTGAGTTTTAAGTCCTTACGTTAAGAATTGACTGATTTACACAGGGTTGAATGCACTGTCTATCAAACTGCAGGCAGGTAATGGAAAAACACTTTTAGGGTGATTTTAACCACTTCCGGTTGGTCCAGGAAGCTTAGAATCAACACAGGTAGACCTCATACTGGCCTGATGGACTGTTACCAAAGACGGGTTCATACGGCATTCATAACCCATATAGACTTCAGGTTGAATTTAGGGGTAAAGGCAATGTATTCCTATGGGGAGAGAAGTCAATGCAAACTCTTTGAAGTAAACACCTTCTTTTAACTATTAAGGATTAATGCCACACGGTCAACGTTAGGCTTGCACGGATCGGAAGGACCTTAGGAACATACCTGAGGTCGAATTGTGCTTCTCACCCTAACGGTTCTCTCACTGTCACCCAAAAGCAAATGACGTTGTGGGGCAGGCTTCATTTTGGGCCTACTTTTCTAATGGTCGCTGCGCTTAGACCGAGCGAGCTACGGTCAAGCGGGATATCTCGTTGAACTCGGCACGGCCTAGACATTATGTTTATGCCATTGCCTGCTCTCTGTGTCTTTGACAACCGCACTTTTTCACTCCATCCTTGCTGTGTGTGCGTGTGAGAGCTTTTCTTTGACATCTGCTGGGAGAAATGACTGATTTACAGTTTAGGAGGGTTACCCGGTCACACATATGAAGTTTTGGAGAGATGTGACTTTTCTAACCCTTCAAAACAGACAGTGTGACCCAATTAAAGGCACTTCCGGTTGGCACAGGAAGCTATAAGTAAACACATGTCTTGAATGACATAAACACTTACAGAATCCTGAGTTTTAAGTCTTTAAGTTAAGAATTGACTGATCTATGATATACACTGTGTTGAATGCAGTCATTTTCACCTTTGAAGGTTATGTACATCAAAACTCCTTTTGGGTCAATCTAACCACTTCCGGTTGCTCCAGGAAGCTTATTATCGACGCAGGTAGACCGCATAGTGGTCTGATGGACTGTCATAGAAGACAGGTTCATAAGGCATTCATAACCCACATAGACTTCAGGTTGAATTTAGGGGTAAAGGCAATGTATTCCTATGGGGAGAGAAGTCAATGCAAACTCTTTGAAGTAAACACCTTCTTTTAACTGTTAAGGGTTAATGCCACACGGTCAAGGTTAGGCTTGCACGGATCGGGAGGACCTCAGGAACATACCTGAGGTCGAATTGTGCTTCTCACCCTAACGGTTCTCTCACTGTCACCCAAAAGCAAATGACATTGAGGGCCAGCCTTCCTTTTGGGCCTAATTTTCTAATGGTCGCTGCGCTTAGACCGAGCGAGCTACGGTCAAGCGGGATATCTCGTTGAACTCGGCACGGTCTAGAGATTATGTTTATGCCATTGCCTGCTCTCTGTGTCCTTGAGAACCGCACTTTTCACTCCATCCTTGCTGTGTGTGCGTGTGAGAGATTTTCTTTGACATCTGTTGGGAGAAATGACTGATTTACAGTTCATGAGGGTTACCTAGTCACACATATGAAGTTTTGAAAAGATCTAACCTTTTTAACCCATGGAAACTGCCACTGTGACACAATTAAAGGCACTTCCGGTTGGCACAGGAAGCTATAAATAAACTAATATCATGATTGGGGTATGCCTTTACAGAATCCTGAGTTTTAAGTCTTTACGTTAAGAACTGAGTTATTTACGGAGGGTTTAGTGAGTGTGTTATTTCAGAAAATCATAGAAAATCACAGAAATCTCGCAGAGCTCCGCAGCACACTTTAAAAAGATTCGTAAGAACACCCTGCAACTGGATCTGTAACCGTTGAAAAAAAAAACACCTATCCGTGAACATCACCAAGGTGTAGTTGTACGATTTCTCTTAAATGACGATAGATAAATGGCTGGTTCTTTTTTTATTGACACCGGAGGCTCCTTGACTTTGACGTGAAGTGGAGAAATAATTTCTCTATTTTCATTTTGGACCTTTAATCCCAGATAAATGGCCATAACTCAAAAAACGTTGAGGCCTAGACGCCATCTTGTTCGGGGCCAACTGCCCATTATGCCGCCCCTACGCTCACCGAGTTTCGGCTTCTAAATATTTTCAGTTTTCGAGATAAGGCCCCGTCGTGAATCGTGATGTTTTGTCCAATAGCAATATGATTGCTTATGCCCTCTTGTGGGAATTTCCGGGACAGCGGAAAAATGACCTAAATCTTATTATTTTTGTAAAACGGAAACCGAATGTCCGACAAAGTTCATTTGATGACTTCCTGGTAGGTCCGGCCCTGCCGCTCGGCCCGACGCCGTCCGCGAATTTTACAAACGATTTCGGACGTCTAGTAAGGGACCGTACATTTGCAATATCGACTTTCTCACTAACCATACAGGTACTGCCGAAATCTTCCCTTAAGGTATGTTAGGTCTCCACCAAAGCACAGCCAAAAAAAAAAAAACAAAAAAAAGCAGAAATAAAGATAAAATGAATCACTAAACTTGAATTATCTTCATCAGATGACACTCAATGGACTTCATGTTACTCAATACATTTATGTTTTGTTTGATAAAGTTCATATTTATTATAGAAAAATCTGAGTTTACTTTGGCTATTTAGATTCACTAGTTCCAAAAACATCAAGTGATTTTGCATAGCCACATCGTTTCAACAGAAATACTCATCATACATGTAGATGATAATACAAGTTATACACATGGAATTATAGATATACCTCTCCTTAATGCAACCGCTGTGTCAGATTTCAAAAAAGGTATAAGGAAAAAGCAACACATGCAATAATCTGAGACGGCACTCAGAACAGAAGCCAAATTAGCCACCATGTTGGAGTCAACAGAAACCAGAAAATACATGATAAATGTTTCCTTACATTCGATGAGCTTCATCAGAATGCAGTCCTAGGAATCCCAGGTCTACAATAAATGCTTGATTTGTTCGAAAATGTCCGTTATTTATGTCCAATTAGCTACTTTGGTTAGCGCGTTTGGTAAACAATTCCAAAGTCACAAAGCGCGTATACTATAATGTGACGAAATGTCCAAAAGTTACGCAACAGTCCGTAGAAACATGTCAAACAATGTACTGAATCAATCTTTAGAATGTTGTTTACATATTTCTTGAATAAGGTTCCAACCGGAGAATTAGAATAACTTCAAATGAGCGGTGGAAAGCAGGTGTTTCCCCTGTGAATGCATGGTCAACTCATGGCAGTGGTGACTATTTCCTGTGTCATTCGACCCCCCCTTCACATTAGAGTCATCAGACAAAGTTATATTGACTGTTGACATCTAGTGGAAGGCGTAGGAAGTGAAAACTCATCCATATCTCACTGTAATTTCAATGAGGGCTGGGTTGAAGATATGCCCCCCCCCAAAAGAAAATATTAGGTTTTTGCCTGCCCAATGCCAAGCTTCGGCTGGAGTGCTGCAAGGCTTGCCACCATTGGAATCTGGAGCAGTGGAAATGCATTCACTGGAGTGATGAAACACATCACCAACTGGCAGTTCGACGGACAAATCTGGGTTTGACAGGTGCCAGGAGAACGCTACCTGCCCGAATACATAATGCCAACTAAAGTTTGATGGAGAAAAAATAATGGTCTGGGGCTGTTTCTCATGGTTCTTGCTAGGCCCCTTAGTTCTAGTGAAGAGAAATCTTAACACTGCAACATGCAATTACATTCTAGACAATTATGTGCTTCCAACTTTGTGGCAACAGTTTTGGGGAATGACCTTTCTGTTTTGGCATGTCAATGCCCCTGTGCACAAAGCGAGGTCCATACAGAAATGGTTTGTCAAGATCAATGGGGAAGAACTTGACTAGCCTGCACAGAGTCCTGACCTCAACCCCATCAAACACCCTTTGGGATGAATTTGAATGCCAACTGCAAGCCAGACCTAATCATCCAACATCAGTGCACGACCTCACTAACGCTCTTGTGGCTGAGTGGAAGCTGTTGTAGCAGCAAAGGGGGGACCAACTCCATATTAATGTCCATGATTTTGGAATGAGCTGTTCAATGAGCAGCTATCCACATACATTTGGTCACGTAATGTATGTGTTGTGATAATTGCGTTGTTTGCTCTATAACCTGTTAGTTCATATGCCTTGACACCATGCTATATAGGCCTAAGGCCGAGCCAATAAGAAGAGTGGCATAATAGATTTAACCACACCATTTGTTTCATCACAAAACAGAGCAACATCTGTCTGCTGAAGACCACAAAATATTTTGCATGTAACCAGTGGCGACACATAATTGAGGGCAGGTGGGGGCTTGCCTGTTTTGCATGTGATGTTGGCATTAATACGTGTAACATATCTGTTTGCAAACAACGTAAAAAACAATTTTAGCATTGGGTTATTGAAGCTGCATACAAACTTGGTCTTTTTTTGTTTTCTTGAGTAAGGCAGCTCCAACATGCAGGTGTTTCATTCTAGCTCAGTGCTTTCTGTGGTGGTGGAGCAAGCCAGCAGAAAATACTGAGCTTTGCGTTGTGATTGGCTCAGTGTTCTGTCACACATAGGGACACTACGTCACCGCCAAGTCTAAGGGTAGACTTTGAAAAAATTTGCCCTTCGAGTGCTGCCATAGAGTTACATTAGAAGTGCCCATCCAAGAAGGCTCAAAGTCATTGGCCACAGATAGAATTACGTCAAATCATGTTATATGTTAGTAGCTTTGATTGGACTGACCATGTCAACATCATTCTTAAAAAAATCTTAGCTAGCAGTCATCATCATGAATCAAGTCGAGAATCTACTGACAAATCCTTTTTAATTCTTGTCATATGAAGAGAAATTATAGATAAAACGTATCGGTGCTCATCGGCCATTGGACAAATTCAACAATGAGTGGTTTGGAAGGAATCAGTGACAGTGGCTGTGTGGTCCCAAATCTGGGATTAAGGGGTTCTTTTCCAAGTAACATTCAACACATTGGCCATGCTGTCAAAGAAACATGATTTGTGCCACGCTCATGACAAATATTACCTCGGAACTGCAAAAACTTGACTTCAGTGAGTTCAAGCCTACCTTTTCATGGTTGTTTGATGGTTGTGTTTGCATTTTGCAGAAATCCATTCAGGTGTATTTTGTAGCTAATGGTGAATGTGTTCTAATGATCTAATGTCATGATGTTGCAATGACAGTCCAGTTCAAAGTGAATGATGGCAGGCCTGTGTGGCAAAACACTTGTTTGTATAAAGGCCTAATGTAGCTCTGATTGGCTATAGCGCACAGGTCTGTATAAACTCCGGTCTTGGATAAGACAGATGTTTTTATTCAGTTTTATTTCCCGCAGTCTATTTAATTGTCCAAATGCACAGCCACTTTCCCACTCTATATTGCTATAGAATTTTAAAAATTACTTAGAATGTTTGGGAATTACGAATACTAAGAATTTATGAAAATGTGAAAATGACCATATCTAAGTGGTCAATTGTCAATTTAAAAAAAAATTAAGTGTCATATTCTTCCTGGGGTGTGTACTGTAAATGAACAGATTTGAATCAGATTTCATGTTACCAAAATGCTGTCAGTTCCACTTTAAATGCAACAAGTTATTTTCAAAGAAATGGCTAACAAGAGCAAGCACAGGGCAATAAAAAAACACAGTTCCACTCACCAGATGATGATAATTTGAAACTTAACTTATTGTTGAAAGTTATTATTGAAAAGGGAGAAGCTAACAAATGAGCATCAACATCCTCTTTGATAACACCTGCTGCAAACTGGCCGACGAAGCTAGCAAGCCCGACCATCTGCTCGCTATTACGCAGTGGCCTGCTGGCATTCAAGAAGGCAGAAAAAAACGGTCCCACCCATTATGTTTAACTGTGATTGGTTGATTCCACTGTCACTCCAAAATATTGCCTTAATACAGTTGAATGGCATGTGCCTTTATCTAGCTTCTAATGGCCCAGCCTATTGCTGACTTAGCTAGCTAGATTTATCTAAGAAAATTCCTGATTGGATCTTTTTTTCACTTCAGTGTTAACCTCTTCCTTTCCAACAATAACAGTGGTAGGCCTGATTTCCGACAGCAACAAGACAGCCTATAGGGAGGAGGTCAGAGACGTGGTCATGTGGTGCTAGGACAACAACCTCTCCCTCAACGTGATCAAGACAAAAGGAGATTGTACACTACAGGAAAAAGATGACCGAGCACGCCCCCATTCTCATCGAGGGGGCTGCAGTGGAACAGGATGAGACCTTCAAGTTCCTTGGTGTCCACATCACCAACAAACTAACATGGTGCAAGCACACCAAGACAGTCATGAAGCGGGCACGACACAACCTATTCCCCCTCAGGAGACTGAAAAGATTTGTCATGTGTCCTCTGATCCTCAAAAGGTTCTACAGCTGCACCATCGAGAGCATCCTGACTGGTTGCATCACTGCCTGGTATAGCAACTGCTCGGCCTCCGACCGCAAGGCACTACAGAGGGTTGTGCGCAAGGCACTACAGAGGGTAGGGCCTAGCTTTCTGCCATCCAGGCGGTGTCAGAGGAAGGCCCTAAAAATTGTCAAAGACTCCAGCCACACTAGTCATAGAATGTTCTCTCCTCTACCACACGGCAAGCGGTAGCGGAGTGCCAAGGTAGGCCCAAGAGGCTTCTAACCTCTCTGGGGTAGGGGGCAGTATTTTGACATCCAGATGAAAAGCGTGCCCGTTGCAGTGCTCGTTGCAGTTCCTATGGCTTCCACTAGATGTCAACAGTCTTTAGAAATTGTTCAATATAATTATTTCGTGAAATTAAAAAGTAGTGCTATTCATTGTAAGTGTCACTCCAGGTGGACTCTACTGTTTTGGTGCTCGTGAACTGGAACGCGCTTCACATTTTTTAAATCCGGTATTAGAAACAGTTTATTTTGTCTTAAATTTTATCGATTAATTACATTTATGGTACATGAGGTTGGACTAGGAACGTTTAAAATGTTTGGACCAAGTTTACAGGTAACTTATTAGATACTTCGTAGGCATGTTGGGCGAGTTGAAACCGGTGTATTTCTGAATCAAACACGCCAAATAAATTTGACATTTTTTGGGACATAAAGAAGGACATTATCATACAATAGGACCCTTTGTGACATTTCTGAGACATTTTGGAGTGCCAACAGAAGAAGATATTCAAAGGCATTAATTATATCTGTAACGGCATTCCTCCTCCTCTTCTGAGGACGAGTAGCAAGAAGGATCGGAGGACCAATGCGCAGCGTGGTAGGTGTCCATAACGTTTAACTTATGAAATATGAAACAATAAACGTGAACATGAACAAAAACCGAAACAGTACCATGTGGCAACAAACACTCACACGGAAACAAACACCCACAAATCAAAAGTGAAACCCAGGCTATGATTCTCAAAGACAACTAACGACACCTGCCTCTGATTGAGAACCATACTAGGCTGAAAAAGAAACCAAACATAGATAAACAAACAGACTGCCCACCCCAACTCACGCCCTGACCACATACTAAATAAAGACAAAACAAAGGAAATAAAGGTCAGAACGTGACAGTACACCCCCCCCCCCAAAGGTGCGGACTCCGGCCGCAAAACCTGACCCTATAGGGAAGGGTCTGGGTGGGCGTCCGTCCGCAGTGGCGGCTCTGGCGCTGGATGTGGAGCCCACTTCACCACAGTTTTTCTCCGCCTCGTTGTCCGCCTCTATGGCCTCTTAAACACGGCGACCCTCGCCGCCGATCTCAGACTGGGGACCCTAGAAATGGGTCCCGAATGGACGGGAGATTCCAGCAGCACCGGACAGGCGGCAGACCCAGGCAGCTCCGGAGTGAAGGGCGATTCTGGCATCGCATGGCTGACTGACGGCTCTGGCAGCTCCTGGTTGGCTGACGGCTCATTCAGCTCCTGTCTGGCTGACGGCTCTGGAAGCTCCTGGCTGGCTGACGGCTCTGACAGCTCTTGGCTGACTGGCAGCTCTGGTAGCTCCTGGCTGGCTGACGGCTCTGGAAGCTCCTGGCTGGCTGACGGCTCTGGAGGCCCCTGGCTGGCTGGCGGCTCCTGGCTGACTGGCGGCTCAGGACAGACGGGAGACTCTGGCGGCTCAGGACAGATGGGAGACTCTGACAGTACTGGGCAGGAGGAAGGCTCTGACAGCACTTGACAGGCGGGAGCACCTGTAGGAAGAACACGGAGAGAAAGCCTGGGGCCGGTGACTGCCACCGGAGGGCTGGTGCGTGGAGGTGGCACTGGATAGACCAGACCGTGAAGGCGCACTGGTGGTCTGGAGAGCAGGGCTGGCACCATCCGCCCTTGCTGGCTCCTTACCCTAGCCCGGCAGATGCGGGGAGCTGGGATGTAGCGCACCAGGCTAAGCATGCGTACTGGGGACACTGTGCGCTCCACCGCATGACACGGTGCCTGACCAGTACAACGCCCGCCACGGTAAGCATGGCTAGCAGAGCTGTAGTCCCGAGATGGCACAGGACATGCAGGACTAGGGAGGCGCACAGGAGTCCTGGTGCGTGGGGCTGGCACTGTCTTCACCAGACGGCTAGCACGCACCTCAGGACAAGTATGGAGAGCTGACCCAGGTGACATCAAATCCCCGACATGCTCCGTCGGGCGGATGTCGTGCCTCATGCACCAACACAGCACCTCCCTCATAAATCTAAATATAAAAACAATAAACATGTTAACCGAAACAGTACCGTGTGGAAACAAATACTCATACGGAAATAAACAACCATAACTCAAAAGTGAAACCCACGCTACCTAAGTATGATTCTCAATCAGAGACAACTAACGACACCTGCCTCTGATTGAGAACCATACAGGGCTGAAACAGAAACCAAACATAGAAAAATGAACATAGACTGCCCACCCCAACTCACACCCTGACCATAATAAATAAAGACAAAACAAAGGAAATAAAGGTCAGAACGTGACAATATCGCTATTTCTGACTTTTGTGGCGCACCTGCCTGGTTGAAAAATGATGTGTTTTGAATTTATTTATTTATTTGACCTTTTATTTAACTAGGCAAGTCAGTTAAGAACAAATTCTTATTTTCAATGACGGCCTAGGAGCAGTGGGTTAACTGCCTGTTCAGGGGAACACTATACAACGACAGAATTGTACCTTGTCAGCTCGGGGGATTGAACTTGCAACCTTCCAGTTACTAGTCCAATGCTCTAACCACTAGGCTACCCTGCCGCCCCGGGGCGCTGTCCTCATATAATCACATGTTTTGCTTTCGCCATAAAGCCTTTTTGAAATCTGACACGGAGGCTGGATTTAAGGAGAGGCTGACACGGAGGCTGGATAAAGTTAAGCTTTATTTTGATGTATAACACATATATTTTCAAGAATGTTAAATACTTGAATCTAGTATTTTGGAATTTCGCCCTCTTCAATTTCACCGGATGTAGGCCAGGTGGGATGCTAGCTTCTACCCCCTAGCCATAAGACTCCTGCACATCTAGTCAAATGGCTACCCAGACTATTTGCATTGCATCCCCCCCTCCACACCACTGCCACTCTCTGTTGTCATAGTCCCTTTAATAACTCTACCTACATGTACTTACTACCTCAACTAACCGGTGCCCCCGCACATTGACTCTGTACCGGCACCCCCCTATATATATTATTTTTTACTGCTGCTCTTTAACCTCTTAGTCCGCCCCATCCCGGATCCGGGATCGTGACTACAGCCTCAAGCTCATTACCATAACGCAAAATTAGCGATTTCTGAAAATTGCAAATTAAATGAAATAAATATGCCTGTCCTCAAGCTTATCCTTTTCTTAACAATCCTGTCGTCTCAGATTTTCAAAATATGCTTTAGAACCAGAGAAAATCAATAATTTGTGTAAGAGTGGTGATAGCTAGCTTAGCATTTAGCGTTAGCATTTAGCACGCAACATTCACAAAAACCAGCAAAGGGATCAAATAAAATAATTTACCTTTGAAGAACTTCAGATGTTTCAATGAGGAGACTCTCAGTTACATAGCAGATGTCCAGTTTTTCCTGAAAGATGCTTGTGTAGGACACAACGTTCCGTTTTGTTACTATGCATTTGGCTACCGAAACTAACCGAAAATTCAGTCACCTAAACGTCAAACTTTTTTCCGAATTAACTCCATAATATCGACTGAAACATGGAAAACGTTGTTTGAATCAATCCTCAAGGTGTTTTGTCATATATCTCTTCATTGAAATCCCTTCCCTGGAAGCGTGCATTCTTCTCTGATTCGGATGGAAAAATACTGGTACCTGACTTTTGCGCACCAATTTCCACGCAGACACCGTGCGGGACACTTGGTAATTGTAGGCTCTTATGGTCAATCTTCCAATGATATGCCTACAAATACGTCACAATGCTGCAGACACCTGGGGGAAACGATAGGAAGTGTCCGTTCATTCCTGTCGCATTCACAGCCATATAAGGAGATCATGGAAAACGTGCCTCCAGAAATCCTGTTCATTTCCTGGTCACTCAAACATCTTGGTTTTGCCTGTAGATTTTGTTCTATGGCACTCACAGTGAAAATCTTTGCAGTTCTGGAAACGTCAGTGTCTTCTTTCCAAAACTATCAATTCCAGGTTAATTACTTGTTACTTTTATCTCTTATTCTTATCCATATTTTTTTAAATTGCACTGTTGGTTAGGGGCTCGTAAGTAAGCATTTCACTGTAAGGTTGTATTTGGCTGTTGTATTTGGCGCATGTGACTAATAAAATTTGATTTGATTTGAGGAGAGTAGAGCATTATTTTTGATTTTTTTATGAAAACACTTATAGAAATTGGAAACAATAAATCAGATTAATGTGCAAGTGTCAGTTATGGAGTAGTGCCAAAACCTCAATTTTGCAGCGTTGAAAGAAATCCTTCCAGTAAGTGTCCTCCACTCTGCTGAAGCATTCGGAGGGTACATTGTTGCATCACTGGCCTATTTTCCTTTCACATTGCCAATGTTAAAGTGCTACTCTCTGTGTGTGTGTGTGTGTGTATGTTGGTGTGTGCGTGCGTGCTTCTGAACTAAACAAAAAGCATTTCAAAAACATTGCAGTCAATGTCATGACCCTTTCAGAGCACCGAGCTGAACAATTTCTTTTCAAAGTATAGAGCAGAGCACTGCTGTTTCTCTGTGTAGCAAGTGTATTTAATTGATAATACCTGAGAAGCCGGTGTTTGGAGGATATACTGGCATCGGTGTTGTTACCATGCCAATATATCCTCCAAACTCCGGCTTCAAGGGCATTATCACTTTTATACAACGGGTTACCAACATATTCAAATAATGATTGACATATTTACATTAAAACTATTATTTTGATGAATTTATTCATACTATTTCATCCTTCCATAATATATAGTACCGACACAAATTAGTTAGTTGTATCGGTTCGGTCCAGAGACACGCCCAGTCGTTCAGTATTTTTGTTGCTGTTTCGTCATGGGTTATTTCTGATGTGTATTCATTACGCAGTGTGCTTGCAGCAAATACCTGTCTACTTGTACTGTCAAAGCTATGAATTCCTTAGTCAACATAGAAAAAAATTATAAAACCTTGGGCTGAATGCAGGAACACTATTTCTCCTCACAGAGAAAATATTGAAATACAATGCATGAGAGCAGAGAACACCTACGGCTGTGATGCTGAAAATTTAGACAGAAAGCTTACCACTGTCAAAGTAATATCTCATTAGGTAGTAATGCATGGCAACTACTGTCTGCTGAAAGTGGGAAAAAAATAAGGAGGGGAAGATTGTCAAATGTTGTGAGAGTCTGCCACAAAGCTCAGGGACAGAAATTATTGATGGGGTTTGGAGAGAGGGAAATTCTCAATTCCCAGTGGCACAACTTACAGAAAGAAGCACATGCCTTTGATTGTATGAAATTATATACAGTCCCACCCTGCACTTGGTCTTAAACTATGGCTGGGAAGAGTGAACTCAGAGGAAGCAGAGGCTTCAACTCAAAATGACCCCAAAAAGAGGCATCCAAATATGGTGCTGCTGATACATGACATGCTCCCAATTAGTCCATATCTACAGAGCATTGCATCCCTCTCAGGGGTAAAGATCATGATAAGTAAATGAGAACATACAACACTAATGCTAGTGATAATAGTTGCTATGGTTCCAATCAAATTCAAGACGTACAAATGAATGATACTTTCATAAGAGCTTTAATGAGACCCAAAATGTCTAGGTTTGAAGAGGATTTACTAGAAATCTCAAAATGACTATTGAGTATGCAGGGAAAAACAACTGTTAGTTAATAAAGTCCACTCTATCTTCAGTGCCACAGTAATCTTTCCCCAACACAATAAAAGATAATAAGGAATGGGTACAAATTCATTATCAGAGCTCTTTTAGAACTTATACTATGTCAATACTCAAAAGCAACATATGAGTATGCTTAATAAGAAAAATCCTTTCACAACTCAAAACATGTCCATTTGTTTTTTAAATTTGTAATATGAACATAGGGCTGTTAAATAGTCTGTAAAACTTTACAATGCAGAACCAATCAAAATGTAGGTGTTGTCTTTAGGTTACACAATTCATGTTGTGTTGTCTAGGTTACACAATGTTCATGTTATTTCAAATACCAATTTCTGACATAATGTGTGGCTTTGCCCCATTTGAATTTAGGCATGGATAATTTCAGATTGTAAAGTTGCCTGAGGGAAATTGTCTGAGGACAAAATGGAAAACAAAAACCTTGATAATAAGTACAATTAAGAATGCCCAGGGAACGTTGAGAAGGGAAGATCTTTCTCCCTGTCTACGGACCTCAAAACCCAACTATGTTTTAATACATCTCGAAGATGCTCTGGACCAGGGGTGGCCAACCCTCCTCCTGGAGAGCAACTGATTAATCTGTGGGTTGAATCAGATTGTGTTACCTTCAAAGGTTTTTGGTCATAAACGTTCCATTCCCCACTCACAAGATAGACTACTGCCAACACCCCAAGCCAATAGCATACAGTAGGCCCAAGATGGCACCATCTCATTAACCACCTTGATCCTTGTTTCTTTCGTCAGTCTGTGGAATCTATGTAATGCTGACACCATTAGCTTCAACCCATCATCTCCTAGTTTTTGTGTTATTCCCAAAGCAGAGCTCTGGCATGGGCATTAGGGCCAGATGGCCTAGACTGCCCCTATTGGTTTGCATACTCACTGGAACATGCTGTCATGTATTCAAAACATTCCTCTGCATGTTTGGCAATGACACAGGATTATTACTGTATAATGTGTCTTAGTTATGCAGTACAGTGTCAAAGCATCGGGACGAATCTTTCCTCCGTAGTTTGGGTTTGCTCAGTATTCATTGTTAAAGTTTAACTGCCTGGTCTCAGGGGACATATATAATTAAGATACTCACTTGGCTGAGGAAATGCTGTTGTTTTATGCAGTTCGGTCGAATCGGCATTATGAAGCACAGAAGATGCCTTTTTCTTTTTTTGGTTAAATCCCCAAGTCTTAAAGTCTTAAGACGTTTTTATACTGTAAGACTCAGGTAACCTTGAAAAACTCATAAATATATATACATGTTTTTCTTCTCCCAAAATGTAAGTTATAAAATAATGTTAAGACTTTAATTATTTGTCTGCTTGGTAACTTGGTGCAAAAATACACAGGCAAGTATCTATACTGAAATGATTGCATGTTGCATTTACATTTGTTTTCAAAGATTTGACTGAGTTACAGTTCATATAAGGAAATCAGAAAATTGATAAAAATGAATTTGAGCCTAATCCATCGATTTCACAGACTGGGAATACAGATATGCATGTGTTTTTAGAGGTCATAGATACCTTTAAAAAATAAGGTAGGGGCGTGAATCAGAAAACCAGTCAGTATCTGGTGTGACACATCTCCTTCGCAGAGTTGATCAGGCTGTTAATTGTGGAAGGTTGTCCCACTCCTCTTCAATAGATGTGAAAAGTTGCTGGATATTGGCAAGAACTGTAAAGAATTGTCGTACACATCGATACAGAGCATCCGAAACGTGCTCAATGGGTGACTTCTGTTGAGTATGCAGGCCATGGAAGAACTGGGACATTTACAGCTTACAGGAATTGTGTCCTTGTGACATGGGGCTGTACACTATCATGCTGAAACATGAGGCAATGGCGGGGGATGACTGGCACGGCAATGGGCCTCCGGATCTCGTCACTGTATCGCTGTGCCTTCAAATTGCCAGTGATAAAATGCAAATGTGTTCGTTGTCCGTAACATGCCATTCCATAACCCCACCGCCACCATGGGGCATTCTGTTCACAACGTTGACAACAGCAAACCTCTTGCCGAAACGACACCATACATGTGGTTTGCGGTTGTGAGACCAGTTGGACATATTATGTTGGAGAAATAAACTTGACATTTTCTGATAACAGCTCTGGTGGACATTTTAGCAGTCAGCATGCCAATTGCACGCTTCGTTAAAACTTGAGACATCTGTGGCATTGTGTGACAGAACTGCACATTTTAGTGTGACCTTTTATTGTCCCTAGCACAAGGTTCACCTGTGTAATGATCATGCTGTTTAATCAGCTTCTTGATATGCCACACCTTCCAGGTGGATTTATTATCTTGGCAAAGGAGAAATGCTCACTGACAGGGATTTAAACAAGTTTGTTCACAAAATTTGAGAGAAATAAGCTTTTTGTGCGTATGGAAAATGTCTGGGACCTTTTATTTCAGATCATGAAACATTTGACCAACACTTTACATGTTGCGTTCTGGAGCTCTTGAGCACCGAGCCTGCCCAAGCTTACCTGGCTCGATGCCCACTCTAGCCCGGCCAATAGGAAGGGCTGGTATGAGTCGCAGCTGGCTCTGCACCCGCACTGGAAACACTGTGTGCTCCATAGCATAACACGGTGCCTGCCCGGTCTCTCTAGCCCAACGGTGAGCACAGGGAGTATGCGCAGGTTTCCTACCTGGCATAACTATTCTCCCTTTTAGCTCCCCCCAATATTTTTTTGGGGGTGACTTTCCGGTTTCCAACCGCGTCGCAGTGCTGCCTCCTCATACTCGCGCCTCTCCGCTTTAGCTACTTCAATTTCCTCCTTGGAATGGCGATATTCTCCCGGCTGCGCCCAGGGTCCTTTTCCGTCTAATATCATCTCCCAAGACCAGAAGTCCTCATATTGCTGCTCCTCACAATTAACAGGGAGAGTAGGCTCAGGTCTGACTCCTGACTCTGCCACTCTCTCTCTGCGCTTTCCCCTGTTACCTACGGTTTTCGCTCTGTATAGCCGTGCTTTCCTTTTCGATTCCATCCGTGTATAGCCCTCTTCGCATTGCTGTAGGGAATCCCAGGCGGGCTCCTGCACTCGCTCTGGGTCGGCCGCCCACCTGTCGATTTCTTCCCATGTAGTATACTCCTTGCTTCTGTTGTCCATAACGTCCACCTTCAGATCCTGCCAGTTCACACGCTGCTCGGTCTGTGAATGGTGGTGGGCGATTCTGTAATGTAGTTCGTCTGTTGTTTGTAGAGAGTCAGACCGAAATGCAGCGTGTAGGTTACTCATGACTTTTAATGAAGAAAATAGCGGTACATGAAATAACTGAAAATACGAAAACAACAAATGAGTGACACTAATACAGCCTATCTGGTGACTAACACAGAGACAGGTAAAATCGCCCACGAAATACAACGCGCACTCAAGCTACCTAAATACGGTTCCCAATCCGAGACAACTAGAATCAGCTGACTCCAATTAGGAATCGCCTCAGGCAGCCAAGCCTAACTAGACACACCCCTACTAATACACACTCCCAATTAATACAAACCCCAATACGAAATACAACATATAAACCCATGTCACACCCTGGCCTACCCAAACATATAACAAAAACACAAGATACAATGACCAAGGCGTGACAGAACCCCCCCCCCCTAAGGTGCGGACTCCGGGACGCACCTCAAGAGCATAGGGAGGGTCCGGGTGGGCGTCTGTCCATGGTGGCGGTTCTGGCTCGGGACGTGGACCCCACTCCATAAATGTCCTATTTCCTCCCCTTCGCATCCTGGGATAATCCACCTCCTCCGCCGACCATGGCCTAATAGTCCTCACCCAGATCCCCACATAACTGAGGAGCAGCTCGTGACAGAGGGGCAGCTCAGGGCAGAGGGGCAGCTCGGGACAGAGGGGCAGCTCAGGACAGAGGGGCATCTCAGGACAGAGGGGCATCTCAGGACAGAGGGGCAGCTCGGGACAGAGGGGCAGCTCGGGACAGAGGGGCAGCTCGGGACAGAGGGGCAGCTCGGGACTGAGGGGCAGCTCGGGACTGAGGGGAAGCCCAGTACTGAGAGGAAGCCCAGTACTGAGAGGAAGCCCAGTACTGAGAGGAAGCTCAGGCAGGTAGTAGGCTCCGGTAAATCCTGGCTGGCTGGCGGAACTGGAAGATTCAGGTTGACAAGCAGATCTGGAAGAGACTGGTTGTCTGGAAGATCTGGAAGAGACTGGTTGTCTGGAAGATCTGGAAGAGACTGGTTGTCTGGCAGATCTGGAAGAGACTGGTTGTCTGGCAGATCTGGAAGAGACTGGTTGCATGGCGGCGCTGGGCTGACTGGCGGCACTGGCGGCACTGGGCAGACTGGGAGCACTGGCTGTGCTGGGCAGACTGAGAGCACTGGTGGTGCTGGGCAGACTGGGAGCACTGGCGGCGCTGGGCAGACTGGGAGCACTGGCGGCGCTGGGCAGACTGGGAGCACTGGCGGAGCTGGGCAGACTGGCGGCACTGGCTGAGCTGGGCAGACTGGCGGCACTGGCGGCGCTGAGCAGACGGGAGACTCCGGCAGTGCAGGAGAGAAGAAAGGCTCTGGCTGCGCTAAACAGGCGGGAGACTCCGACAGCGCAGGAGAGGAGAAAAGCGCTGGCTGCGCTGAACAGGCGAGGCGCACTGGAGGCCTGGTGCGTGGTGCTGGAACTGGTGGTACTGGATCGAGGACACGCACAGGAAGCCTGGTGCGGGGAGCTGCTACCGGAGGACTGGTGTGTAGAGGTGGCTCTGGATAGACCGGACCGTGCAGGCGCACTGAAGCTCTTGAGCACCGAGCCTGCCCAAGCTTACCTGGCTCGATGCCCACTCTAGCCCGGCCAATAGGAAGGGCTGGTATGTGCCGCACCTGGCTCTGCACCCGCACTGGAAACACCGTGCGCTCCATAGCATAACACGGTGCCTGCCCGGTCTCTCTAGCCCAACGGTAAGCACAGGGAGTTTGCGCAGGTCTCCTACCTGGCATAACTATTCTCCCTTCCAACCCCCCCCCCCAATAATTTTTGGGGGCTGCTTTTCAGGTTTGCTTGCCAACCGTGTTCCCTCGTATCGTCGGCTCCTATCTCCGGCTGCCTCTGCTCTCCTTAGTGCCTCCACCTGTTCCCATGGGAGGCGATCTCTTCCGGCCAATATCTCCTCCCAAGTGTAACAACCTTTACCATCCAACACGTCTTCCCATGTCCATTCTCCGAATAGTTCGTCCTCCTTTTGCTGCTCCAGCTGTCTACGTCGTTGCCAGTTTACAAGCTGCTCGGTCCGTGAGAGGTGGGTGTTTCTGTAACGCCGTTCGTCTGTTGAAGAAAGAGAGTCGGACCGAAATGCAGCGTGTAGGTTACTCATGACTTTAATGAAAGAATCGCGGTACATGAAATAACTGAAACTAAATACAAAAACAACAGAACGGAACGTGAAACTAATTACAACCTATCTGGTGACTACAACACAGAGACAGGAACAAACACCCACGAAATACAAAGCGAAACTCAGGCTGCCTAAATACGGTTCCCAATCAGAGACAACGATAAGCACCTGACTCTAATTGAGAATCGCCTCAGGCAGCCAAGCCTATACCACACCCCTAATCAGCCGCGATCCCAAATAATACAAACCCCAATACGAAACACAACATATAAACCCATGTCACACCCTGGCCTACCCAAACATATAACAAAAACACAAAATACAATGACCAAGGCGTGACAAACTCTATTCTATGACAAAAACACAATAAGAAGAGGACACGACAAAACCTTTTCCCCCTCAGGAGGCTGAAAAATTTGGCATGGGCCCTCAGATCCTTAAAAAGTTATAGAGCTGCACCAATGAGAGCATCTTGACTGGCTGCATCACCACTTGGTACGGCAACTGCAGAGAGTGGTGAGTACGGCCCAGTACATTGCTGGGGCCGAACTCTTGCCATCCCGGACCTTTATATCAGGCAGTGTCAGAAGAAGGCAAAACAATTGTCAAAGACTCCAGCAACCCAAGCCATAGCCTGCTATCTCTGCTAACGCACGGCAAGCGGTACCAGTGCACCATGCCTGTAACCAACAGGGCCCTGAACAGCTTCCTCTACCAAGCCATAAGAATGGTAAACAAGACTGCTAATTGTCAATGACTACCTGAATTATTAACCTTTTTTAGCACTAACTCTCTTGTACTGACTATGAACCCACATTGAACTCTACCCACACACTCACACATAGTTACAGTTCGTAAAATAAAATCAGGCTATTCAAATAAATAAATTAGGCCATAATCTATGGATTTCATATGACTGGGAATACAGATATGCATCTATTGGTCAAAGAGACCTTAAAAAAATGTAGGGCCGTGGATCAGAAAACCAGTCAGTATCTTGTGTGACTACCATTTGCCTCATATAGTGTGACACATATCCTTTGCATAGAGTTGATCAGGTTGTTGATTGTGGTCTGTGGAATGTTGTCCCACTCCTCTTCAATGGCTGTTGCTGGATATTGGTGTGAACTGGAACATGTCGACCCAGAGCATCCCAAACATGCTCAATGGGTAACATGTCTTGTAAGTGTACAGACACTGGGACATTTTCAGCTTCAGGGTATTGTGTACAGATCCTTGCAACATGAATCTGTGCATTATCTTGCTGAAGCATGAGGTGATGGCGATCTCATCACGGTATCGCTGTGCCTTCAAATTACCAATTTGTGTTTTTTTATTCAGGAGCTTGTGTCTGCCCATACCATAACCCCACCGCCACAATGGAGCACTCTGTTCACAACGTTAACACAAGCAAACCGCTTGCCCACGTGACGCCATACACATGGTCTGCGGTTGTGAGGTCAGTTGGACATACTGCCAAACTCTCTAAAACAACATTGGAGGTGTCTTATGGTAGAGAAATTAACATTAAATTATCTGTCAATATTTCTGTTGGACTTTTCTGCAGTCAGCGTGCCAATTGCATGCTACCTGAAAACTTGAGACATCGGTGGCATTGTGTTGTGACAAAACTGCACATTTTGTCAGGTGAATGGATTATTTTAGAAAATGATAAATGCTCTCAAACAGTAAACAAATGTGGGTAAAGAATCTGAGAGATCAAAGCTTTTTGTGCGTCTGGAAAATTTCTAGGATCTTTTTATTTCAGCTAATGAAACATAGGAACAACATTTTACTTGATTTGTACATACACCTTAGCAAGAGACTCAGTTTTTCACAATTCCTGACATTTTATCTTAGTAAAATTCCCTGTCTTAGGTCAGTTGGGATCACCACTTTTTTTTAATATTGTGAAATATCAGAATAATAGTAGAGAGAATGATTTTTCAGCTTTTATTTCTTTCATCACATTCCCAGTGGGTCAGAAGTTTACATACACTCAATTAGTATTTGGTAGCATTGCCTTTAAATTTTAACGTGGGTCAAATGTTTCGTGTAGCCTTCCACAAGCTTCCCACAATAAGTTGGGTTAATTTTGGCCCATTCCTCCTGACAGAACTGGTGTAACTGAGTCAGGTTTTTAGGCCTCCTTGCTCGCACACACTTCTTCAGTTCTACCCTCAAATTTCTATAGGATGAGGTCAGGGCATTGTGATGGCCACTCCATACCTTGACTTTGTTGTCCTTAAGCCATTTTGCCACAACTTCGGAAGTATGCTTGGGGTCATTGTCCATTTGTAAGACCCATTTGCGACCAAGCTTTAACTTCCTGACTGATGTCTTGAGTTGTTGCTTCAATATATCAACTTAATTTTCTTTCCTCATGATGCCATGTATTTTGTGAAGTGCAATGGGTCTTCCAAATGGACAATGACCCCAAGCATACTTCCAAAGTTGTTGCAAAATGGCTTAAGTAAAGCCTTGGCTGAGATTGGGAGAAGAGCAGGAGTTTGAGAGAGGGAAAGGAATAACTGGACAACAAATAAAATAACCAGAAGTTGAAATTTCAGGAGTACTGAGATAAGTAGAGTAGATAACAAATAAATTATTAACAATACTAGAAACACAGACTGTTAATAGATTAATATTAAGGAAAATATTGGTAACGATAAAACCAAACATAGAAAATGTGGAAAAACTGAGGCTGGCCAAAGGGAGACCAAGAAAACAAGTGGTATAAATGAATAGAACGACAGTAGAAATCTTGAGCGCCCGGTATCCCCTATGCAGGGAAGAATTTACAAAAATATCTCAGAAATGGGAACAACGCACCAAGAAAATAGGCACGATATGGACAGAAAGAGGAACGTTTCATGTCTCGGTGTGTGAGGAAATGGATGCACTGATAAAAAATTATAAGACAAGTGACACAGGGAAGAAGAGAGGGGACAAGAAAGAAAGAGAAAAAGAGGTACTGAGGATGTTTAAAAAAGATTGGATTGTTGAAAAGTATAAAGACAGCGAGAGGAATGTTGAAGAAAGATAATGAAATGTCAGACAGGAAGAAGGTGGAATGGTTTACAAAACTACCATACACCAGTGGGCAATACCCCCTGGTGTTGGGAGTGGTGGAAATAAAGGGAGAAATAGAGATGGAAGAGTAGAAGAAGACTCCCTAGGTGCCCTCTCAGGTAAAAGAAAAGGACCTGGAAATAACAGGGGAGACTGAGCAAGGTGCAGGAAGGAACCCAGAAAAGTTGAACTGTTATGAAGGATTAAGTGAGGCCTTGGCAAAAATGCAAGTGAAAAAAAGATGAAGAATCACTGGAAGAGGACATAATCGCTGAAATGGAAGCAAAAAGCAAAAGAGTGGACAGCGAAATAAGAAGGCTAGAAAAACACTTACTTGAAAAGAGGGAGAGAGCAAAAGACAAAGAGTGACAAGTACATGCGTATAGGGAACGAGATGCGGAGAGTGGAGAAGATATAGTCAGGAGAAAAAGAGGGCTGTGGAGTAGGATGAAGATGAAAGAATTTGAAAGATATAGTGCACAATGTCCAATTTTGATAGAAGGACCTAAAGGGCACTATATCCCATGGGGCTCGCAGGACCTGGAAGGGCTGGTTGCCCGCCTACCTGATCTCCATGATGAAGCAGGTAAATGGATAAGGACCAGATGCATATCTACATGGACAGCTGAAACGATGGAGGCTGGAAACAGAATGGAATCCAGAGGGGGACTCACTGATGACAACTCTGTTCCAAAACTCAGTAATAGAAGCCATGCCTCAGCCAGTGAGAAGCAGGCTGGAGGACGTAGTGGGACTGACTTCAAAATCACATAAAGAATATTCTGTGACCATGTAATCCATGCAGTGGAACTATACAGAAAGGGTGAACAAATAACCCAAGTAACAAGGAAAAGACATTCAGAGGAAGCTAACACAGCTCCAGCTGGAAGAACTAACGAACAAAGGAAAAAAGAAAGTCCAAGCTCCAGTGATAGGCCCTGTGCCTGAAGCAGGAACAATGGCTGCAGTCTCCTCTGGAGGGCTACAAACTGCCTCCTGTCCAGCAGGCCCAAGTACAACCCACACCACGAGTCGTGAATGTGTATGCACAACAACCCCAACAATGGAATAATGGTAATAGGCAACAAAGACCTCCGCAAAACAATCACAGAGGACGAAACAGGGGCCCGCAGGGACCACCGGCGATCTTTTGGGGATGCCAACAGCCAGGACACACTAGAAGAAATTGTCCTATTAACCCCTGGCAACAACAGGGAAACAGGAACCAAAATAATTGGAAACAGCCCAGAGGAGGCGGGAAACAAAATCCGAACCAACCACAGGGCCCTGTGAACCCATGGCCAGGGCCTAATCAGGGATACTAGGGGTGCCCAGAGAATCCTACAGGGGAGGGCCAGGATTAAATCAACATGCTAATGACAGGAGAGACAGCAAATGTGTATTGGTTAGGGGTTATTAAGACAGAAATCGATAAAACTGTAAAGAAATGGGGAAGGTTTACCCAGGCTTAGATATCTGAAGCTGATAGAACAAAACCAGAGTTTTACTGCACAATGCAGTATGACCTCTACCAAGATCATTTATTGGAACAACTTTGGATTATAATTGCAAAATCAGTACCAATTATGTCCCAGTACATAATTATAGGGAAAGTGGGCAGCAATGGATGTAATGGACAGGGATGGTTCAGACTTTGTGGAACAATTGTATAATATTTCTGATTCCGTTCCACACATTACATTGACAATAAATAAGGGAGCTATAGCAAATAAGGGATCTATAGCAAAGGATTTAGGTCTCATGATGAAACAAGCAAAAATAAGAACTAAACAGAGAATCCACTGATGTATCACTCTAAAGATGAGGCCTTAATTTTTGAACCTTTATTTTACTAGGCAAGTCAGTTAAGAACATATTTTTATATACAAAGATGGCATAGTGGGATAACTGCCTGTTCAGGGGCAGAACAACAGATTTGTACCTTGTCAGCTCGGGGGTTTGAACTTGCAACGTTCCGGTTACTAGTCCAACGCTCTAACCACTAGGCTACCCTGCCTCCACAACAGTAATGAATGGGACCCAAAGGAGGTAGAAGTTACGGCTAACCAACAAGTACAATTAGGAAAAGGGATAGCACCAGATAACCAGCAAAGGCAGGAAATGGAAGAAAGTGTACCGAATGGCGTGTGGTCACAACATGATACAGATGTTGGATTGGTAAAATCAGCAAGTCCTGTGTGCATTTAAGTAAAACCAGACGCATTCCCCTGGAATGCCCAAAACTATATGAAACCAGAATCGGAAGAAGGTTTAAGCATGACTATTGAAAGGTTAATAGAAGCAGGGGTATTAATAAAAACACAAAGCTGCTGTCATATACCTCTATTGCTCATCCTTAAAGCAGATGGAAAGAAATGGAGACTGGTACATGACTTAAGAGCAATAAATGACATAGCACAGAACTGGCTTGTGGAAGTTCCAAACCCTCACACGCTGCTGACTAATGTTCCCCCAGATGCCAAGTACCTTATAGTGATTGATTTATGTGGAGCATTTTTTGGTGTGCCCCTGGCGGAGGAGTGCAGACATCTGTTTGCGTTTACGTACAAAGAAAAACGGTAAACATATATACTGACTCGGCATATGCACACGGAGTATGCCACTTATTTGGCGCTGTGTGGAAACAAAGATTTAGAAAATTGATGGAACACCCACACAGCATCACAAACAAACTGTAAAATGAATGATGGCATTGATGTAACCTAAAAGCCTAGCGATAATAAAATGCCAAGCACATAAAAAAGGAAATTACTTCATTGTTAAAGGAAATAACGCAGCAGATGAGGCAGCGAGAAAGGCATCTAAGTGCACCATTCCAATATTAACAGCCCCAATGGTTATCATTGAATCTACACCTCAGCCAGATGAAATAATTAGAATACAGAAACAAGCTGGGCCCTATGAGCAATCCATGTGGCACCAGAGAGGGGCAACCAAAGATATGAAGGAAGGGACTATGGAGATCCCATGAAGGGACCATAGTGGCACCTACTATGTTGCTTAATTTACTAATTACTGAGCATTGCGCAAGGGGGGAAGTGGTAAGACAAATTTAAAAGGCAAGGATTCTGGTCACCCTAACTACAGGCAATGGTGGATTGTTATGCAGGTGAATGAGGACCCAAAAGCGACTTAACAGAAACAGAGTTTATTCCAGTCTTAACAAAAAACGATTAATCCTGAATTCTTTCACTGGTAATGTCCAAACAGGAATAACTGAAATCCTCTAGTCAGTAGAGGGGAACAACAGGAGATGCGACCACAGACTGCAGGTCGCTTCGGGTTGGCGCAGGCCGTAGCTGATAGAGACACCTGCTCGCACGCAGCATCTGAAGAAGGCAAAAACACGACAGGACGGAACAAGGACACAGTACAGCAAACAAGGATCCGACAAGGACAGAAGCGGAAACAGAGGGAGAAATAGGGACTCTAATCAGAGGGCAAAATAGGGGACAGGTGTGAAAGAGTAAACGAGGTAGTTAGGAGAATGAGGAACAGCTGGGATCAGGAACGGAACGATAGAGAGAGAGAGAGAGAGAGAGAGGGAGAGAGATAGAGAGAGGGAAAGAACCTAATAAGACCAGCAGGGGGAAACGAATAGAAGAGAAAGCACAGGGACAAGACATGACAATCTATGACAAAACATGACAGTGGATGATGCATTAGCAAAATGTGAGGTGTGTGCACAAAACAAATATTTGAAATGGAATAACCACACCCATAGGTCATATACCAGTCCCAGAAGGGCCATTTTGACATTTACTAATAGACTACGTGGAAATTATAAAGAAGGTAAATGGTAAAAGATACATGTTGGTTATAATAGTTAGGTTTAGCAGATGGGTACCATCAGCAGATGTGGGATCAGGAACAGTGATACAAATTTTAACCAGATAAGTAATATATGGAACCCTCAAGGCTATACTGAATAAAATGTGTGCTAGCGCAAAGCTTAATTGGGTGGATGCACGAACACTTGCTCTAATGAGTTACCGCATGCAAACTAACAGAAATATGCATCTACTGTAACCCCACATGAAGTGCTTACCCATGCCAGTGTCAGTTCTAAGAGGGCCCTATAAAGGTCCCTCATTAGAGCGATTCGAAATGGAGTTAAAAGCATATGTGAGACAACTAACTGCTATACATGAAGTTATTTATCTCCAGGAAAAAGAGTGAGATCCTGAACCAGGACCAGAGGTTCCTGGTCCAGTGATCCCAGGAGATCGGGTCTACATCCGAGCGTTCTGGAGGAAGTGGAATGAGCAAAGGCGAGAGGGTTCCTATCGAGAAGCTGAAAAACAGCTTCTATCTCAAGGCCATCAGACTGTTAATTAAACAGCCATCACTAACATAGAGAGGCTGCTGCCAACATACCGACTCAAATCTCTGGCCACTTAAATAAACAGACTTAATAAAAGGTATATAAATAAAAGGTCACTTTAAATAACGTTTACATATCCTACATTACCCATATCATATGTATATACTGTATTCTACACCATCTTCTGCATCTTGCCAATGCCACACACTATCATCCATATATGTATATGTACATATTCTTGTACATCCCTTTACATTTGTGTGTATAAGGTAGTTGTTGTGAATTTCTTAGATTTACTTGTTAGATTTTACTGCATAGTCGGAACTACAAGCATAAGCATTTCGCTACACTCACATTAACATCTGCTAACCATGTGTATGTGACCAATAACACATTTGACAAGGTGGATTTGACAAGGTGGTCCTAGCGACACGAACAGCCATCCAGGTGAAAGGAAGCACTATGTGGTACCATCTAAACCACTGCACCCGAGTTCTAGAGGGTATCGGTGAGTGACCATCGAGCACGAGGAAGCAGAGGATATTGATACACCAGGCAGGAGCCAGGAAGAAGCAGAGGGAGAAGAGGACCAAAATGCAATTACCGAGAGTCAACAGGCACTCCTTCCTGAACACCCAGAGAATCAGAGGTGGGGAGAGAGTGACATGTGCACTGTTATTGATGGGATATCTACTGCATATACCCCAAACGCAGGCAATGATGCAGGAGAAGGAGAAACAACAGGAAATGGATGGGACATCCCTGCCATCGACTTCTCTGCCCTCTCATGTCCCTGTAACAGAGATCTGGTAAAAGAACAACTACGGAGGGAAGCAGAAGAAAATGACTTGTATGAATGGGCTCAATAAACCGTGTCTAAATTAAGACAGACAAATTGCTTATTGTGTGCGTCTTCTCCACTGAAATAATTAGTGGTGGTACCTAAATTCACTGGCTTCCAGTTGAAGCTCGCATCCGCTACAAGACCATGGTGCTTGCCTACGGAGCTGTGAGGGGAACGGCACCTCAGTACCTCCAGGCTCTGATCAGGCCCTACACCCAAATAAGGGCACTGCGTTCATCCACCTCTGGCCTGCTCGCCTCCCTACCACTGAGGATGTACAGTTCCCGCTCAGCTCAGTCAAAACTGTTCGCTGCTCTGGCTCCCCAATGGTGGAACAAACTCCCTCACGACGCCAGGACAGCGGAGTCAATCACCACCTTCCGGAGACACCTGAAACCCCACCTCTTTAAGGAATACCTAGGATAGGATAAAGTAATCCTTCTCACCCCCCTTAAAATATTTAGATGCACTATTGTAAAGTGGTTGTTCCACTGGATGTCATAAGGTGAATGCACCAATTTGTAAGTCGCTCTGGATAAGAGCGTCTGCTAAATGACTTAAATGTAAATGTAAATGTAAACCTAATCCTTATGATTATAGGGACTGTGCTGACTTTAATCAAAACTTTTGCTTTTGCTTTGAGATCAGAAAGGCCTTATTGTCCAGCTGAAATGTTTGTTATATTTGGGTAATCGACACTATCAAAGATACTACAACCAAACAGGCTGAGGAAAATTGTCTCAAGAATTGGATGTACGGGTGGAAGCACAGAAGTTCGAGACCCCATATAAATATTGAATATATTATAAACATCAATATGAATGTTTTAACAGCCCAGAAGGAGAACACGAGATGGGGAAGTTCAGAGGCACATGTGAGACCACATGGCACTTAACTAATAACACCAATTGGAATGCAGACGCACCAAAAGGGGCTACGTATCAAGCAGCCGGAAGTTGGGTGGGAAAAGTAATTGCTCACGATAGATGTCAAAATCACACTCTAGCACTTCCATTAATTGCACCACATGAAGAACATACTGTGGTAGTGGCAGATTTCATCTGGATATATGGAGGGAAAAGATCAAGGGCAACATTACCAAAATGATGGACAGGCCTTTGTGCAAGGGTTGGGTGGATTCAACAGATAACTGTCACTGAATGGAATCCTAGTGATACTAAGCAACAAACTACAGCATATAGAGTAAGGAGAGAATATAGGTCTGACCCCAAGGTCTATTTAGATGCAATAGGACAACCTAGAGGAATCCCCAAGGAATACAAAGCAAGAGATGAGGTTAAGTCAGGTTTGAATCAATATTTCTCTGGACAGCGGCAAACAAAAATCTATAATGGATTAATTATATTTACTATAACCAACAAAGATGAATTAATTATACAGACGCTGCATTGACAGCTTTGGGAGAACAAGTACAGGCCGCAAGCAGAGTGACATGGCAGAACAGGCAGGCCTTGAATTGGCTCTTAGCAGAAAAAGGTGGCGCTTGTTATGTTTGGAGATGAATGCTACACCTTCATCTCCAATAACACTGCCCCAGATGGTTCATTTACGAAGGCAATGAGCAAATTAAAAGGACTATGACAGGAAGTACAGAACAATGCTGGACATGATTCCCATGCCTGGGACTGGTTGGACTTAATCCTGGGAAAATGGGGAGCAATGTTGTGATGGGAGTGGTATTCTGTTGTGTTTGACCTTTTCTGAAATCTATCCTCATCCAAACCAGCGTAAAACAGATGACTGTACAGACAGTCATTACCCTGCACCTGGAGCTCCAGGACAATATACCAACAAAGATGGAAAACCGTGTAATGCTAAAGGAGGATCATTGGACTGGAAATCCTCAATGCCTGTGGGAAGTAGCTCTAGAGGGAGAAAGGGCTTCTCGTACCTATCAAGAACAACAACAATTGTTAGAGACTGAAATAGATGGTGAACTTCCTGACGTATATCCAGATCCGGACTATATGATTAATACTAATCACAGGTTTCAACCAAATGTAGGAGCACATTGGCCCCAACAGTGCCCTAACAGAGGGTATTGTAAGTGGTGTTCAAAGGGATGAAAAATAAAATATGGAAATGATCATCATTTTGAACCCTTGGATTGGGCAATGTGTCAAAGGGGGGATTTCCCATTGTATTCTGATGAAAAGTGTGTTCAGTTAATATACAGTTGAAGTCGGAAGTTGACATACACTTGGGTTGGAGTCATTAAAACAAATTTTTAAACCACTTCAAACATTTCTTGTTAACAAACTACAGTTTTGACATCTACTTTGTGCATGACACAAGTAATATTTCCAACAACAGATTATTTCACTTACAATTCACTCTATCACAAGTCCAGTGGGTCAGAAGTGTACATACACTAAGTTGACTGTGCCTCTAAACAGCTTGGAAAATTCCAGAAAATGATATCATGACTTAAGAAGCTTCTGCTAATTGTCATAACTTGAGTCAATTGGAGGTGTACCTGTGGATGTATTTCAAGGCCGACCTTCCAACTCAGTGCCTCTTTGCTTGACATCATGGAAAATCAAAAGAAATCAGCCAAGACCTGAGAAAAATTATTGTAGATGTCTACAAGTCTGGTTCATCCTTGGGAGCATTTTCCAAATGCCTGAAAATACCACGTTAATCTGTACAAACAATAGTACGCAAGTATAAATACCATGGGACCAAGCAGCCATCATACCGCTCAGGAAGGAGACGCGTTCTGTCTCTTAGAGATGAACATACTTTGGTGAGAAAAGTGCAAATAAATCCCAGAACAGCAGCAAAGGACCTTTTGAAAATGCTGGATGAAACTGTTACAAAAGCATCTATATCCACAGTAAAACGAGTCCTATACGAAAATAACCTGAAAGGCCACTGGGCAAGGAAGAAGCCGCTGCTCCAAAACCACCATTAACAAAGCCAGACTACATTTTACAACTGCACATGGGAACAAAGATCGTACTTTTTGGAGAAGTGTCCTCTGGTCTAATGAAACAAAAATAGAACTGTTTGGCCATAATGACCATCATTATGATTGGAGGAAAAGGGGGGAGGCATGCAAACCAAAGAACACCATCCCAGCCGTGAAGCACGGTGGTGGCAGCATCATGTTGTGGGGGTGCTTTGCTGCAGAAGAGACTGGTGCACTTCAAAAAATATATGGCTTCATGAGGAAGGAAATTATGTAGATATATTGAAGCAACATCTCAAGACATCAGTCAGGAATTTAAAGCTTGGTCACAAATGGGTCTTCCAAATCCACAATGACCCCACGCATACTTCCAAAGTTGTGGCCAAATGGCTTAAGGACAACAAAGTCAAGGTATTGGGCTGTCCATCACAAAGCCCTGACCTCAATTCTATAGAACATTTGTGGGGAGAACTGAAAAAGTTTGTGCGAGCAAGGAGGCCTACAAACTTAACTCCGTTGCAACAGCTCTATCAGGAGGAATGGGGCATAATTCACACAAATTATTGTGGGAAGCTTGTGGACGGCTAACCGAGACGTTTGACCCAAATTAAACAATTTAAAGGCAATGCTATCAAATACTAATTGAATGTATTTAAACTTCTGAACCACTGGGAATGTGATGAAAGAAATAAAAGCTGAATAAATAATTCTCTACTATTATTCTGACTTGTCACATTCTTAAAATAAAGTGGTGATCCCAACTGACCTAAGATCTTAGCTGACCTAAGACAACAAATTTTTACAAGGATCAAATGTCAGGAATTGTGAACATTTACATTTAAGTCATTTAGCAGACGCTCTTATCCAGAGCGACTTACAAATTGGTGCATTCACCTTATGACATCCAGTGGAACAGTCACTTTACAATAGTGCATCTAAATCTTAGGGGGGGGGTGAGAAGGATTACTTATCCTATCCTAGGTATTCCTTAAAGAGGTGGGGTTTCAGGTGTCTCCGGAAGGTGGTGATTGACTCCGCTGTCCTGGCGTCGTGAGGGAGTTTGTTCCACCATTGGGGGGCCAGAGCAGCGAACAGTTTAGACTGGGCTGAGCGGGAACTGTACTTCCTCAGTGGTAGGGAGGCGAGCAGGCCAGAGGTGGATGAACGCAGTGCCCTTGTTTGGGTGTAGGGCCTGATCAGAGCCTGGAGGTACTGAGGTGCCGTTCCCCTCACAGCTCCGTAGGCAAGCACCATGGTCTTGTAGCGGATGCGAGCTTCAACTGGAAGCCAGTGGAGAGAGCGGAGGAGCGGGGTGACGTGATAGAACTTGGGAAGGTTGAACACCAGACGGGCTGCGGCGTTCTGGATGAGTTGTAGGGGTTTAATGGCACAGGCAGGGAGCCCAGCCAACAGCGAGTTGCAGTAATCCAGACGGGAGATGACAAGTGCCTGGATTAGGACCTGCGCCGCTTCCTGTGTGAGGCAGGGTCGTACTCTGCGGATGTTGTAGAGCATTAACCTACAGGAACGGGCCACCGCCTTGATGTTAGTTGAGAACGACAGGGTGTTGTCCAGGATCACGCCAAGGTTCTTAGCGCTCTGGGAGGAGGACACAATGGAGTTGTCAACCGTGATGGCGAGATCATGGAACGGGCAGTCCTTCCCCGGGAGGAAGAGCAGCTCCGTCTTGCCGAGGTTCAGCTTGAGGTGGTGATCCGTCATCCACACTGATATGTCTGCCAGACATGCAGAGATGCGATTCGCCACCTGGTCATCAGAAGGGGGAAAGGAGATTAATTGTGTGTCGTCTGCATAGCAATGATAGGAGAGACCATGTGAGGTTATGACAGAGCCAAGTGACTTGGTGTATAGCGAGAATAGGAGAGGGCCTAGAACAGAGCCCTGGGGGAAACCAGTGGTGAGAGCGCGTGGTGAGGAGACAGATTCTCGCCACGCCACTTGGTAGGAGCGACCTGTCAGGTAGGACGCAATCCAAGCGTGGGCCGCGCCGGAGATGCCCAACTCGGAGAGGGTGGAGAGGAGGATCTGATGGTTCACAGTATCGAAGGCAGCCGATAGGTCTAGAAGGATGATAGCAGAGGAGAGAGAGTTAGCTTTAGCGGTGCGGAGCGCCTCCGTGATACAGAGAAGAGCAGTCTCAGTTGAATGACTAGTCTTGAAACCTGACTGATTTGGATCAAGAAGGTCATTCTGAGAGAGATAGCGGGAGAGCTGGCCAAGGACGGCACGTTCAAGAGTTTTGGAGAGAAAAGAAAGAAGGGATACTGGTCTGTAGTTGTTGACATTTGAGGGATCGAGTGTAGGTTTTTTCAGTAGGGGTGCAACTCTCGCTCTCTTGAAGATGGAAGGGACGTAGCCAGCGGTCAGGGATGAGTTGATGAGCGAGGTGAGGTAAGGGAGAAGGTCTCCGGAAATGGTCTGGAGAAGAGAGGAGGGGATAGGGTCAAGCGGGCAGGTTGTTGGGCGGCCGGCCGTCACAAGACGCGAGATTTCATCTGGAGAGAGAGGGGAGAAAGAGGTCAGAGCACAGGGTAGGGCAGTGTGAGCAGAACCAGCGGTGTCGTTTGACTTAGGAAACGAGGATCGGATGTCGTCGACCTTCTTTTCAAAATGGTTGACGAAGTCATCTGCAGAGAGGGAGGAGGGGGGTGGAGGGGGAGGAGGATTCAGGAGGGAGGAGAAGGTGGCAAAGAGCTTCCTAGGGTTAGAGGCAGAAGCTTGGAATTTAGAGTGGTAGAAAGTGGCTTTAGCAGCAGAGACAGAAGAGGAAAATGTAGAGAGGAGGGAGCGAAAGGATGCCAGGTCCGCAGGGAGGCGAGTTTTCCTCCATTTCCGCTCGGCTGCCCGGAGCCCTGTTCTGTGAGCTCGCAATGAGTCGTCGAGCCATGGAGCGGGAGAGGAGAACCGAGCCGGCCTGGAGGATAGGGGCCATAGAGAGTCAAAGGATGCAGAAAGGGAGGAGAGGAGGGTTGAAGAGGCAGAATCAGGAGATAGGTTGGAGAAGGTTTGAGCAGAGGGAAGAGATGATAGGATGGAAGAGGAGAGAGTAGCGGGGGAGAGAGAGCGAAGGTTGGGACGGCGCGATACCATCCGAGTAGGGGCAGTGTGGGAAGTGTTGGATGAGAGCGAGAGGGAAAAGGATACAAGGTAGTGGTCGGAGACTTGGAGGGGAGTTGCAATGAGGTTAGTGGAAGAACAGCATCTAGTAAAGATGAGGTAGAGCGTATTGCCTGCCTTGTGAGTAGGGGGGGAGGTGAGAGGGTGAGGTCAAAAGAGGAGAGGAGTGGAAAGAAGGAGGCAGAGAGGAATGAGTCAAATGTAGACGTGGGGAGGTTAAAGTCGCCCAGAACTGTGAGAGGTGAGCCGTCCTCAGGAAAGGAGCTTATCAAGGCATCAAGCTCATTGATGAACTCTCCGAGGGAACCTGGAGGGCGATAAATGATAAGGATGTTAAGCTTGAAAGGGCTGGTAACTGTGACAGCATGGAATTCAAAGGAGGCGATAGACAGATGGGTACGGGGAGAAAGAGAGAATGACCACTTGGGAGAGATGAGGATCCCGGTGCCACCACCCCGCTGACCAGAAGCTCTCGGGGTGTGCGAGAACACGTGGGCGGACGAAGAGAGAGCAGTAGGAGTGGCAGTGTTATCTGTGGTGATCCATGTTTCCGTCAGTGCCAAGAAGTTGAGGGACTGGAGGGAGGCATAGGCTGAGATGAACTCTGCCTTGTTGGCCACAGATCGGCAGTTCCAGAGGCTACCGGAGACCTGGAACTCCACGTGGGTCGTGCGCGCTGGGACCACCAGATTAGGGTGGCCGCGGCCACGCGGTGTGGAGCGTTTGTATGGTCTGTGCAGAGAGGAGAGAACAGGGATAGACAGACACATAGTTGACAGGCTACAGAAGAGGCTACGCTAATGCAAAGGAGATTGGAATGACAAGTGGACTACACGTCTCGAATGTTCAGAAAGTTAAGCTTACGTAGCAAGAATCTTATTGACTAAAATGATTAAAATGATACAGTACTGCTGAAGTAGGCTAGCTGGCAGTGGCTGCGTTGTTGACACTACACTAATCAAGTCGTTCCGTTGAGTGTAATAGTTTCTACAGTGCTGCTATTCGGGGGATAGCTGGCTAGCTAGCAGTGTTGTTTACGTTACGTTGCGTTAAAAGAACGACAATAGCTGGCTAGCTAACCTAGAAAGTCGCTCTAGACTACACAATTATCTTTGATACAAAGACGGCTATGTAGCTAGCTATGTAGCTAGCTACGATCAAACAAATCAAACCATTGTACTGTAATGAAATGAAGTGAAAATGTGATACTACCTGTGGAGCGAAGCAGAATGCGACCGGGTTGTTGAGTTCTGTTCGGAAGACGTTGGCTAGCTGTTGGCTAGCTAGCAGTGTCTCCTATGTTAAGGACGACAAATAGCTGGCTAGCTAACCTCGGTAAATTAAGATAATCACTCTAAGACTACACACTCTAAGCTACGCAATTATCTTTGATACAAAGACGGCTATGTAGCTAGCTAAGAAGAAATTGCTAAGATTAGACAAATCAAACCGTTGTACTATAATGAAATGTAATGAAAAAGTTATACTACCTGCGGAGCGAAATGCGGATGCGACCGCTCGCTCCAACCCGGAAGTACAAAAAACTGAGTTTAAATGTAGTTGGCTAAGGTGTATGTAAACTTCCGATTTCAACTGTACATACATTCAGTATATCAATTGTTGAATGATATTATAAATTATGTTAGACACGCTGAGTATTTGTTTCGTCTAAACGTATATGCAACATATTGTTTTTCCGGTTACAAGAGTCCATGGACCATGCCCTGAATCTTCCGACAGGTTTAACACTTACACTAAAATGATTTTTGGAGAGGTGTCTGTGAGGGAGGGCCACATGTTTAGGTGTCATATTGAGAACAATGTTATAAGGAATTATGAGGTTGAGTTTATTGTTTTTATTATATTCTACATAACTGAGAAAATATTGGGCAAGGCAGAGCAATGCATGCACATGCTTATACACGATATGTTCAAGGACAACTGGCTGGCGGATGGATCTTTTACTTCTCTCTAGCTATATGTGAAAGGAGATGTTTGGTCCTGATTCCCCAGTACGGATGAGAAGAGGAGCAACGGTTGATAAGGAAAATGAGAGGCAGATTGTCTCCATAGCATTACATACAGAAGGTACTTCTCCTTCTCACTTGTACTGGATCAAATTTAAGGGCTGGGACTTAGTAAATCCCAAAGGGGGGAATATATGGGTGTTTTCTGTTAAGATAATGTGTTTTTTGCTATAAGGCTGAATAGCACTAAAGGAAGTAAGCAAAGGCACTATGTGTAATCCTGTTATTGAGTGTACTTATTGGTATAATTCTATATTTGCCTAAAGTTATCTGTATGTAATCCTTTAATGGCCATTAGTAATATTATAGTCCGATAATTGCATGTAGAAATCTTATAATTGTCTATAGTAATCTGTAATTGTTATATTCTGGAAATAATGTACAGGCCCGCCACCAATATAATTGATCCAAGGAACTAGAGGGGAGGGGAAACCCCACCTAGAGGAAAGAAATTAGATTTGGAAACAATGGTGGAGTAAAGCCGAGGGGACATGGTTATTAGCATAAAGTGGAGGGACTGTGAAACCTGTATAATTATGAAACTGTATAAAAGGATTGGAATGAGACTGAGTCCGGCAGTTGCTCCATGGACCAACTCGGCTTGTTACATTGTAATAAAGTCTATTTGAGAGATATTATTGAACCAATATTTCCACAACACTAGTCACAAGCTAGAATTGGGATCATTTGCTTAAATATATTGACCTGAGAACTGCAGCAAAAACAGTAGCTAAATGGAATGGATGTCAGTAATCTTATGATTAAAATCATAGTGGGAAATTCGAGTTGAATCAAAAGGCATTCAGCCATGGCATTGTAAACATTCTCATTTGGTGAGCTAACTTTAGCATAACTAGCTAGCTACTGAGTATGTGCAAATGCTATCGAAAGAAAAGGCTGGGGATGTGTTTATGGTTGAACATTCTTTATGTTTTCCTTCAAAATAGTTGCTCAAACTGTGTGCATTATGGATGTTTAAAACATCTTCGGGACAGGGGGCAGCATTTTCACTTTTGGATAAATAGTGTGCCCAATTTCAACTTCCTGTTACTCATCCCCGGAATATAAGATATGCATATCATTAGTAGATTTGGATAGAAAACACTCTGAGGTTTCTAAAACTGTTTGAATCATGTCTGTGAGTATAACAGAACTTATGTAGCAGGCAATATCCCGAGGACAAATCATTCAGATTTTTTGTTTTTGAGGTCACTGTCTATTAAATTAAATTCATTGGGAAACTAGATTTCTAATGGACTTGTTTGGAGTTCCTACCGCTTCCACTGGATGTCACCAGTCTTTAGAAATTGGTTGAGGTTATTCCTTTGTGTAATGAAGAAGTACGGCCATCTTGAATGACTGTCACGTTGTGTACTGTTTGAGAGTTGCGCAAGACCAGAAAGGTAGCGTTAGTTTGTTGTCTTCCTGTATTGAACACAGATAGTCCCGTATACAATTTGATCGATTATTAACGTTTAAAAATACCTAAAGTTGTATTACAAAAGTAGCTTAAAATGTTTTGGCAAAGTTTATAGGTAACTTTTTAGATATTTTGTAGTGACGTTGCGCTAGTTGGAAGCTATGTTTTTCTGGATCAAACACGCCAAATAAATTGACATTTTGGATATATATCGACATAATTAACGAAAATAGGACCATTTGTGATGTTTATGGGACATATTGGAGTGCCAACAAAAGAAGCTCGTCTAAGGTAAGGCACGATTTATATTTTATTTCTGTGGTTTGTGTAGCGCCTGCAGGGTTAAAATATGCTTTCTCTTTGTTTACTGTTTACGGCAAAAAGCCTTTTTGAAATCTGACGTGTTGGCTGGATACACAACGAGTGCAGCTTTAATTTGGCATTTTACATGTGTGATTTAATGAAAGTTTGATTTTTTATCGTATTTTATTTGAATTTGGCGCTCTACATTTTCCCTGGCAATTGGCCAAGTGGGATGCAAGCGTCCCCCCTATCCCAGAGAGGTTGTTAAGCACCTCAGCACAAGAGACAAACAGCTCTGCAGCAGCTAGATGCCAAGACCAGGGGGACAGGGTTCTAGTCTGGAAGCATACTTTCCACTGTGCTTAGAGGGCACTTTCTGGACAGCAGTTTAGCTGAAGTCGAAACCCAAAAGGACAATTCCCAGAGACGGACCCATAGAGGAGTCCAAAAAAATAATAATTAAAAGGCCATTTTTTTCCCATTGCTCACAGCCAAAAATTTTAACACTTAATATTTATCCAAAGTCTCCTTGCACTTGCACCAGTGGGCACTGAGTGCTAGTGCACTGGCGTTATAAACTGAGTGAAAGTGCGCTCTGTAAAGCAGATTGCAGGGCCCACGAAACGGCTAATGTGAACATGAGCAGGTTTCGTTGAAAACAACGAGCGTCCATCTTGGAAGCTGTCTCCAGTTCTTTTATACCTCAATATCCGAGACCTAGAGCACACAGAACAACAAAGCACATTGTGCATTGCCCTTAAAAGGGTCTGGATGAAAAAAATGTAGATTTGATTAACTGTGTAATTTTTTTTACAGCGTTCCAAAATTCTAACGTTAACTGTAAATCACACGTCAAAGTTAACAGCCCTAATTTTATTGCAATCTAGAGTGCTATCCCAGGCTCACAGTGTAGTCTGGGTGAAAGCAGAACCTGTGGTGTTATCAACAAAAGACAGCCAGACAGAGTGGGTGTGACTGGTCAGGGGTATGGCACGTCTACTGACAAGAGTGGGCGTAACCAGCTCTAAACTGGGGGAGTGGGTGTGATTATCAGGAGAATGAGTAATTGTAAAACAATGACATTACTGACCACAGAAAGGCTCTTCCATAGTACTGTGCAGGTTAAAAATATGTTAATTAAACATTATACGACGTGAAGCAGCACCTTAACACCTTAGCACCTTAATAATAGTCTTCCCCTAATTCAGACAGAGAAAAAGAGACAGGGAGAGAGAGAAAGATAGTAGAAGTGAGAGATACATAGAAAGAGAGCGAGCTAGTCAAACAGTCAGTCTGACCTAATACACACAGCCATTATCCAAGGGTAAAGAAAATAAGCTTCATGCAGAAAGGCTTCAGTCTGATGTAGCTACTGTAGAGACTCCTCTCATCTCTGTCCTGATGCTTTAAGCCAGCAACACACCCAGCGCTACAGTACTCACCTCCGCTTCCCAGGAGTGGCCCAGCCAAGCTCACAGCAGCATGACTCACACTGCTTTGACTGGGTGAGTCAGTGAGGTGCCCACTAGGGATTTGGTGTGTAAGAGTGGAAAAGTGCTTTGCTGCTTTAAAAACGAAATACAGGAGGGCTATGAGCCACCCAGCTCTCTATATCAGTTTACACCCAAGCAATATGACGCTCAGTGGGGGACCTCTAACAACCCACTCCTTGACCTGAATTTAGAATCAACCCCCAGCTACCATTCATCATTGTCTTATGCCACTGAAACCATGTAAAAATGCACCATGGTAAATCGTCAGCAACATAACAAAATAGCTTTGGATTCCTAATGCAAATTGGACAAATAGGAAAATAAGCAAAGCACCCAGTTATTTGTTGTTGATAGCACCCAATGTTAGGCCACAATTTCAAAACTTTATTTTGTGAAGAAAATAATTTCCCAGTTTGTCAATATTAATCTTCATAAAAAAGGTACACTGAGTGTTTTCTCAACTGAAATTAATGGTTGCTTTTTCTAATAATATAGTGCAAATGGCTCAGCTTGTCCGAAACACCCTAACAATGGCGGGAGGCACAAAATGAGCAGACCAGAGGCAGTGGTTGGGATTCCTTTTCTTGTGATTGATTACTAAACAGGTCTTCTTTCGGCCAACAAAGTAACTCCAGTACAGGGTAACGTCCATCGCTGAAACACCAGCGTAACAAAACAAATAAACTAAGCCGTTGACCAAATGGCCGTTGCCACAAACGGAACGCAAAACAACAAACCTCTACTCCTGTCTTCAGACTATCGTCTTCACAATAGTTACAGGAGGAACGATTCTCTATACCTATAGCCTGCCTTGGTTAACAGAGAGCCAATGTTCCCCAGTAAAAGTCATGGATACAAATGGGTGTAATACACTGTGAAGGCTGACTTTATGAGAACATTAGGTTCAACAAAATATCCAGAATGAGAATAGTTTGTGTATTAAAAAAAAGCCTGAAATTGTTTTTGAAAACAGCATTTTAATTTAATTTAAAAGGAATTTAATAATCAAACACATTTGCAAGGCTCAGACACTTGGTCAATACATAGTCACAGACCAGTTGTTAGAAAAATATAACTGTTTGTGTTCTATTCATCATAGCCATCTTTAGACAGTAACACTGTATCCGCATAACACATGGGGTACTGGCACAGAGATCCATTCCCTGCAAGACCTCTTGATGTTCTCTAAGGGATATAACATCACTGCAATAATGACTGGGATTCCCTGCAGGGTGTCCACTACAGACTATACTTTTACAAAGAAGGTGGTTGCATTGTTTTTGAAGGGCCCAACTCTCAGGACTCCTCATAAGTTTAAAAGCCCTCTAAACAAATAGGCAACTGCAGATACTTGGAAAGGAAACTTTATTTTAAGTGTATTGATTTCTAATGGCATGTGGCATATAATGTCTAGCACATAGTCTTGTTGAAAATACTCTCTCTCTAGGAACTCTATGTCAAACAAACTATCTGTGTTGCCTTTTGTGCACAGATTGTGAAATTAATCAGTGACCAATGTAACCATAGCAACATACAGTAGTGTTTCATTATCAGCAGAAGTATTAAGCCGGTACATACTGTATCACAGCAATGACATCTGGGTAAAATATACCCTTTTTTTGATACAAAATCAAAAATTTAATCTATTGACCAATGAGTAGTTTTTTTTTTTGGATTAATGTGACCTGTAGTCAGTTGATCTCTGGAAGTTATGTTTCCCTCTCCAGTGGATGAACAATAGCTCAGCTATCATAATGTATTTGGGAAAAAAATAACAATTTATAAGTCGCTCTGGATAAGAGCGTCTGCTAAATGACTTAAATGTAAATGTAAATAATAGGCTTCTCACCAATGTGTTGAGTGCCACCCTGGGATAAACTTAGTCTTGTTCTAACATTGTATACTGCATTATTGTTATCCTGTAAGCTCAATACACATCACTTTCTATCAGTGAGAATGGTCGCACATATTTTCCTACCTTGCTGAGCAGAAAAGGGTCGTAATAATAGCACTACCTTTCTTTCTGCCTTTTATTGCTGAGCAAGAGAATAGCTGCAGCCTGTTGCTGATCCCAAAGAAGCTGATTTCACTGTGGATCGAGTGATGCTCAATTATTAATCCATAGGCTTTGTTTCCCCCAATACACAGATTGCAATGCTTTAGGAGTGCTGTAATCACATATCTCCTGACCATCCCATAATAACGGTGCCATGTCTAGAATGACAACCTGGTGATGCCTCGAAGTCATGTTACTCCCTTCAATGGAGCTTCATTTGCTTCAGAGCTAGAGTTCCTTTATCACACAGTATTTACAGAGTGAAAAGGAAGGGACATTCAAGATAGTCCAATGGAAGCTTAATGATATTGGAATCCCAGGTAGTGGAGGGTACAGGCCAAGAGGGTAGACTTGGTTACCCAATGTACTGTACTCTAACCATTTAAACCCCCTGCACAGACAAATCAATTAATGAAAGGGAAGCATGTGATGCTCTCTGTCTCATTGTGGATCCAATTAAGATATAGGCCATCTCTCTGACTGGTTCAGAGTGTAAAGGGAAAGGTTTGAGAATGGAAGTTAGAGAAAGCCAGAATTTTGGCAGAATAAAATCTCATGCATCCCTGTGGTAGTGACCATTTTGCCCACCTCCCTCCTCTATCTCCAAAAAAATATTTTAATGATTCACACATTATATGCATACTGTTGTTACTGGTACAAGGAGGTAACAGATGTCTGAGGACCTGAGACAACTTTGTTGAAATAATATTTCAGACCAATGTGTGCTGCTGTCTTAGGCATACTGTAAGTATTGTAGATAGTTCTATAGCCTGCATAATTGTAATACCTCCGTTATTATAAGAACTGTATGTGAAAGTCAAAAGATCCTTCAGTCCCCACAACACACAAGATCAGTAAAAAATATATATCCATTCTTTGCTACTACACATTCCATGAGACTTTTAGAAAAAAGCATTCAGGGCTTGACATTAACCTGTTTATCCATTTGTCCTTCAAACAAGGGGAGGACTGAAAATGTGTTTGATGCAAGAAACCACTTTCCAAAATGAAATGTGTTATTATTACCATAACATTACTACAAAGAATCAGACAAATGATGCTACGCTCTGCCTATTGGCTACTAAGCTTTTTCAAGACTGTCTAAAAATACAACACTTTCCCTATTAGACGTAAAAATGGTCTTTAGCTTGACTCGCTTTTCAAAGATGGCTAGAATCCAAGCGTTTGTGTAAGTTTATCGATCACTAGACAAAACATTATGAACACCTACCATCAAAGTAGCTTGGTCACAAAAATAAGAAAAGCGGCAGCGTAGCCTAGTGGTTAGAGCGTTGGACTAGTAACCGGAAGGTTGCGAGTTCGAACCCCCAATCTGACAAGGTACAAATCTGTCGTTGTCCCCCTGAACAGGCAGCTAACCCACTGTTCCCAGGCCGTCATTGAAAATAAGAATGTGTTCTTAACTGACTTGCCTGGTTAAAACCTCTTAAGTCTAGGCCTCAATACTGCCCCCTTTGGAGGAAGTGTGTGCCCATAGTAAACTGTAAATATTTTTTCCCAAAATTGCTAATATATGCATATAATAATTATTATTGAATAGAAAACACTCTAAAGTTTCTAAAAACCGTTTAAATTATGTCTGTATTATGTCTCTCTTGTCAAGAGAAAAGTTGGGTCAGCTTTGACGTCATCGCCCCCACCCTTCCCAGGCAGCTACCGATCTGGGAACAGTATGTATGTGTTCAGCGCGATGCCTGCTTTCAAATGACGCGTTCATTGTGAGAATCTCGCGTGCCCTCGTCGATTGGCGGGCGAAAATGTTAGGGTCACTCTCAAATACATGCACTCTATTGCGCGCGGCCGATTTGGGGCACACTCTTTTCCAAGAAACAGCAATTGAAGGCGGTTTGTCTGTTCGCGCTGATCATTGTTTTACATGTTAAAAACACCATAAAGCTCGATTCTGCACATAGTTTGACCAGTTTAGCCAGCATCCCAAAGTCGCCTCTTCACTGTTGACGTTGAGACTGGTGTTTTGCGGGTACTATTTAATGAAGCTGCCAGTTGAGGACTTGTGAGTTGTCTGTTTCTCAGACTAGACACTCCTAAGGTAGTTGTCCTCTTGCTCAGTTGTGCAACAGGGCCTCCCACTCCTCTTTCTATTCTGGTTAGAGCCAGTTTGTGCTGTTCTGTGAAGGGAGTAGTACACTGCATTGCATGAGATCTTCAGTTTCTTGTCAGTTTCTTGCATGGAGTAGCCTTCATTTCTAAGAACAAGAATAGACTGACAAGTTTCAAAATAAAGGACTTTGTTTCTTGCCATTTTGAGGCTGTAATCGAACCCACAAAGGCTAATGCTCCATATACTCAACTAGTCTAAAGAAGGACAGATGTATTGCTTCATTAATCAGCACAACAGTTTTCAGCTGTGCTAAGATAATTGCAAAAGGGTATTCTAATGATCAATTAGCCTTTTAAAATGATAAACTTGGATTAGCTAACAACGTTCCATTGGAACACAGGAGTGTTGGTTGCTGATAATGGGCCTCTGTAAACCTATTTTTTCATTTTATTTTTTATTTCACCTTTATTTAACCAGGTAGGCTAGTTGAGAACAAGTTCTCATTTGCAACTGCGACCTGGCCAAGATAAAGCATAGCAGTGTGAACAGACAACACAGAGTTACACATGGAGTAAACAATTAACAAGTCAATAACACAGTAGAAAAAAAGGGGAGTCTATATACAATGTGTGCAAAAGGCATGAGGAGGTAGGCGAATAATTACAATTTTGCAGATTAACACTGGAGTGATAAATGATCAGATGGTCATGTACAGGTAGAGATATTGGTGTGCAAAAGAGCAGAAAAGTAAATAAATAAAAACAGTGTGGGGATGAGGTAGGTGAAAATGGGTGGGCTATTTACCAATAGACTATGTACAGCTGCAGCGATCGGTTAGCTGCTCAGATAGCTGATGTTTGAAGTTGGTGAGGGAGATGAAAGTCTCCAACTTCAGCGATTTTTGCAATTCGTTCCAGTCACAGGCAGCAGAGTACTGGAACGAAAGGCGGCCAAATGAGGTGTTGGCTTTAGGGATGATCAGTGAGATACATGTATGTAGATATTTCATTAAACATCTGCCATTTCCAGCTACAATAGTCATTTACAACATCATTGAGTCAATTGGAGGTGTACCTGTGGATGTATTTCAAGGCCTACCTTCCAACTCAGTGCCTCTTTGATTGACATCATGGGAAAATCAAAATAAATTAGCCAAGACCTCAGAAAAATAATTGTAGACCTCCACAAGTCTGGTTCATCCTTGGAAGCAATTTCCAAACGCCTGAAGGTACCACGTTCATCTGTACAAACAATAGTATGCAAATATAAACACCATTGGGCCATGCAGCCGTCGTACCGCTCAGGAAGGAGACGCGTTCTGTGTCTCCTAGAGCTGAACCTACTTTGGTGCGAAAAGTGCAAATCAATCTCAGAACAACAGCAAAGGACCTTGTGAAGATGCTGGAGGAAACACGTACGAAAGTATCTATGTCCACAGTAAAACGAGTCCTATATCGACATATCCTGAAAGGCCTCTCCGCAATGAAGAATCCACTGCTCCAAAACAGCCATAGGAAAACTAGACAACAGTTTGCAACTGCACATTGGGAGAAAGATCATACTTTTCGGAGAAATGTCCTCTTGTCTGATGAAACAAAAATAGAACTGTGACTATAATGACCATCGTTATGTTTGGAGAGAAAACCGGGGAGGCTTGCATGCCAAAGAACACCATCCCAACCATGGAGCACGGGGGTGGCAGCATCATGTTGTGGGGGTGCTTTGCTGCAGGAGGGACTGGTGCACTTCACAAAATAGATGGCATCATGAGGGAGGAAATGGAGGAATGGGCTAAATTTCACCCAACGTATTGTGGGAAGCTTGTGGAAGGCTACCCTAAACATTTGACCCAAGTTAAACAATTTAAAGGCAATGCTACCAAAGAGTAAATGAGTGTATGTAAACTTCTGACCCATTGTGAATGTCATGAAATAAATCAAAGCTGAAATAAATAATTATCTTTACTATTATTCTGACATTTCAAATTCTTAAAATAAAGTGGTGGTCCTAACTGACCTAAGATAGGGAATTCTTACTAGGATTTAATGTCAGGAATTGTGAAACTTAGTTTAAATTTATTTGCCTAGCATGTATGGGGTAGTCTAGTGGTTAGAGTGTTGGACTAGTAACCGAAAGTTTGCAAGATCAAGGTAAAAATATTTTGTTCTGCCCCTGAATAAGGGACTTTACCCACTGTTCCTCGGCTGTCATTGAAAATAAGAAATTGTTCTTAACTGACTTGCCTAGTTAAATTATAATAAAATTAATGTGAACTTCCAACTTCAACTGTACTTGTTAAATATTATCTATTTTTGCAAACTTTCTAAGTGAATTTTTGAGATGTGAATACCAAGTTTGTCTACTTCACCGTTCACCCATTTTATTGATAAAGTACAAGGTAGTGTAAACACTATTTTTTAATGATCCAATAAGTAATATGGCACACTTGTTATAATTAGGTTTTAATCCAGAGAGGCTGGAAAAGTGATCAAGATCGTCAATGAGACTATGCAGGGATCCAGAAGAAAAAACTAGAGTCAAACTAAGTATTACAGGACACTACATGAAGTCAAAATTAATAAGTTATCAAAGTTCTACTGATTTATAAAGGTTCTCTCATGATCCACAGGCTACTATAGGGTGTGAGAGGTATTTAAATAGTTGATGGACCTGCAAAGCTTGCGTTAGTGTGTGTGTGTGTGTCAGAACCAAGATGACTTGGCGTAGACCAACCAGAGACATCCGCACCCGATATTCCTCTTCTGTTCCCATGCTAGAGACAAGGGCTTGATTACAACCTGTTTAAGATGGTGCCAACATTTTGTGGCTGGTCTTTTAGCGGGGGAGTGCGTAAATGTGTCAAAGACTGGGCCCAGCACTGCATGGTATGACTAGTTTTGGTTGTGTTTGTGTACTGAGGAACATGTAACTTGGTTCCAGGAGAAAGACACTTTCATCTTCTTTAGTTTGGGAGTTTTCCAGGCTATTGCGCACACAGCACATATAAGCCTGGGATATCAACCATTCAACGTTTCCCTTAGTGGGACTGACCATAGAATTCTATAGGAGTGACCTCACCGAGTAAAGTACTTTATTTGTCATTGTCAATACTTGACACAGTCAAAATGTCATATTATTGCTAAACCCTGTCCATTTCCACAATATATCTTCTTAAAATTGTATTTTAAACCTAACCCTAACTAATGAAGGCCAAGTTTTATGCATTGCTCCACCAGACCTTGAGTGCATTTGGGTGGAATTGTCTGGGAACAAGATTAGATGCAATGTGACTAAGATGACATCACTTTAGAATGCCATACTTCAGCACAACATGTTGCCTTTTATAAAGCACATGTTAAAATCATATTTGACATAGTGGGTTATGTCACACAGTTATGCTACATTTATGAACCCTTCGTTAAGCATATGGTTAAAGATTTTTAGCTTTAACACATTTATGTAGTGCTTATGAAGGCATTATGAATGCTTTATGAAGCTTTTATAAGCTGAATGTAATTTAAAGCGGGGCCAAACATCTTAAATGTTTCCCTTAAGGGTTGGATTGTGCACCTTCCATTGTTTAGCAAAGTAGCTATCTAGCTAGCTGGTGGATGCTTTCCTTTTGAAACCAGGGCAGAGGAAGCAACATTCACCTGCACAAATGCTGTTTATATTGATATCCATACTGAATGAAGCAGATAAGGGACCATGAACTTTTTCACTTAAATTTAAGGAGGAAATTCATCTTTAAAAGTTTTGTGCAACTGACTTAAATGTAAGATTTTTTTTCAGGAAAATATACTGTACTTAATGTGTTTCATGCAACTGGGCACAGAGCCTTAGATGTGCAGTTTTAGAAACTGTTGTTCGTCCTGTAAGCATTACATGGCAATGCAGGAATTTTATAGCGCACAGAGCTGTGGCCTGATGGTTGCGGGTTCACAGCCACCGGGGTGGAAATAATTTCTTTATATTAAAAGCATTGCATGAATCAGTCATCGTATTTGCAGATCCGAGAAAAAATTGCCTTTTAAAAACCTTTCATGCAATTCTATATAATTTTACATAAACATTTAATGCAATTCTACGTCATTTTACATATTAACATAAATTATTTTTAGTAACACACAAATTGCACACTAAGAATGGACAGAGAGAGAGGCGTGTGTTCAACTTATCATTTTTCTCCAATGCCAAATCAGTTTGTGTTGTTCCCAGTCAGCACGCACACCTTTGGCCGACGTATCAAAATGCACAAGGAATATGTAGTTTAGAGAGCGTTTGCACATGACGAGACATCAGAATAGAATCTTGATGCCTGGCCAACGTATATATACAATGTAGAACTGTAGACTTTAGAATGTAGGCATTCTAAATACATCCAAAATATGTCTTGCCAATGTGCAAACACTCTCCATACTACGTCTTCCCGATGTATACTGTATACATTGTGCCAACGTTGGGCAGACGTAGGTGTGCTATCTGGGTTTACAACTAAACTGTCCCACAAAACTGCTACTGTTGCATCTGCCAGACTCTCTCCGTGACGAGGTTCACAGGCACAGAAAATCATTCTTCGATTTGCTATGTCTGTGAACCTCACATATGCTCTTGTAATACCACATATGAATCGAGACAACCAATCAAAACATATTTTATATTTGAGATTTTTCTAAGTAGCCACCCTTTGCCTTGATGACAGCTTTGCACACTCTTGGCATTCTCTCAACCAGCTTCACCTGGAAGGCTTTCCCAACAGTCTTGAAGGAGCTCCCACATATGTTGAGCACTTGTTGGCTGCTTTTCCTTCATTCTGCATTCCAACTCATCCCAAACCATCTCAATTGGGTTGAGGTTGGGCGATTGTGGAGGCCAGGTCATCTGATGCAGCACTCCATCACTCTCCTTCTTGGTCAAATAGCCCTTACACAGCCTGGAGGTGTGTTGGGTAATTGCTCTGTTGAAAAACAAATGATAGTCCCACATAGCGCATACCAGATGGGATGGCAATTCACTGCAGAATGCTGTGGTAGCCATGCTGTTTAAAACTGTGCCTTTAATACAATCAAAAACAGTGTCACCAGCAAAGCACCCCCACACCATCACACCTCCTCCTCCATGCTTGATGGTGGGAACCACACATGCGGAGATCATCCGTTCACCTACTGTGCGTCTCAGAAAGACATGGCGGTTGGAACCAAAAATTTGGGCTCATCAAACCAAAGGACAGATTTCCACTCGTCTAATGTCCATTGCTCGTGTATCTTGGCCCAAGCAAGTCTCTTCTTATTATTGGTGTTCTTTAGTAGTGGTTTCTTTGCAGCAATTCAACCATGAAAGCGTGATTCATGCAGTCTCCTCTGAACAGTTGATGTGTCTGTTTCTTGAACTCTGAAGCATTTATTTGGGCTGTAATCTGAGGTGCAATTAATTGTCAATTCCTGAGGCTGATAACTCTAATGAACTTGACCTCTGCAGCAGAGGTAACTCTGGGTCTTCCTTTCCTGTGGCGGTCCTATTGAGAGCCAGTTTCATCATAGCGCTTGATGGTTTTTGCGACTGCACTTGAAGAAATGTTCAATTTTTCGGATTGACTGACCTTCATGTCTTAAAGTAATGAGCTGTTCTTGCCATAATATGGACTTGGTCTTTTACCAAAAAGGACTATCTTCTGTATGCCACCACTACCTTTTCCTAACACAACTGATTGGCTAAAACACATTAGGAAGGAAATAAATTCAACCAATATACTTTTAACAAGGCACACCTGTTAATTGAAATACATTACAGGTGACTACATCATGAAGCCGGTTGAGAGAATGCCAAGAGTGTGCAAAACTGTCATCAAGGCCACTTTGAAGAATCTCAAATATAAACACCTTTTCGGTTACTACATGATTCCATGTGTGATGATGTCTTCACTATTATTCTACAATGTAGAAAAGAGTAAAATAAGGAAAAAACCTTGAATGAGTAGTTATGTCCAAACTTTTGACTGGTTCCTTTACATTTAGACAGACATTCTGTCATTTTAAGCCCTATTGCCTAACTTTTGTTGAGTAAAAATATATATTTTTCAGATTTACTTAATATTTGTACTATGTATGTCACGCCTTGGTCTTAGTATTTTGTGTTTTCTTTAATTATTTGTTCAGGCCAGGGTGTGACATGGGGTTATTGCATTGTCGTATTGGGGTTTTTGTAGGCATTGGGATTGAGGTTGATTAGGGGTGTGTCTAGTATAGGCTTGGCTGCCTGAGGCGGTTCTCAATCAGAGTCAGGTGATTCTTGTTGTCTCTGATGGGGAACCGTATTTAGGTAGCCTGGGTTTCACTTTGTATTTCGTGGGTGATTGTTCCTGTCTCTGTGTAGTTGTTCACCAGATAGGCTGTATTAGGTTTTCACGTTCCGTTTGTTGTTTTTGTATTTGTATAGTTATTTCATGTATAGCGATCATTCATTAAAGACATGAGTAACCACCACGCTGCATTTCGGTCCGACTCACGAAGAACGCCGTTACAATGTTTTTGAACTTGTGTCCTCAAGTCAGTAAATCGCAGGAATGTATAATTATTCATACAACAAAGTTGAGTTCCAGACCTTTCTAAAACTATGCAGCATTACCAGTTTTGTTTATATGCTATCTAATGAAAAATAATAAATTTTGGGTAGGTCTATTTTGGCGGACATTTACATGTTGCACTATTAAGGCTCTCAAGGGTGTCGACTTCTAGAGTACTATTCCCCTGCACGCACCATACGATGGTCAGACCCAAACAGCCTGGTCATACCAGCGACAACGCTGCACAGCATGGGTGACAGGGCCTTCTCACATGTGGTCCCTCAGCTCTGGAACACTCTACCTGTACATGTTACAAGGCAGCTTCACTTCCTAATTTGAAAATCAACTTAAGACATGCCTATTCAAGCTAACTTTTGATGGTTGAATGCTTATTAGCTTAAAGTCTATATTTTGCAACTAAACTGTCACAAAACTGATGTATTGTGATTGTTTCCACTTATTGATGTATTTATGCTGTTTTTTTGTTTTGTTTTATACCTTATGCTCATTGAGCATGGGAAATGTGCTGGATAAATTAAATAAAAATAATGTATTATTACTCACTTGTCCTAGAAAAAGTTCCCTGCCTTGTGTTGTTACACAGTTCCAGATTTAGAGTCTCACGTGAAGACAACAGTGTAATTGCACATATATTACTTTTAAAAGATCAGCTCCTACTGCACTAATAACGTCTGCATTGGCAGGTACCATCCATACTGCTATTCAATGACAGACAGAGAAGATTTGTGCCAGGGTGTTTCCACACATTATTTGCAGTGGCAAGGACGGAATCTAATAAGATTAGCGATTGAGAAAGTCAGATTTGTGGAGGTTGGCCATTACACCCAGGATTAAAGGCCAGGTCTCTCGCTCTCTCTCTGTGTTACTGTGGGATGTAGCATCCATGGGAAACAGGATTCCCTATTTTGCTTCCCTAGTCAATGGTAGAAAGTAGCTAAAAAGGGGTAGAAACCTGGTGTAAATCATTGATGACCCACAACACATCAAACCAATCAAATGCCCTGCTTGGGCGAAGTTCCAAAGCAAGGAAAATCAACCCCGACATCTGATTGAAATTTTGCCCATTCACATGTTGCCCGACTATAAAATTGATACTTTAACAAATTCACACTGTTCATTTCGGCATTTTAACTGCCTAGTATATCCGCTGTACTGTGCGTAGACCACAGGCTAACTGACAAATAATTAGTAGCTAGATTGCTACTCACTAAATAGAAAGTCCTAAGCAGCACTAACACCCAGTGACACACGTCATAACACGCAGCACCCAATCTGCATGCATGTGGGGGGAGAGTTCTTGAAATGTAGCATAGCATCCAATATAATCTAGCCGGTTCGGCTAATAGGAACTTCTTCAGTCTTCCAAAGCAGCTGTATGGTAACCCTAGACTACTGTGGATATGATGTCACAATATCAATTATGGACCACAGTAGGTCGGTACAGTAAGGAATGGAGGTTAATCATAATTGTTCATGTTTCTTTCAAAAGTAGTTCTGTAACTGTTTCCTCCTTCTGGCTTCTCTGATGTCCATACCGTTTCCAATTATAAACAGGTTGTCCGATAACGTTTTCCCATTCAAGGACCGATGACCTAAATCATTTGGATTATGATAGGGTTACACTTTTTTTAACTGACTTACCTAGTTTAAATAAAGGTAAGAAAAAAATATTATTTTCAATGACAGACTAGGAACTGTGGGTTAACTGCCTGTTCAGGGGTAGAACAACAGATTTGTACCTTGTCAGCTCTGGGGTTTGAACTTGCAACCTTTCGGTTACTAGTCCAATGCTCTAACCACTAGGCTACCCTACAGACCACTTAGCTTGAACAAATTAATCCACACATGAATATAGTATTATTGTAAGTGCTTGATGTACTGTGAGAGGTGAACAGAAAATATCAATATCAAAAAGCAAAAGAACAAAGCAGAGGAGGCCATTTTAGCTAAGACTCAGCACTTAGATCCACAATGGTGGAAGGCTTTGCATTGTGTAGAATATAATATATTTAAAGCGACTGACATCAAGCAACCCTGTAATCTGTCATCAGCCCTCATTCTGTCACCTCCACTGGAGCACTGAAACAAAACTCCCACATTCTGAACACAATCAACCACATCAGAGTGATTTTAGAGGCAGGCAGACAATTCTCTAAATATAGCAAACTATGATACTACAAAAATACACCTGAATCACAACAACCATTTAAACATCTTTGTTTTTCAATGTGCAGTGGAAACAATACCAACAACACAGGCTATATCAGTGCTCTGTTCTCAAAGATGAGAGCTATAGATACTTATATGGCCACTTCAGTAACCTGCCATCTTTCTTTCAGGGAAATTGTTTTGATGATTTGAAGCTGCTTCTCTCCCTGTCTAAATGAGCCAGAATGTAATAACAATATCCTGATGGATTGGGCCAAGGCCCATACAGCGCCTAACATAAATCAAATATGCAGATTGAACTCCGCCTGCTCTCCCATTGAATCAGCCTAATGTGGGTGAGGGTGATTGAGAAACATGGAGAGGAGTGTGTCCCTGGCAGGCATAGCTCAGTGCTTGGACAAACTGCATGTTTGGACATGTCTGGCAGACTGTAACACCATGGTGATGGATACCATAACTTTAGCTTCTGTACTATGGCCATCGATTCCTGCTAGACACAACAGTCCATGCATTCAAACTTTGCGGTTAATATAAAAAGAAATGTAGTATTGTAGTTTGGTTTATTTCTTAAATTGTGAAGTGGGCACAAGTATCCAACATACTATGACTTAAACATGCCTTATACATGTGTAGTGGAAATGTCCTGTATTTACCAAATCATGAGAGCAAACCACACACAAGTCAGAGTTATCATAAAGTCACAACCCTGGGACTCTCAGATCAATTCAGTGTCTATAAATGAATTCTTCGAGAGTCCGTACAAAACAGTTCTTAGTATCATTTATAGCCAAGACACAAACATCTCAACTCACATGACGAATAACAGATCTTAGGAAGACACAGGAAGACAAAGGAAGACTTTACTTGAGAGAGGAGTATCCCATAGCCAGACAGCATTAGCTATAAATTATCGTTCAGTTTGCTCTCCTAAAACGAGGTTCTACTTCTCGTTCTTGGTACAACATAGTACCAAGACATTAGGATGTATATCAATTGTCATTTTAGACACTCCCATTCTGGACAAGCTCATGAGACACAGTGACTGGCACACAGACATTGTGGAGCCAAGAGATAATTGGTTCGCCCTCAATCACCCCTTCACATGGTTTAAAATATATGTTTACATATGAAGACAAGCTTGACCTCTCCCCTCTCTGCGGCTCAAGTTACTGAACCCTGACAGAGAACAGATAACTGCAACCGGCCAACAGTATTATCCAAAAATAGACATTCTAATGACAAATCTCACATAAGCATGCAATACAATAAATACAACATTTTAATTATAAATGTTACCTAAATAATTCTGGTTCTGCCATGACATTCCCCTCTCAGGGACATTGTCCCTTCTAAAGAATCAGAATATTAATTACATAATCAATATTTAAAAGAAAAAGAAAAATCCCCTCAGCTTATATGTAAATACCTTAGCTTATATGTAAGCTTTCTCACATCTTAAACTAAGTTTGCAACCTTTATTCTGCAGGACAAACTTGCACATGTTTAATAACACAGAATAATCAGTTTGAGGAAAATAAAAACATAATAGAAATGCTCCCTAAGTTACATGAGAACCGGTATCTAAACACAGGCCTCCTCACAATATATAGGACAGACACCCCTCTAAGTCCTCATGCTCAGAAATATACTCAGGAATATAGAATAGGTCAGGGAAATCATTCATATTCCAAATCATAATTAACAACCCAACTATTTATCCAACCAATATTTAGAATGACATTCCTCAGTGATTCAAATTTGTCTTATCACTCAAAGTAAAAACCTCAATTTAAAAATCGTGCAAAATTTCCAAGTCCTGCTACTCATGCCAGGAATATAGTATATGCATATGATTAGTATCTGTGGATAGAAAACACTCTGAAGTTTCTAAAACTGGTTGACCCATGTCTGTGACTATAACAAGATGTGTTTAACATGCGAAACCCCATGGAAAACTGTTCACACCCCCCAAAAAAGAAGATCAATCCGCCAGTTGGCTGTATTGTCTATGGCCTGGGAAAATATATACCTCCCAGTTTACAAGTCCTACAGCTTCCACAGGATGTGGCCAGTCTTGGCAATTTCCTTGAAGTTGTTCCTTGGTCAAACGAAGAAGAGACACTTGATTTCATCCGGTACAGGACAGGATGTTTTGGAAGAGATAATTATCGACCATCATTTCAAGACGTGGAGCTATTGAATACACATCGCCCCGCGATCAATTTGATCGATTATTAAAGTTTACTAATACCTAAAGTTGGATTACAAAAGTCACTTCCGGATTGGGTTTCTCTCAGGCTTTCGCCTGCAATATCAGTTCTGTTATACTCACAGACAATATTTTTACAGTTTTGGAAACTTTAGTGTTTTCTATCCTAACCTGTCAATTATATGCATATTCTAGCATATTGTCCTTGCAAAATAGCCCGTTTACTTTGGGAACGTTATTTTTAGACTACAAAAATACTTTTTTTAGGAAAAAAGGAACATTGGCTATCTAACTGGGAGTCTCGTGAGTGAAAACATCCGAAGCTCATCAAAGGTAAACTATTTAATTTGATTGCTTTTCTGATTTCCGTGACAAAGTTACCTGCTGCTAGCTGGACAAAATACTATGCTAGGCTATCGATAAACTTACACAAATGCTTGTCTAGCTTTGGACGGAAACGCATATTTTGAAAATCCGTCGAAGACAAGGTGATTAACATAAGGCTAAGCTGTGTCTCAATACATTTCACTTGTGATTTTCATGAATAGGAATATTTTTTAGGAATATTTATGTCCGTTGTGTTATGCTAATTAGTGTCAGTCGATGATTACACTCCCTCATGCAGGATGGGGAGTCATTAGAGGTTAATGCTAGTTAGTGCTAGTGTGACCACCAGAGGGCATCTTGGGAGAAACGTTTGATATGGCTGTACTAGATAATTGAACACCACTTTTTGTAAAAACAGAGTATATGGGACTGATTAAGAAATGTTGTTTTCTTAATTTGATTAATTAATATTATGGTGTTTCTCCAAGGAATACCCTCTGGGTGTCCGTTAGGATGGAACTGTCATGTTTTGTCATTGATTATCATGTCTTGTCCCTGTGCTTCCCTTCTATTCGTTTCCCTCTGCTGGTCTTATTAGGTTCTTTCCCTCTTTCTATCCCTCTCTCTCCCCCTCCCTCTCTCCCTCTCTCGCTCTCTCTCTCTATCGTTCCGTTCCTGCTCCCAGCTGTTCCTCATTCTCCTAACTACCTCATTTACTCTTTCACACCTGTCCCCTATTTTGCCCTCTGATTTAGAGTCCCTATTTCTCCCTCTGTTTTCCGCTTCTGTCCTTGTCGGATCCTTGTTTGATGTTTGCTGTTCTGTGTCCTTGTTCCGCCCTGTCGTGTTTTTGCCTTCTTCAGATGCTGCGTGTGAGCAGGTGTCTATGTCAGCTACGGCCTGTGCCTTCCCGAAGCGACCTGCAGTCTGTGGTCGCGTCTCCAGTCGTTCCTCTCTACTGACGAGTGGATTTCAGTTTTCCTGTTTTGTATTTACCTAAGATAATATCCAGGATTATCGTTTTTGTTTAAGACTGGAATAAAGACTCTGTTTCTGTTAAGTCGCTTTTGGGTCCTCATTCACCAGCATAACAGAAGGATCCGACCAAGAATGGACCCAGCGACTACGGATTCTCGCAACACTGCCGTCGAGATCCAGGGAGCAATGCTCGGCAGACACGAGCAGGAATTGTCTGCTGCTCGTCATGCCGTTGAGACCCTGGCCGCTCAGGTCTCCGATCTCTCAGGACAGTTTCAGAGTCTTCGTCTCGTGCCACCAGCTACTTCCTGGTCTTCCGAGTCTCCGGAACCTAGGGTTAATAACCCACCATGTTACTCTGGGCAGCCCACTGAGTGCCGCTCCTTTCTCACCCAGTGTGATATTGTGTTCTCTCTCCAGCCCAACACATACTCAAGAGAGAGAGCTCGGATCGCTTACGTCATATCACTCCTTACTGGTCGGGCTCGGGAGTGGGGCACAGCTATCTGGGAGGCAAGGGCTGAGTGTTCTAACGATTATCAGAACTTTAAAGAGGAGATGATACGGGTTTTTGATCGTTCAGTTTTTGGGAAGGAGGCTTCCAGGGCCCTGGCTTCCCTATGTCAAGGTGATCGATCCATAACGGATTACTCTATAGAGTTTCGCACTCTTGCTGCCTCCAGTGACTGGAACGAGCCGGCGTTGCTCGCTCGTTTTCTGGAGGGACTCCACGCTGAGGTTAAAGATGAGATTCTCTCCCGGGAGGTTCCTTCCAGCGTGGACTCTTTGATTGCACTCGCCATCCGCATAGAACGACGGGTAGATCTTCGTCACCGAGCTCGTGGAAGAGAGCTCGCGTTAACGGTGTTCCCCCTCTCCGCATCTCAACCATCTCCTCCCACCGGCTCAGAGACTGAGCCCATGCAGCTGGGAGGTATTCGCATCTCGACTAAGGAGAGGGAACGGAGAATCACCAACCGCCTTTGCCTCTATTGCGGTTCTGCTGGACATTTTGTCATTTCATGTCCAGTAAAAGCCAGAGCTCATCAGTAAGCGGAGGGCTACTGGTGAGCGCTACTACTCAGGTCTCTCCATCAAGATCCTGTACTACCTTGTCGGTCCATCTACGCTGGACCGGTTCGGCTGCTTCCTGCAGTGCCTTGATAGACTCTGGAGGTGAGGGTTGTTTTATGGACGAAGCATGGGCTCGGAAACATGACAATCCTCTCAGACAGTTAGGGAAGCCCACGCCCATGTTCGCCTTAGATGGTAGTCTTCTCCCCAGTATCAGATGTGAGACACTACCTTTAACCCTCACAGTATCTGGTAACCACAGTGAGACCATTTCCTTTTTGATTTTTCGTTCACCTTTTACACCTGTTGTTTTGGGTCATCCCTGGCTAGTATGTCATAATCCTTCTATTAATTGGTCTAGTAATTCTATCCTATCCTGGAACGTTTCTTGTCATGTGAAGTGTTTAATGTCTATCCCTCCTGTTTCTTCTGTCCCCTCTTCTCAGGAGGAACCTGGTGATTTGACAGGAGTGCCGGAGGAATATCATGATCTGCGCACGGTCTTCATTCGGTCCAGAGCCAACTCCCTTCCTCCTCACCGGTCGTATGATTGTTGTATTGATCTCCTTCCGGGGACCACTCCCCCTCGGGGTAGACTATACTCTCTGTCGGCTCCCGAACGTAAGGCTCTCGAGGATTATCTGTCTGTTTCTCTCGACGCCGGTACCGTGGTGCCTTCTTCCTCTCCCGCCGGAGCGGGGAATTTTTTTGTTAAGAAGAAGGACGGTACCCTGCGCCCCTGCGTGGATTATCGAGGGCTGAATGACATAACGGTTAAGAATCGTTATCCGCTTCCCCTTATGTCGTCAGCCTTCGAGATTCTGCAGGGAGCCAGGTTCTTTACTAAGTTGGACCTTCGTAACGCTTACCATCTCGTGCGCATCAGAGAGGGGGACGAGTGGAAAACGGCGTTTAACACTCCGTTAGGGCATTTTGAATACCGGGTTCTGCCGTTCGGTCTCGCTAATGCTCCAGCTGTCTTTTAGGCATTAGTTAATGATGTACTGAGAGACATGCTGAACATCTTTGTTTTCGTTTACCTTGACGATATCCTGATTTTTTCAGCGTCACTCGAGATTCATGTTCAGCACGATCGACGTGTACTCCAGCGCCTTTTAGAGAATTGTCTCTACGTGAAGGCTGAGAAGTTCGCCTTTCATGTCTCCTCTGTCACATTTCTCGGTTCTGTTATTTCTGCTGAAGGCATTCAGATGGATCCCGCTAAGGTCCAGGCTGTCAGCGATTGGCCCGTTCCTAAGTCACGTGTCGAGTTGCAGCGCTTTCTCGGTTTCGCTAATTTCTATCGGCGTTTCATTCGTAATTTCGGTCAAGTGGCTGCCCCTCTCACAGCTCTTACTTATGTCAAGACGTGCTTTAAGTGGTCCGGTTCCGCCCAGGGAGCTTTTGATCTCCTCAAGAAGCGTTTTACATCCGCTCCTATCCTTGTTACTCCTGACGTCACTAAACAATTCATTGTCGAGGTTGACGCTTCAGAGGTGGGCGTGGGAGCCATTCTGTCCCAGTGCTTCCACTCTGACGATAAGGTCCATCCTTGCGCTTATTTTTCTCATCGCCTGTCGCCATCGGAACGCAACTATGATGTGGGTAACCGCGAACTGCTCGCCATCCGCTTAGCCCTAGGCGAATGGCGACAGTGGTTGGAGGGGGCGACCGTCCCTTTTGTCGTTTGGACTGACCATAAGAACCTTGAGTACATCCGTTCTGCCAAACGACTTAATGCACGTCAAGCTCGTTGGGTGTTGTTTTTCGCTCGTTTCGAGTTCGTGATTTCTTATCGCCCGGGAAATAAGAACACCAAGCCTGATGCCTTATCCCGTCTCTTTAGTTCTTCTGTGGCTTCTACCGACCCCGAGAGGATTCTCCCTGAAGGGCGTGTTGTCGGGTTGACTGTCTGGGGAATTGAGAGACAGGTAAAGCAAGCACTCACTCACACTGCGTCGCCGCGCGCTTGTCCTAGTAACCTTCTTTTCGTTCCTGTCTCTACTCGTCTGGCTGTTCTTCAGTGGGCTCACTCTGCCAAGTTAGCTGGCCACCCCGGCGTTCGGGGTACGCTTGCTTCTATTCGCCAGCGGTTTTGGTGGCCTACTCAGGAGCGTGACACGCGCCGTTTCGTGGCTGCTTGTTCGGACTGCGCGCAGACTAAGTCAGGTAACTCTCCTCCTGCCGGTCGTCTCAGACCGCTTCCCATTCCTTCTCGACCATGGTCTCACATCGCCTTAGACTTTATTACCGGTCTGCCTTCGTCTGCGGGGAAGACTGTGATTCTTACGGTTGTCGATAGGTTCTCTAAGGCGGCACATTTCATTCCCCTCGCTAAGCTTCCTTCCGCTAAGGAGACGGCACAAATCATCATTGAGAATATGTTCAGAATTCATGGCCTCCCATTAGACGCCGTTTCAGACAGAGGCCCGCAATTCACGTCACAGTTTTGGAGGGAGTTCTGTCGTTTGATTGGTGCTTCCGTCAGTCTCTCTTCCGGTTTTCATCCCCAGTCTAACGGTCAAGCAGAAAGGGCCAATCAGACGATTGGTCGCATATTACGCAGCCTTTCTTTTCGAAACCCTGCGTCTTGGGCAGAACAGCTCCCCTGGGCAGAATACGCTCACAACTCGCTTCCTTCGTCTGCTACCGGGCTATCTCCGTTTCAGAGTAGTCTTGGGTACCAGCCTCCTCTGTTCTCGTCCCAGCTCGCCGAGTCCAGCGTTCCCTCCGCTCAGGCTTTTGTCCAACGTTGTGAGCGCACCTGGAGGAGGGTCAGTTCTGCACTTTGCCGTTACAGGGCGCAGACTGTGAGAGCCGCCAATAAACGTAGGATTAAGAGTCCTAGGTATTGTCGCGGTCAGAGAGTGTGGCTTTCCACTCGTAACCTTCCCCTTACGACAGCTTCTCGCAAGTTGACTCCGCAGTTCATTGGTCCGTTCCGTGTCTCTCAGGTCGTCAATCCTGTCGCTGTGCGACTGCTTCTTCCGCGACATCTTCGTCGCGTCCACCCTGTCTTCCATGTCTCCTGTTTCAAGCCTTTTCTTCGCGCCCCGTTCGTCTCCCCCCCCCCGTCCTTGTCGAGGGCGCACCTATTTACAAGGTACGGAAGATCATGGACATGCGTTCTCGGGGACGTGGTCACCAGTACTTAGTGGATTGGGATGGTTACGGTCCTGAGGAGAGGAGTTGGGTTCCATCTCGGGACGTGCTGGACCGTTCGTTGATTGATGATTTCCTCCGTTGCCGCCAGGGTTCCTCCTCGAGTGCGCCAGGAGGCGCTCGGTGAGTGGGGGGGTACTGTCATGTTTTGTCATTGATTATCATGTCTTGTCCCTGTGCTTCCCTTCTATTCGTTTCCCTCTGCTGGTCTTATTAGGTTCTTTCCCTCTTTCTATCCCTCTCTCTCCCCCTCCCTCTCTCCCTCTCTCGCTCTCTCTCTCTATCGTTCCGTTCCTGCTCCCAGCTGTTCCTCATTCTCCTAACTACCTCATTTACTCTTTCACACCTGTCCCCTATTTTGCCCTCTGATTAGAGTCCCTATTTCTCCCTCTGTTTTCCGCTTCTGTCCTTGTCGGATCCTTGTTTGATGTTTGTTGTTCTGTGTCCTTGTTCCGCCCTGTCGTGTTTTTGCCTTCTTCAGATGCTGCGTGTGAGCAGGTGTCTATGTCAGCTACGGCCTGTGCCTTCCCGAAGCGACCTGCAGTCTGTGGTCGCGTCTCCAGTCGTTCCTCTCTACTGACGAGTGGATTTCAGTTTTCCTGTTTTGTATTTACCTAAGATAATATCCAGGATTATCGTTTTTGTTTAAGACTGGAATAAAGACTCTGTTTCTGTTAAGTCGCTTTTGGGTCCTCATTCACCAGCATAACAGGAACGGAACAATTTGGCGCTGTACAGCGTGATGGTCGGGAGTAGGCTATCCCTGTGTTGTGGGGGCACGCGGAAGACCGGGGGTTCAATTGCCCAATGGGGAGGAAGGAGTAGGCTGTCCTTGTAAATAAGAATGTGTTCCCCTTTTTCTCCACTTCCTGCTTGAATGACGTGCACAAATTAAACTGCTCAGGCCCTGAAGCCAGGATATGCAAATAATCGGTACCATTGGAAGGAAAACACTTTGAAATTTGTAGAAATAATGTAGGAGATAATCCAAAGAAAAACAAACCAGAATGTGTTTTTGTTGAGAGAGAGACCATCCTCCTAAAAAGGCAAGAAAAAGGTCATTTTGAAGATTAGCTCCCCGTGTGAAATTCCTATGGCTTCCACAGGGCGTCAGCAGTCTATGGTCAAGGTTTCAGGCTTGTAAGTTCCAAAACAAATAAGAAATATCAGTTTTAGTACAGGGACACAGTCTGGGAAATGCGTGTTTGCGCGCGCCATGAAGACATTACGCACCTGCTAAAATCGGCTTCCTATTGAACATACTTTTTTTCTGAAAGACATATTACAGTTTGATTACATTTTAGGGTATCTGAGGAGTGAATAGAAACATATTTTGACTTGTTGAAAAAGTTTAAGGGTAGATTTCCGGATTCCTTTCCCTGTAAATTGAACGAGTGGATTACTCAAATCGATGGCGCTAACTAAACTGACTTTTTGGGATATAAAAAGGATTTTATCTAACAAAATGACTACAATTTAGAGCTGGGACCCTTTGGATGACAAATCAGAGGCAGATTTTTACAAAGTAAGTGAATATTTTATCGTATGGAATGTATGAAACCTGTGCTAGTGGAAAAATATTTTGATATCGCGCGCCGTCCTCAAACAATGCATGGCATGTTTTCGCTGTTAATAGCTACTGTAAATTGGGCAGTGCAGTTAGATTAACAAGAACTTAAGCTTTCAGCTGATATAAAACACTTAAATGTATATAAATGTTTCAAATCCATGAGAGTTATGATTATCTATTTGAATTGCGTGCTCTCCAGTTTCACCGGAAGTTGTCCCGCTAGCGGGACCCATAGCCCTGAGTATTAACTGACTTGTCTAGTTAAATAATGGTTACACCAAGAACATTTCTACGCCCTAATTGTGTAGTTGTAGTCTAACCAATCCCCAAACGGAGATAGAAATCTCATTGATTTATCAAGGCCAATCCCCATGCTTGACTCAGAGCAGCGCGAAATGTTGCTAAAATAGTTGTAGGCTTTTGCTTCAAATCCTATTGCTTCTCACTTCAATATGCTGTTTAAATAAATAGACCTACACCACTTTTAACAGCACATTACTCAACACTAGTGAGACTCATGTTTCCTATGGTAGGCCTAGAGTATATAAAAAAAATATGACTTGACTCTCCGCCAATAATTACATATAGAGGATTGGAGGATTCTAAATTAAAACGAAAAGCAGCCTCATGAGTCTCCCAGTGGCATTTTGCATTGCAAAGTGGTGACTTAGACAGCTGCGCCACTCGGGTGGCCCCATCCACAAAGTATCAATATACAGAGAGGTGTTAGTAAAGGTATATTGTCCTGCTAATAGCCCATTATGGGCTATTATAATACTGTACATGGTTTCCAGGTCAGGATAACCAAAACATGAATTTATTATAGACTATCAGAAAGAATGTTGGCATTTAATTTGATCCAAAGCCATGAATGAGTGAGTCAATTAGCTTTATGTAGGTACCACTATATGACTGTGCCATCAACTTGATAATAAATAAAGATATTTTGGAGGTAATTTCATTTTCAAAAAACAAAAGTGAGCGATTATGATCTGAATAAAGGCAAAAATAATATTTTTAAAGCCAAAACAATTATTTCTATTTTTAGAGGGAGAGAAACAATGGGCCAATTGTGTGCCGCCCTATGGGACTCCCAATCATGGTCAGATGTGAAACATAAACGTAATCATACTTTTATATTTGTATTATTTGTTTTGTATTTGCTGATGGATTAAACTGAAATTGCAACCAATCACAGCCGGTTGTGATAGAGCCTAATTAGCTAAGAGATACATTTGAGGATAGAATTCTCCCCCCTACACTCCTTCTAGGCAAGTCTATTGTGTGTTTGAAAGAGCATTTTCCAGTAAGCAACAATTTGTTGACATTAATTAGACAACTTTGTTCCAATATTTCTGTAATTCAGAGATATGTATTCCCATAGTAATTCATTATGGATCCATAACTAAATAAACATTGCATTTTGAAAGAGTATTTTTATCATTATTTTCTGAACTAAAGCATAAAGATGTCATTTTTAGTTACATTTGATATTAGTTTGAATGTGCAGCCTGGGACTAAGAACAGCAGGGAACATTTCCGTAGTCAGCTAGTTATTAGTGCAATGCCCCTTAATAGTGTTGCTCTGTGCTACCCAGTGTGGCAGGGTGGAGTTTACCCCCCATGGGTTAGGTCCGCCTTCTGTGCGCGGCTCTGTGGGCCATCCTTTCCCCCTGGCCTCATGCCTTGAACCTTGCACACTTTCAATGGATACAGTTTGAGAACTGCAAGGCAATCCCATTGTGCGCCACTCGGGAGCCATGACCAATATGACTAATATATATTGTCCTGCTAATAACAGGGTTAATAATATATCTGTGAGAATATCCAAGTTTTTTAAATAGAATTCTTATTATTTAAATAATTTGTTTAACCTCTTGATGCTAGGGGGCACTATTTTTACGTTTGGAAAAATAACGTTCCCAAAGTAAACGGCCTATTTCTCAGGACCAGATGCTAGAATATGCATATAAATGACAGATTATGATAGAAAATGGTTGATATCCCTTTAAATGGAGCAAAGGGAGGCTATAGAACATGGAGTTTTCAAAATAGAAGCCATTTCCTGTTTAGTTTTTCCTCTGGTTTTCGCCTGCAATATCCGTTCTGTTGTACTCACAGAAAATATTTTGACAGTTTTGGAAACTTTAGAGTGTTCTCTATCCAATACTAATAATACTATGCATATATTAGCAACTGAGACTGAGGAGCTGGCCGTTTACAATGGGAACCTTTTCATCCAAGCTACTCAATACTGCCCCTTCAGCCATAAAAAGTTAAAGATTCCAATTGATAAAGTGTTTTTATCCACACTCGACCCCACCCCCAATTAATACATTTGGGCACAGTTGATAGCATGCTGGACTTTGGACTAGAATGTTGTGGGTTTTGAAACCTGCTCCCTGCTTGTTTCATTACAGTGTTTCTAGTCATTTTCATAGTTACAATGTGTAATCATTGATGTCCCAGGAGCAGGAATGGTAAACACTTTTTAAGTGTTAAATGAATGAGTTTGATACACATGGTATTAGCGATTTTCCTAAATTAACTTTATAACAAAAACATATGCACAATCGTTTGTCTCCACATTAACTAACGTATTCCTCTCAATTGTACATTATTTGCTTGACTCGTTATGACTTTTTTTTGCATCATGTAATGTTTTGTCAGCCATCTTTGCTGAAGTCACCAGGGACGGGTGGCCCAAGTCAAATTTGTCATTGTAACCACTCTGTCATATAAAAACCTTGGGACCCAAATGCATAATGAGTGCTCTAACTCCCCCTTGTGGTGGTCTGGAGCAATGAAGCCATGACGCTGGGTACCTCTAAGTCCCGCCATGTAAACTCGCAACTTTTAAAGGAGGAACCACTGTACCTCACTCAGGTTTCAACTCAGGTTGCATGGCCTTGACTTATGTATGGAATACTATATGATAAGTGCATGTGTAACAGTATGAAAGTATGCTAATGTACTGGTGTGAAGGCATTTGGGCAGTGATGTAAAATACTTTAAAGTACTACTGAAGTAGTTCTTTTGTGGTATCTGTACATTACTTTACTATTTATATTTTTGGTAACTTTTACTTCACTACAATCGTAAAGAAAATAATATACTTTTTACTCCATACATTTTTCTTGACACCCAAAAGTTATTGTTACATTTTGACAGGAAAATTGTCCAATTCAAACACTTATCAAGAAAACATCACTGGTCATCCATACTTCCTTTGATCTGGCAGACTCACTAAACTCTAATGCTTCATTTGTAAATTATGTCTGAGTGTTGGAGCGTACCGCTGGCTATCCATCAATAAAAAAATGGAAAATTGTGCCTTCTGGTTTGCTTAATATGGGTGGTCCTTCTGTAGCTCAGTTGGTAGAGCATGGCGCTTGTAACGCCAGGTTAGTGGGTTCAATCCCCGGGACCACCCATACGTAGAATGTATGCACACATGACTGTAAGTCGCTTTGGATAAAAGCGTCTGCTAAATGGCATATATTATTAATATAAGGAAATTGAAATAGTTTATATTTGCACATTTACTTTTGATACTTGTACACTTGGCTATTTAAACAATAAAAACAATTGTGCTGTCTGGTTTAATATAAGGAATTTGAAATAATTTACACTTTTACTTTAAACCAACTAGGCTCATGATTGAACAAATGTTTTCATATTTATGGATGGAATACAAGTTTGTTATTAAGGCTCTTGAAAGTAATTCCAGAAGGAATTACGCCAAAAAATGCATTTTAATAAAAAATGTTGGTTTTACTTTCAAAAGCTGTTCCTGTGAAGTAGTGATGTTCGACATACGCCTAGTCACAATTTTGATTGCTCAAACTTTTTAAAATGTACAAATTTATGTTTTGAAATATGTTCATGTTATTGACAAATTGTTTCTCATCTGTATAGCATTTACATGTTATACATTGCATCATTGTATAATTCACCACCTGTATGTGTAAATATTAAATACTGACCTTCGATTTTTCTGATGTATTCCAAACAGAAATTAACCATTTTAATTTTTTGTCCTCTGTGGATGATGCATCAAATGTTATAGCTGGCTTTCTATAAAAAAACAAAGCACCGTTACTATTCCTCATACATGTTTCTATATTCTAGGCCTTATGTTTCTTCCTTCAACAGAATGTCAACCATTTTATAATGTCTGGACATCATTTTGACGGAACTGAACAGAGGAACAATTCTCCTCAGACCCACATGAGATTGAATAGAAAGAATACTGGGCATGAACATCTCATAAGGATGCAATCCTGTCTGCAGTATTACGGTTTACATTTTTCATTGTATATCAAATACGCCTTTGACTAACATCTCGCAATCAGGGTAGTCATTAGTTACAATCAGGGTAGTCATTACATACTCTTTCTCTGTCTGTCTCCCTTTCTACTTAGCCTCTCTCGCTCTCTCCCTCTCCTCTCCCTCTCTTCCTCCCAGTGGTTGGTTGAGTGCCATAAGATAGGAAGGAAGGGTAGAGGCTATTGGTCGACATCTTACGTGCTACAACCCAACTTTGCTATTTTGTGACTTTCTTTGTAAAGAAAGTTCACACCATTATCCCTTATGACCACCAAGAACATTTAAGATATGAATTGACAGTTACTAACTTCGACTTTTACGTCAACTCAGACTTAATTGTTCCCTTGTTTACACCAGACCCTGCTCCATTGTTCTGGCTACCCAAGCACTGCAGGCGAAAATAGCTCTCTGTTTTATTGTCAACTGTCCAGTCACTTGAGAACAAGATGAATGAGCTCTGTTCAAGAGTTTCCTACCAACGGGATGTGAAAAGCTGTAATATTTGACGCTATTCAGAAACTTGGCTGATGGGTGATTTGAACCCACAACTCTACGGTTTCACCATGCTTCGCCACAACCAGTCAGTGGACTCGGGCAAAACCAAAGGAGGAGGGATGTGCCTCTTTGTAAACAACAAATGCCCTCCTTCAAGTGTGAAGGAAGTCTCAAGCTTTTGCTCAACTGAACTACAATATCTCATGGTAAATTGCAGACCTTTTAATCTACCAAGAGACTTTTAATGTAAAACCATCACTGCTGTCTACAGCCCACCACAAAACAAGAATGTCACCAATCAGGCACTCAATGAGCTGTACAAGGCCATAGACAAACAAGAAAATATACACACAGAGGCAGCATTTCTAGTGTGGGGAGACTAAAATGTGTTTTACCCCTTTTACCAACACGTCTCCTGCGTCACAAGAGGCGTTAACACTCTGATCACTTTTACTCTACTCACAGAAAGGCTCTGCCTTCATCAAATCAGACCATGACTCCATCCTCCTGCTTCCTGTTTACATGCAAAAACTCAAACAGGAAGTACCAGTGACGAACTCAGTACGGAAGTGGTCCGACTAAGTGGACACTAAGCTATAAGACTGCTTCGCTAGCACAGACTGGGATATGTTCAGGAATTAATTTGATAATATTGAGGAGTTTACCACATCAGTCATAGGTTTCACCGATAAGTGCATTGACAACATAATCCCCAAAGTGGCCATACATAAGTACCCTAACCAAAAGCCATGGATTAGACGCATTATCCGCACCGGGTTAAAGGCTAGCACTACCGCTATCAAGGACACTTACAATTTAGCCTATGACCTCCGACATGGAAAAGGTCAATATAAAACTAAGAGAGAATCCTACTACACCGGCTCCGACGTGCGTCGGAAGTGGCAGGGTTTGCAGACAATTGTGGATTACAATGGGAAACACAGCCATGAGTTGCCCAGTTACCTAAATCTCCCAAACAAGCTGAATGCCGCCTTTGCAGCAAACAACCCTGAACCAGGCATGAGAGCCCCTCCTGTCCCAGACTATTTGATCTCACTTTAAAATGCTTTAAAAGGCTTGTCATGGCACACATCAACACCATCATCCCATACTGCCCCAACAGATCCACAGATGACGCAATCTCTATTGCACTCCACACTGCTCTCTCCACCTGGACAAGAGGAATATATCTGTGAGAATGCTGTTCACTGACTACAGTTCAACGTTCAACTCCATAGTCCCCTCCAAGCTCATTACCAAGCTCGGGACCCAAGGACCAACCACCTCCCTCTGCAACTGGATCCTGGACTTTCTGACTGGCTGCCACCAGGTGGTGAGGGTAGGTAACAACACATCTGCCACTCTGATCCTCAACACAGGGGCCATCAGGGGAGTATGCTTTGTCCCCTCCTGTATTCCATTTTCACCCACATCTGTGTGGCCACGCACAACTCTAACACCATCAAGTTTACTGATGACCAATGTTCCCCTCAGCCCGCCACTCAGAAGAAATATGAGCCAGCGCAGATAAGCATGAGATCGAACTTCACTCAACCTTCTACAATTTCCCCTTCATTTAACCAATCAGAGCTGGAGTAGGCATACATGCAAATAGCCACTTCCATATATGGATCTGTGCCATTCACTTTGAACAGGACTGTGTTTATGCTACAGTATGAGCCGTCGTGAATAGATGCACTTGTTTTGATATCAAAGTGAGAGCTGGATGTAGGCACCTGTGCATATTTTTTTCAGATTATTTGCTAGTTAGTGAGTTATTAGCCAAATTAAAGCTAATTTCTTGTCAACAATAGGGAGTGAATATGTCCTACAAAAGCAAAAGATGCATGCATTTCTAGCCATCTTTGAAAAGCGATTCAGGTAAAGAGCTTATTGATGTTTTAAAGAGGAAGTGTTCGATTTTGAGATGGTCTAAGCTAATAGGCAGAGCAGAGCATAATGTGTCTTATTTTCTGTAATAATAGTATGGGGATAATATTGAATTTTATTTTGTAAAGTGGTATCTTATGTCAAGCACCACATTTTCAGTCACCTTGTCTGAAGGGCAAGTGGATAAACAGGTTAATGTCAAGCCCTATATGTTTTTTTAAAGTCCAATGGAATGTAGGTATTGAACACCACACATTGGCTGGATGTAGGCTGGATGATAGAATAGTTATTTCCATCTTAAGATGTTTTGGGATGCATTTTGTCCAATGTTTTTGATAATAGGTCAATCTGGTAGGCCTACATTAGGATCAAATAGCCACAGTACCCTACTTGGCCAATGTTAAAACTGTAACTTAAAGTGGGTATAGCCTCAGTGTTACCAGTAAACACGCACTGGAAGTTGCACATAATTTTTTAGTTTTACGTTCTGCAGACCTGAAATTTGCTCAGTGCTCCAAAACATTTTGATGGAACATTGCTGACGACAAGACAATGAATATGGCCTACAGAGAGGTCAGAGACCTGGCAGTGTGGTGCCAGGACAACAACCTCTCCCTCAACGTCAGCAAGACAAAGGAGTTGATCGGGACGACAGGAACCGGAGGGGCGACCACGGTCCCATCCACATCAAGTACTTAACATGGTCCTCTCACACCAGCACAGTCATGAATTTATACAGTTCCACCATTGAGAGCATCTCGACTGGCTGCATAAACTTATGTATGTATGGCAACTTCACAGCGCTATGGAAGGTGGTGCAGATGGCCCAGTAAATCACTGGGGCTGAGCTCCCTGCCATCTAAGCCATAGACTGCTCACTATGATACCGCAAGGCAAGTGGTACCGGAGCACCAAGTCTGGGACCAAAAGGCACCCGAACAGCTTCTACTCCAAACCATAAGACTGCTGAACAGTTCATTTTTTATCAAATGGCTACCCGGACTATTGCATTGACCCTTTCACTCACTCTATGGACACTCACTGGACTCTACCAATACACTCAGACGTACTTACACTCCAACACACGACATAAGCTTTCACACAAACACATGCATATTGATCACACACAAAAACTTTCACACTCACAACATGCGCTGCTACTACTATGTTTATCATATATATTGATTGCCTAGTCACTTTTACCCCTATCTATCCATGCACATTGACTCCTTGTATAAAGAACATTTTATTAGTTGTGCATTTCTAATAACCAATTTATGTGTTCTATTTATGTGCTTTTCTAATATCCAATTTCTGTGACTGATTGAACAAATCCTCACTTTCAGTATCTCCGTTTTGGCAGTATGCCCAGAACCTTGTTTTGAGAAAGGGATATTTCAAGCTCTCAGCTTAGAAAGTAGAAGCCTTGTGAGGTATTGGTCTGTCACATGCATGACCCAGTATTGGTTGGTCATATGAAGGAAGCAAACGCTAATGATGAAAAAATGTTGCATGATGAATAAGCTAAATCATGCAAATATAACTGTATGTAAGTGTATTAATGGGACTGCCCCGGTTAGAGCTCCTGATCGACATGTGTACTTGGTGCATTGGGTTGCTTGGACCCTCTCCAGCGTACTGATAATAAATAGTAATTAATTTAAGATTGACTTTTAGTGTCCCTGTGTAGAATTTCTATGACAATTTGTCCTCAATGAACAGTTTGATTGATTCTTGCCTGGGAGGTTTCCAGTGGCGGTCTGCGAGGGAAACCGGTAAAGCATTTTATGAAGTGTGAAGGAAATTCCGGTCTGACCAAAAGACGACAAGACCAACCCAGACCAGACTCTTACTGTGGGCTGCCCAGGATGAGACGCATCATTCGCAAACAATTTAGGGACGGCAACTGATTTCACTCCAGTTTTATGAGGAGACTGGAGAAAGTGCTATAGCAGTACCATGGAAAGCCCTGCTGACAGCTGTCTGTAGGCATTTATTGAAGAAGTGTCTACCTGGTCTGCAGCCACTAGAATAACACAAGTTTTTTTTAACACAGGGTGTGATTTATATGTTTTGGAAGTAGCGGCAAGAGAACAATCGAATATACATAAGATGCATAGCAGGTAAAGACAAGATAATTGTTGAAGATGCATATGGGGTAATAAAGGAGATTACAGAGTGTGTTTGGCAATAGTAGTAAGTGAAATTCGATGTGAAAGTTGTGTGATATGACATAAAGGCTTTTTGGACATTTGGATAATAAAGTGGATGTGAAAGTTGTGTGAGCGTGGAAAGGACATGATTAAAATTTGGATATTAAAGCTGATTGATTGAAATGTGGAAATTAAGCATTTTATTTGGATAATAAACTGATTGATTGAAATGTGGATAAGAGGATTTAAGCTATTAAGTACTGAGTGAATGAGAGCTGTTAGGGGACTGGCTCCGGTGTGAAAAAGGTGATATGGGAGATTACTGAGTGCTTGTCTGAATGAATATCCCAACCAGTTCCGTGAGCAGAGTATTTTTTTATCTATATTGTTATATCTACAGTTATTTTCAGTTGAAGTCAGAAGTTTACATACACTTAGTTCATTAAAACTTATTTTTCAACCACTCCACAAAAAAATCTATAGTTTTGGTGAGTCGGTTAGGACATATATTTTGATCATGACCAAAGTAATTTTTCCAATAATTGTTTACATAATAATAATTGTTTATTTGACTTATAACTCACAATTCCATTAAGTCAGAAGTTTACTTATACTAAGTGGAATGTGCCTTTAAACAGCTTGGAAAATTCCCGGAGCAATTTCCAAACGGCTGAAGGCACCACGTTCATCTGTACAAACAATAGTATGCAATTTAAGATTGACTTTGAGTGTCCCTGTGTAGAATTTCTATGACAATTTGTCGTCAATGAACAGGTTGATTGATTCTTACCTGGGAGGTTTCCAGTGGCGGTCTGCGAGGGAAACCGGTGAAGCATTTTATGAAATGTGGAGGAAATTCCAACCCAGACCAGACCCTTACTGTGAGCTGCCCAGGAGGAGACTCATCATCCCTAGCACCTGCTAGGGGGCAGTATTTTCATTTTTGGAGCAACATTGTTTTGTCAGGAAAAGATGCTAGAATATGCATATAATTGACAGCTTTGGATAGAAAACACTCTAAAGTTTCCAAAACTATAAATGTATTGTCTGTGAGTATAGCAGAACTGTTGTAGGTGAAAGCCTAAGAAAAATCCAATCGGGATCTGCCCCAGGTTTTGAAAGCGCTGCGTTCCAATGACTCCCTATTCAGCTGTGAATGTACCATCAACGAGCATACGCTTTCTACTTATTCCCCAAGGTGTCTACAGCATTGTGACGTAGTTTTACGCATTTCTGTTGAAGAATAGCCGTAGGCAGCCACATTGCGTAAGTGGTCACATGGTGGCTCCGAGAGAGATTCTCGCATAAAATACAGAGGTAGCCATTACTCCAAACAGTCCACCTAAAAAACGAATTGTCCCGACAGATATATTATCGAATTGATATCAGAAAAACACCTGGACGATTGATTCTAAACAACGTTTGCCATGTTTCTGTCGATATTATGGAGCTAATTTGGAAAAAAGTTTGGCGTTGTAGTGACCGCATTTTCCGGTCGTTTTTTCAGCCAAACGTGAAGAACAAACGGGAGCTATTTCGCCTACAAAAATAATATTTTGGGAAAAAAGGAACATTTGCTATCTAACTGGGAGTCTCCTGAGTGAAAACATCCGAAGTTCTTCAAAGGTAAATGATTTAATTTGATTGCTTTTCTGATTTTCGCGAAAATGTTGCCTGCTGCCAGCAGAGCCTAGCATAGCATTGTGCCATGATAAACTTATACAAATGCTTGTCTAGCGTTGGCTGTAAAGCATATTTTGAAAATCTGAGATGACAGTGTGATTAACAAAAGGCTAAGCTGTGTCTCAATATATTTCATTTGTGATTTTCATGAATAGGAAGATTTATGTCTGCTGCATTATGCTAATTATTTTGAGGCGATGATTACGCTCCTGGATCCGGGTTTGAGAGAAGCAAGAAGTTAAGATGATTTAAGGATCGGACCCTTTTTTCAATTTTCACCTAAAATGACATAGATTTGGAATCTAACTGCATGTACTCAGGACCTGAAGTAAGGATATGCATATTCTTGATACCATTTGAAAGTTTGTGGAAATGTGAAATTAATGTAGGAGAATATAACACATTAGATCTGGTAAAATATAAAATATTTTTGATCCATCATCTTTGAAATGCAAGAGAAAGGCCAATATATGACTTAGGAATCTAGGTGTAATGTAGATATAGGCCAATAGAGGGCAGCAGTATGGGCAGACTTATTCAATGGACCATTGCTTTTCTGTTCAAAATGTTGTATCAAGACTGCCCAAATGTACCTAATTGGTTTATTAAAATAATATACATTTAATAAGTGTGAAGCTTAAAGTGAATATCCAACAGAGATTGGTAATAAAAATATAGAGTAACATTGTTAGGATAGACTAAAATGAAAACAACGCCTTCCAATAATCGGAGAAAGTTAGAATGTTTATTTTGTTTTTAACCTTGCAATATGGGGAAAGAACATTGTTTGAGTGTGACATTTTTGCAATCTATTACTCAATTCTATAGTTTGGGTAGCACCAGTGATTTAAGTAAGAAGGTAATTTCATCTAAAACAATAATCTGTTTCCATTATGTGGAACTGTGTCCAGTGATTTATGATTCACATGTACACTACCGTTCAAAAGTTTGGGGTCACTTAGAAATGTCCTTGTTTTTTAAAGAAACACATTTTTTGTGTCGATTTTGCCCATCTTTTCTTTTTATTGGCCAGTCTGAGATATGGCTTTTTCATTACAACTCTGCCTAGAAGGCCAGCATCCTGCATCTTCATTGTTGACGTTGAGACTGGTGTTTTGCGAGTGCTATTTAATGAAGCTGCCAGTTGAGGGTAGCTGAGGACCAAGTAGACACTTTTCTTATAAATGCCTACAGACAATTGTCTCTGGGGCCTCTCTGCCCTCACTCCAGCCTTCTACTATGACCAGCCAGTGGTTCTCAGACCATGAAGACACTTTTCTTATATATGCCTACAGGCAATTGTCAGTGGGGCCTCTAGCCTTCTTATAAAACTAGCTTGCCGCTACTTCCAATACATTGTGTTGAAATCGGAAGTTTACATGCACCTTAGACAAATACATTTAAACTCAGTTTTTCACAATTCCTGACATTTAATCCAAGTAAAAATTCCATATCAGGTCAGGGATCACCACTTTTAAGAATGTGAAATGTCAGAATAAAAGTAGACAGTGATTTATTTCAGCTTTTATTTCTTTCATCACATTCCCAGTGGGTCAGAAGTTTACATACACTCAATTTGTATTTGATAGCATTGCCTTTAAATTGTTTAACTTGGGTCAATTTTGGCCCATTCCTCCTGACAGAGCTGCTTTAACTGAGTCAGATTTGTAGGCCTGCTTGCTCGCACACACTTTTTTAGTTCTGCCCACAAATTTTCTATAGAATTGAGGTCAGGGCTTTGTGATGGCCACTCCAATACTTTGTTGTCATTACTCTTTTGGGATAGGGGGAAGCATTTTCACTTTTGGATGAATAGCGTGCCCAGAGTGAACTGCCTCCTACTCTGTCCCAGATGCTAATATATGCATATTATTATTAGTATTGGATAGGAAACACGCGGAAGTTTCTAAAACTGTTTGAATGATGTCTGTGAGTATAACAGAACTCAAATGGGAGGCGAAAACCTGAGAAAAATCCAACCAGGAAGTGGGACATCTGAGGTTTGTAGTTTTTCAAAGCTTGGCCGATCGAATACACATTGAGATATGGATAAAGTTGCACTTCCTATGGCTTCCACTAGATGTCAACCGTCTTTAGAATCTTGAATGAGGATTCTACTATAGAGGGGCTCATGAGACCTCTTTGAGTCAGTGGTCTGGCAGAGTGCCTTGGTGTCATGACGCGCGCTCCTCGACAGAGTTACCTCTCGTTCCAGTGCTTTTCTTTAGACAAAGGAATTCTCAGGTTGGAACATTATTGATGTTTTATGTTAAAAACATCGTTTGACATGTTTCTATAGGACTGTAACAGAACTTTTCAAGTTTTTGTCTGGACGAAGTACCTGCGCCTCATGAAGATGGATTACTGGTCTGAACACGCTAACAACAAGTGGCTATTTGGACATAAATGATTGAACTTTATGGAACAAATCAGTCATTTATTGTCGAACTGGAATTCCTGTGAGTGCCTTCTGTTGAAGATCATCAAATGTAAGTGAATATTTATGGTGTAATTTCTAACTTCTGTTGACTCCAAAATGGCGGATATCCTCTGGCTGTTTTGGGTTCCGAGAACTGTTCTCAGATTATGCTTTTTCCATAAAGTTTTTTTGAAATCTGACACAGCGGTTGATAAATGAATCACGATATGAGTCATGTGTCCAAAGGGGAATTACCAGTCCCCTAGAGCGATTAGGTAAATATGCAAATGTATTTTCTTCACATGTCTGCCTGTAAAAATAAAATATATATGTTGGTAGTGGTTGACAACTGACTTGCCTAGTTAAATAAGGTTAAGCCTTGTTAAATAAAGATTCAATTCAAAATGTTAAAATAAGCCAATTTGAGAAGAAAAAAATGTTTTGGTTTTTCACGTTTCTTGTTTTGTTAGTTTGTTCATGTGTAGTTGCTTTATTAAAGAACCATGAATAGTAACCACGCTGCGTATTGGTCCGCCTCTCCTTCAACTCAAGAAAACCATTACATAACTACAGATGTTGTATAGCATCGAAGCAATAATTTGACAATAATAAAGAATGATACATTTAAGATTGACTTCCATTGTTCCTGTGTAGAACAACCTCGTTACTATTTAAAAAATAATAATAATAAAAATATTAGCAAATTGGGGGATTTTCATACTCTTCCTTATTGGGAAAGGGCATGTAAGGATGTGACAAATACAATTTGATTTGATTTATTGTCTTCGCTAAGATAAAGTGCATGTCCTCCAGTTCCACCAGTAGACTCAATGCATGAGAGAGCTTACCTGTAGACCATCTATTTGTGGAATTGATGTAGTCAGAGAGCTCTTGTTAAGCAGCCCATTATTTCAGCGTCTTTGCCATTGTTACAGATAAGCATCGCTGAGTTTTTCTCCTTCCATTGTTCTTTTGCAGAGATGAAAAGACAGGAGAGACACGCCTATGTAGAGTAGACAAAACCAACCAACCGGTTCAGGTTTATTTTCCTTTTGGGGATGGGAGGAGAGGTAGGAATCAAAGTGAGGTCAGGATCTTGTTCATTTATATTCACTGGTCTGTTATCTATTTTTCTACTGCATTACTCTTTGCCAAAACCAATCTAGCATACCTGGGGTGACGAGACAGGCCTGTGCCTTGAAACAGAGTCTCTTTCTCTGTAGATGCATTTTCTACAGTGAACTAATTTCAGCAGCAGAGTACCTGCATATGCAGAGAAGCACAAATGCCACATTCCCTTGTGAGCCAAGATATACAATTCACATGCAGATAGGAACCAAAGGATAGGACCAATGAAAAAGAGTTTCCTAAAATCACCATTTTAAGTGATGACGATTCCTTTATATTTATCAGGGCTCTATGTGCCCTTATTTAAAAAAAGGCATTAATAATACACAGTATAATGTGAAAGGCTCTATTCTATTTCTAAAACATTAATAATAACCAAACACAGTGCCCACATAGTTTCACTGACATAGCTATTGACAACTATTACATTTGTATTGATTAATGCTGAACAGGCAGGAAAGAGTAAACACTAAATGTATGTATTAAACTGAAGCAGGCTGCAGTCAGTCTTTGGGAGGCAAAATACATTTATTTGTTTACCTTGATGCAATCACTCCCTCCAGGAATTCCCATCCTTCCCAGGAATGACTCCCAATTTATTCTGAAATCTATTTGTTCTAGAATGCAAAAAATACCGATTATTCTGAGGGAACATTTGAATTCCATAGTGCTGATAAAGGCCCTAGCTAGTTCTGATTCTGGTTAAACAGAATATCTCCCACAGAGGGGAAAAAACACTCAAGGTCAGTGGGAGCTCTCAGTACCCAGAAGTCCTCACGTTCTGAGAAACAGGAACAAGCCAAAGCATCAACATCCTGTCAGCAACAGAGGTGATATGGTCGAGCTATCTGCTACAATAATCCCTTCAGGATTATTGGCAGGTTAAGAATATGTGGGGTTTATGGGATCTGTAATTATGCAGCAGCATTTCCTGATTGTCTGACTAATGACGATAGAATTAGCACTGCTTGCCAATTAGCCGGCCTGCTCTCTGAGCCATAGCATATTGAGCAGGAGGGAATGGCTCCATTTGTCATGTGAAGGTTCTGCTTACCAAACAGCCCTGAAGCATTTTCGGATCCATCCACTCAAAGTTCAGCAATTAGCTCCGGCAACAATAATTGATTTGAGCAAGTTTACCTCCCCTAATTTAGTTGTCAGCATGATTAAGGGAAATCCTAAAACCAATCGAGAAGGGCATTGAGATGGTTCGTTGCAATGGCATCCTCTTAATGTAAAATTTAAGTGAGTCTTAAATATTTAAGAGGGACTTAGTTTGGTTAAATATATGTTATATGCTGTTTCTCTCTTCAACAAATATCCAGCTATATTGATGTTTGTGTGTAAAGAAAGGCTACTGTAAAAGTTCCACTGTGGCCCTCAGTAACTTAACCTTTACCTTTAACATAATTTTGAAAGGAATGGGAAAGCATTCATTTAAACTCTCAGTGAGAAAATGGCAGCATAAAAAAACACTGGATGTGGCGTAGTGCAGGCTATTTTTTTCACCACTTCATATCGAAATGCTATAAGAGTGCAACAATGCTGAACACTGCACATTTTACTGTTCTCTGTCCGTGTAGGTTCAAAAGGCCATGCAGTATAACCTAAGCACTCATACAACAGATCATCAACTCATGAGTGCATTGATTTTTATGAGGGGCCAGGAATGCAATAGTTCATGACATATGAAGTGGATGCCCCCACCCCCATCAATACGGGTCAGTGTATTAATGAAAAAATATGACAATTGATGCCACCCCCTAGTTTAAAATTGAGCAGTAACACGTTGTCAGTGACTTTACACACCTGTAGTGATGCAGCTTTTTGAGGTGAATCTTTATGATGGACACTCAGTGGATCATAGCATGCAGTGGACAGGAATAACTGAATCCTAATAGTGATCGACTGCAGATATGTGATTAATGAGTCCCCATCATCTATATATAACGTGTGTGTGATATTAAGGGGCATCCTGGTAAGAAGTCACCCCATCTCCTTCATCCGGCATACCCGTCTATTTTAGGTACAGAGATGACCGGTAATTGGTTTTCATTTTCATGATGAAATCCTTTGAATTTTTAATTCCTCAGGGCCTCTTGCTCCTGACCAGTTTAATTACTACCTCTGTGCCTGTCGTGGCTGTGGCTGGGCCTGCAGGTCCACTGTGCTGCAGTGAAAAGACCCTCTCAAAACAGGGAGTGGTAGCGGGGGAGCCACAGGGGTGGGGGGATTCTTACTGTTCTCAGCGAAGGATGACTTATTGATTATATTCATACACTTGCAAGTATTTGTATTAAACAATACAAAATATGTATTCTAATTTAACTTTTACAATATAGGCTACATGAATTGTAGATCAGGCCAGTTAAATACAAACTACAAAACAGTTATTGAAAATATTGAAAAACCTATATCAAATACATGTAACAGAAAAACTGCCCGTCGTTGGCACTAGCTACCTGCACTGTAAATCTGCAACACTGTACTAACTGCTGTGCTTCCAGGAATGCACGGTAAATTCTAACAATATAGCATGTTACCGTAGTCGTGTTCCAGTAATTATGCTTTAAATTTGTGTGACAGTAAAGGTCCTGTACATTTACAGTAATGTACTGGCTACTTTGCTGCCAGTAATTTACTGTAAAATTACAGGATATGTTTTACATGGCACTTATGAAGAGGATAGATTTTGTGACATTGTTTTGGATAAAAACCCAAAAGGTAATATTTTAATAAAAAAACTCAGTCTTCATGAATTACAGCCAAATAGACATTGATTGCCAATAATTGAAACAGCAACATATGGATTTTTGTCTTGGTCCAGAAAGGGCAGCTGCTATCTTATTTCAGTCACAGCTAAAGAAAAAGAGAGCTGCCGATATCTTGGTGAGGCAGGGCTGAATGAAAGAAGATGGAAGATGTAAATTAAATGTGAAATAAGCTACGCTTCCTGTTATTGTGTGTGCCTCTGCACTTCTTCTGAAATAACCTGCAGGTGTTTTGACAAAGCATGCATACAAATGCAAACTACACTGCACAAAAATGATATTCCTCTGTCTGCTTGTAAACACAAGGGGAGGATTTCTCTAGTTTTCCCTGGTGAGCATGAACACATTAATATTTTAGTTAACTTGCATCCACATAAACACACACCCACTTGGGAAGTTAAACCTAGTGTTTTAAACATGGTGTTTCACCTAACATAACAGACCCCGAGTGGAAATGGAGGACAGATTTACCCAAACCTTTAAATCTGAATTAAGTGGTATTTTGTTCATTGGCTAGCAGCATTACACCCACTACTGATGGCAGCTACTGATTATCCATGTCACACTAAAATGAAATGTTGAGAGATAAACAAACATGTTGACATTTTCAGCTTTAAAACGGAATTATTCCGATTTATTTCTGGCTGAGAAATAGTATCATAATAGTATCTGAATATATTTTTATGCTGCCGAATTTTACAATGTGCCATCCTATCTTCATATACCCTACATGCAACAACTGGTTATTACACATCTCCTCTAGCAAAATGTGCTTACCAGACATCTTGCAATTATAGAACGGCATTGTTTACAAGTCAAAACAACCCAATTCCCTGTCACGTTCACTGTCTTCAAACTCCCTGTCATAGATGAGCCAAGGCGCAGCGTGCATATAATTCCACATCTTTAATAAAGTGAAACCTTCACACGAAACCAGAAACCGAATGTGACGCACACAAACACATATGGAAAATAAACAATTACCACAACATAGGTGGGGAAAAAAGGCTGCCTAAGTATGAATCCCAATCAGAAACAAAGATAGACAGCTGCCTCTGATTGGGAACCACACTCGGCCAAAAACAAAGAAATAGAAAACATAGAATACCCACCAAATCACACCCACATGCACATTTTGCAGACACATTTATTTGCATAGTTGGATACAAATACATACATTTTTACAGCTAATGGAACAAAGCTTTAATCTTATATTAATGATGGTAAAACCATCATTGGGAAGTGATAAATGATTGTTCCAATCGAATAGTGGTTGTTTGTTTAGAAGAAACAATTTGCTTTTCACTTTACCTGTCTGACTAAAGATAGGCTATACTTCAGTAAGAGCATGGGAATACCTTTTATGTGTGATGTTGCAGAGATAGCCCATTCCCACTTGTGTTTATGTTGTTTAGCCAATCTCCAGGCAGAGTGCTCCTTGTGATTTATTACTCGACTGCAGCAAACATTTCAATGAGAGAGATATGCCCTTGCCTGGGCTATGGGGCCAATGTTGGTTAATGCCCTTTGTCAGTCTCCAATAAAGATACACTGAGGAATCCTGGGAAGAAAATGCTCACTGTGCCTCAGATACAGTAACATTGCTCCTCACGCTCTACACATTCATATTGTACACAGCAACAGTGATTTTTTATGTCACAACTCAAGTATAACAAAAACAAGGCAAAACACTTTCAAAAGTTAAGGTATTGATGACTTCTAAGAAATCAAAAAATATAACTTTTTTTATTTGATGTTCCTCAAGTAATGCTATTTTGTAATTAACTAGCCCTCACATGGATATAACCATTCTATTTGTAGGGAGCAGTTGCCTCAATTTATAATGCTCACCATGTTTCCTTCAAAGAGAAAGTCATCTAATTTATCCACACAAAGGAAATTATATGCTATTGTCTACAATGCACAAATAGAATAGCAGTGAAAAATAGGTTTAATAGGTTTAAACATGTAAATGAATCATCATACTCTTCGCTAATCCAGACTGATCTATTTCAAACCTGTGGGCAAATGTTACCTGTGCGACACCATCACACAAGAGACATCACTCCAAACAGGATCAAAACGATCCTTATCAATAAACCACTTAACTTCACGGTTAATCATTTATCATCGCCTTTACAGTTATTCATCTATAATCTCCTGTACAGTCAGATTCAGAGATTTTCTCCAAAATAAATGTTTGATCTGAAACCTCCAATGAGTACTTGACCTTACAGCATCCAAATACATGGGATTATGCGATATGCAGAACTCTTCAACCTTACACCTTCACACTTGTGAGAATTGTCTTATATGGATAGGGCTAAATTGAAATGTTTCTTACACAAGAAATACTGTATGAAAAGAATATTCATAAGCATAATAGAAATTGAAAGGGAACAGTTTGGAGATGATGGGAAATGTATTAGACCAAAGTTGAGAACACAACAGTTCACCTGACACAAGACTGAATCCAAATATTACACTGTTGACTTTATGTGGGTATTACATTTAGTATACTTTTCACTGCATTTGTTGATAATGAATATTCAGTAACATGATAGGAATATGATAGGAACATGATAGGAATATGAATATTCCTGAAAAATGTTGGGTAGGTACAACATAAGACAAAATAATGACAAGAATTTGAGTGAGAGGACGAACTGGTCTCCATGTGCCCCCATCCCAAGTGTGCACAGTTCCTAAGTAATTTCAATAAACTTTTATTACTCAAGGAGGTCTTCAACTATACAGTGCTTTTTTGAGCTCTCATAGCTGTGCCGTTGAGGAACTAGAGCAAGCACACTTTTGAAACACAACCCTGCATTCCTGCCATCACATAATAACATAATTTATTCGCAATCTGGGTCAGGTTGGCATTATCTGAAAGCTTGTTCTATTGCAAAAATGACTAGTTAAGTTAAAAAATATGATATTAAAATGTTATGCTTTCACAGGTAATTCAGAGAAACAGATTGTAATTGTGGTGTGCATTGAAAGGTGTCGTGCGTGCATTCAGGTGCGTGTTCTGTGGCGAATTTTCTTCACAATAGACAAATATAAACTGTTCAGAACAACCCAGGGTATGTCACCTTGTAACTGTACATCAATTATAGTAATAATAAGCATTGACACTGTATATGACATGAGCTTTATGATATGGAAATGTGAAATGCACATTTGGACTCACTGGTGAATGGCTTGCTTGTATGACATCAGATCTGCATTTATTATTAATCCTCAACGTCTCATCTTTCATAATACATTGAGTCTTCTTAATTGATAGAATGTATCTCACTCAGGTCGCATCGGCACTTCGCTCCCGCGGGTAGTATAACTTTTTACATTACATTTATTCATTATATTTATTTATTCATTATATTTCATTATAGCACAACGGTTTGATTTGTCTAATCTTAGCAATTTCTTCTCAGCTAGCTACATAGCCGTCTTTGTATCAAAGATAATTGCGTAATTATCGTATTTCGCCGTCCTAACGTAGTCTTCACTAGCCAGCTAGCTAACGTCCACTGATTAGCTGCACTGGAGATACTATTACACTCAACTGAACGACTTGATTAGTGTAGTGTTAGCTAGCTACATAGCTGTCTTTGCTGTCTTCGTATCCAAGATAATTGTGTTGTTTAGGTTTAGATTGTGTAGTCTTAGAGTGATTATCTTAATTTACCGAGGTTAGCTAGCCAGCTATTTGTCGTCCTTAACGTAGGAGACTCTGCTAGCTAGCCAACGCTAGCCAACGTCTACCGAATAGACTCAACAACCAGGTCGCATTCACAGGTAGTATCACATTTTCACTTCATTTCATTACAGTACAACGGTTTGATTTGTTTGATCGTAGCTAGCTACATAGCTAGCTACATAGCCGTCTTTGTATCAAAGATAATTGTGTAGTCTAGAGCGATTTCCTAGGTTAGCTAGCCAGCTATTGTCGTTCTTTTAACGCAACGTAACGTAAACAACACTGCTAGCTAGCCAGCTATCCCCCGAATAGCAGCACTGTAGAAACTATTACACTCAACGGAACGACTTGATTAGTGTAGTGTCAACAACGCACCCACTGCCAGCTAGCCTACTTCAGCAGTACTGTATCATTTTAATCATTTTAGTCAATGTTCTCGCACACCCCGAGAGCTTCTGGTCAGCGGGGTGGTGGCACCGGGATCCTCATCTCTCCCAAGTGGTCATTCTCTCTTTCTCCCCTTACCCATCTGTCTATCGCCTCCTTTGAATTCCATGCTGTCACAGTTACCAGCCCTTTCAAGCTTAACATCCTTATCATTTATCGCTCTCCAGGTTCCCTCGGAGAGTTCATCAATGAGCTTGATGCCTTGATAAGCTCCTTTCCTGAGGACGGCTCACCTCTCACAGTTCTGGGCGACTTTAACCTCCCCACGTCTACCTTTGACTCTTTCCTCTCTGCCTCCTTCTTTCCACTCCTCTCCTCTTTTGACCTCACCCTCTCACCTTCCCCCCCTACTCACAAGGCAGGCAATACGCTCGACCTCATCTTTACTAGATGCTGTTCTTCCACTAACCTCATTGCAACTCCCCTCCAAGTCTCCGACCACTACCTTGTATCCTTTTCCCTCTCGCTCTCATCCAACACCTCCCACACTGCCCCTACTCTGGATGGTATCGCGCCGTCCCAACCTTCGCTCTCTCTCCCCCGCTACTCTCTCCTCTTCCATCCTATCATCTCTTCCCTCCGCTCAAACCTTCTCCAACCTATCTCCTGATTCTGCCTCCTCAACCCTCCTCTCCTCCCTCTCTGCATCCTTTGACTCTCTATGTCCCCTATCCTCCAGGCCGGCTCGGTCCTCCCCTCCCGCTCCGTGGCTCGATGACTCATTGCGAGCTCACAGAACAGGGCTCCGGGCAGCCGAGCGGAAATGGAGGAAAACTCGCCTCCCTGCGGACCTGGCATCCTTTCATTCCCTCCTCTCTACATTTTCCTCCTCTGTCTCTGCTGCTAAAGCCACTTTCTACCACGCTAAATTCCAAGCATCTGCCTCTAACCCTAGGAAGCTCTTTGCCACCTTCTCCTCCCTCCTGAATCCCCCCTCCTCCCTCTCTGCAGATGACTTCGTCAACCATTTTGAAAAGAAGGTCGACGACATCCGATCCTCGTTTGCTAAGTCAAACGACACCGCTGGTTCTGCTCACACGGCCCTACCCTGTGCTCTGACCTCTTTCTCCCCTCTCTCTCCAGATGAAATCTCGCGTCTTGTGACGGCCGGCCGCCCAACAACCTGCCCGCTTGACCCTATCCCCTCCTCTCTTCTCCAGACCATTTCCGGAGACCTTCTCCCTTACCTCACCTCGCTCATCAACTCATCCCTGACCGCTGGCTACGTCCCTTCCGTCTTCAAGAGAGCGAGAGTTGCACCCCTTCTGAAAAAACCTACACTCGATCCCTCCAATGTCAACAATTACAGACCAGTATCCCTTCTTTCTTTTCTCTCCAAAACTCTTGAACGTGCCGTCCTTGGCCAGCTCTCCCGCTATCTCTCTCTGAATGACCTTCTTGATCCAAATCAGTCAGGTTTCAAGACTAGTCATTCAACTGAGACTGCTCTCCTCTGTATCATGGAGGCGCTCCGCACTGCTAAAGCTAACTCTCTCTCCTCTGCTCTCATCCTTCTAGATCTATCGGCTGCCTTCGATACTGTGAACCATCAGATCCTCCTCTCCACCCTCTCCGAGTTGGGCATCTCCGGCGCGGCCCACGCTTGGATTGCGTCCTACCTGACAGGTCGCTCCTACCAGGTGGCGTGGCGAGAATCTGTCTCCTCACCACGCGCTCTCACCACTGGTGTCCCCCAGGGCTCTGTTCTTGGCCCTCTCCTATTCTCGCTATACACCAAGTCACTTGGCTCTGTCATAACCTCACATGGTCTCTCCTATCATTGCTATGCAGACGACACACAATTAATCTTCTCCTTTCCCCCTTCTGATGACCTGGAGGCGAATTGCATCTCTGCATGTCTGGCAGACATATCAGTGTGGATGACGGATCACCACCTCAAGCTGAACCTCGGCAAGACGGAGCTGCTCTTCCTCCCGGGGAAGGACTGCCCGTTCCATGATCTCGCCATCACGGTTGACAACTCCATTGTGTCCTCCTCCCAGAGCGCCAAGAACCTTGGCGTGATCCTGGACAACACCCTGTCGTTCTCAACCAACATCAAGGCGGTGGCCCGTTCCTGTAGGTTCATGCTCTACAACATCCGCAGAGTACGACCCTGCCTCACACAGGAAGCGGCGCAGGTCCTAATCCAGGCACTTGTCATCTCCCGTCTGGATTACTGCAACTCGCTGTTGGCTGGGCTCCCTGCCTGTGCCATTAAACCCCTTCAACTCATCCAGAACGCCGCAGCCCGTCTGGTGTTCAACCTTCCCAAGTTCTCTCACGTCACCCCGCTCCTCCGTTCTCTCCACTGGCTTCCAGTTGAAGCTCGCATCCGCTACAAGACCATGGTGCTTGCCTACGGAGCTGTGAGGGGAACGGCACCTCAGTACCTCCAGGCTCTGATCAGGCCCTACACCCAAACAAGGGCACTGCGTTCATCCATCTCTGGCCTGCTCGCCTCCCTACCACTGAGGAAGTACAGCTCCCGCTCAGCCCAGTCAAAACTGTTCGCTGCTCTGGCCCCCCAATGGTGGAACAAACTCCCTCACGACGCCAGGACAGCGGAGTCAATCACCACCTTCCGGAGACACCTGAAACCCCACCTCTTTAAGGAATACCTAGGATAGGATAAGTAATCCCTCTCATCCCCCCCCCCTTAAGATTTAGATGCACTATTGTAAAGTGACTGTTCCACTGGATGTCATAAGGTGAATGCACCAATTTGTAAGTCGCTCTGGATAAGAGCGTCTGCTAAATGACTTAAATGTAAAATGTAAATGTAACAACAAAACCTTTGCAAAAGTTGCCAATTAGCGAGAAGGATGGGGGAAGCTGTCGTGCGCAGTGCTAAAGTACAGAACGGCTGTGAATAAAAATCCTTACATCGCTGTGAAGCGCAGTGCCTGATTCTTACAGAATTTTACAGAATTTCCCTTACTCAGACAACAAAAAATTTGCAAAAGTGGCCCAATTAACAGGAAGGATGGGGGAACCTGTCTCTTCTGGTTCTCAAGTTCAGAATGTCTGTCATTCAAAATCATTACAGTGCTGTGAAGCACAGAGGCTGAGCTCTGACGTCATTTATAACATTTTACTGTATAGCCACTGTGTACCAATTTAGATGCTTATCAGTGCACAAATATTTAATTTGAACTTGATAAGAAGTTAATACTAAATCATGTTAATTGACTCAAATCACGTGTAAATCCATGAGTATTTTTTTATTCTAAATTAATCAAAATATCAAAGCGGGTAGGAATGCCAACTATTGGAAGGTGTACAGCGGTTATAAAGTATTAAATAGTTGGGAGAAAGTCTTTCAAGCTTTCTGCTTTTATATCTTGATTGTGATAACTGTATGTCTGTTATCCCTTTGCATGTTGAGAGGAGAAACTCCCCCACTGAAGATCAATGACTGGGCGGTCCTCCCTTGAAACATATAAACGAGGAGAAATAGTGAAAAGCAGGCATGCCTTTGTTAATGTCTTTCAATACTCTATGATGTTTGTGGCCTATAAACAAGCTGGACCAATGAGTTCACTCCGTGTCATGTTTACCTAAACAACACTGGCGGGGTCAGGGTCTGGACACCAACCGCAAAGGATCACTCTCACGGTTTTAGGTTTGAGTTGTGAGCCGTTTGATCGCCCGGGGTGAAGTTGTGGATCTATGGCATAAAACATTTAACAGCATGGAGCGTGCTTATAGCCTCTTAGCATGAATGCCAAGTAAAGCACTTGATTGTATCAACATCTTTGCTGCAGAGTGTGCTTGAGTTTCAATTTAATGTTCACTCCTGAAGAGAAAATGGGAAGAATTGGCCTCGAGAATGGTCCTCCTGCTTCAGCACGAAGTTGTAAGCAATACAACTTCGTAGAAATAGGTTGCGGCGTCAAGGTTGCCTTTTTTCAATTAAAGTATGTTCTACGGCTATTAATCTCCTTAAGTTAAACATATTGATATGGCAAGGATACCTGAACTCAAAAGGAGGTCATTTTAGTTGTATTTGCAAGGGGAAATTAAACATCTAATATGTTTCAATATGCCAAGAGTCATTACACACATAATGAACGAGCACAACGCAAAGAGCCTGGTGATTGATGTGAGGAGAGATTGGTGTATGAAAATGAGCTTTCCTTAGGTGGAGGTGAGCCTTGGAGGCTGTCCGTCTCTCTGTGGGTATTTAAGTGGTATCTCGAGATTACAGGGCTGATATCCATGTTTAACTCATCCATCATCGCAGATTCACAAGTGTAAGTGAAGCTCACACTTAACTTACACTAGCTAGGGATAAAGGGTTTCAGCCCAAAATATATTCAAGGAAAATGGATTGATACATCTTGATTTCTATATCACTATAGATTTAAGATAAGGAGCTTTAAGACATTTTCACTATCCCTGAAATCAGTGTGTAAATATGCAAGAGACACAAATACTGTAGAATCTGTATTTTCCTGTCTCAAATAATTTGGGATATGTTTCAATGTAAACATTTTTTTAATCTATAGTGTACTCACTCACAGTGTGCTAACGTTGCACGTCATGTGAAACATAGAGCTCATGAGACCCTAGCCCTAGCAATAGAGATGTGGACATGTGGTTGTCTTGTAGAGATGCCTGTCAATTGTACCCCAACAGCAGGTGAGGGACTCTCCTCTCTCTCTATCCAGCCTGCGGGCTGTGAAGCATAAAGGGTTGTGAGCGGAATTGAGAGAGAACATTCCATTTTGTCCCTGCCCATCAGAGAGGGATGGTTAGACCGCTGGGACCAGGGAATGGCCTTCATGTTGCCTGTCCCTTCACAGTGTAATCTTTTGACAGAGCCATAGAGCCCTGGGAAACAGCCTATAACAGCCAAACCTCCTAATAAAATGGCCTCACAGGGAGAGAGTGAGAGACCACAGAGAGAAAAGGGGGAAGCAAACACACACACAACACACACACCTATTCACTGGCCTGGCTGTATGCCTGTGTCAGTCAGCATGAAGGGTGCACAGTACAATATTTTTATCATCATAGCATGCGGCATAAAGACACCTGGCAACCATGGGTCAGAGGTCCTGGAGCTGCATGTGTCATCTTGCTTTGTTGGAAATGCCAAGGACCAAACTTACAGTCACTTCTTATGTTCTGTGGTAAACTTACAGAAATGGAAGTTGAAGAAGAAAGAAAGGTTATGATGAATAGGGTTTATCACTGTCCTGTCGCAGAATCCTCCAGGGCATGAAGAAAGGTGATCTGAAGAAATTCTGTTACATTAAGAATTGTTGGATTGTAACTACGGGGTGTTTTCGCATAGTCCTCTTTTGAGGGTGTTTCTATGCTTGGTCCCTTTCAGTTTGTTTCGCTAAATGTTTTGTGCAGCATGAACACTTCAAAAGAACTCAGACCCCACAAAAGTGACCCCAAAGCGAACTCGAGAGGTGGTTTGAGATAGGCTGGCTTGAATTCCGCGGTCCTGTTCACTTTTTTTTAGGGAAATGTGAAATCAAAGCTACCCAGGTGCGCTTGTCAGTATTCCCACACCACACATTAGACTAGTGTAACAAGGCCTTAACCCTTCACATTGGTGCCACAAACGAGAGAAGATGATTTTGGATATTTGGATATTGATTAGTGATTGTCAAGGATACACAAAAATTCCAAAACGTGTAGAATTTTAGTTCAGATTATTTGTTTGCAATATTTGCTCTATAGGCTAAGAGAGCTTCATAAACATTATATTGTTGGGTTTCAACAGTGTGAGAAGACAACAACATATTTGCTGATAATCACAACATCGGCCAAAATGTATTATTGCTCCTAAAGGGTCAGTAGCCTACATTGGGTGTACCATTTTCAATTACAGTATTATTTAATCTTCAGTTATTCTTCTACTATTTACTCGGTTACAAATAATATGTACATGCTAATAGTATCTTCTGTTTACAATTATTATGTATCACCTTTTTCAATCTATTAGCTTAGTTATATCTAGCTGTCTGATAACATGTTCTGAGGGAATGGCTTCTCCTGCACCTTATAAAAACCCAGAGTGCATTGAGTGAATGTTGTAAAAAGATAGTGGTTCCTTTCTAAACATAGCAATGCGAAAGCAAAGAGGACATGGACCACAAAATAGGTGACGTGAGCTGGCAAAAAAGTCCTCTTTCAATATCCTCATTTTAAATATGTCTGCTGTCCCTGAACAAGGCAGTTAGCCCACGGTAGGCCATCAGTGTAAATAGGAATTTGTTATTTCTTCGGGATCGGTGTCACGTCTGCGGGACGGTTAAGCTAACGTAGGCTAATGCGATTAACATGAGGTTGTAAGTAACAAGAACAATTCCCAGGACATAGACATATCTGATATTGGCAGAAAGCTTAAAAATGTCGTTCTGCCCCTGAACAAGGCAGTTAACACACTGTTCCCCGGTAGGCCGTCATTGTAAAATAAGAATTTGTTCTTAACTGATTTGCATGGTTAAATAAAGGTAAAAAAAAATGTTTAAAAAAAGGCAAGGGTAGTGTGAATACTGAATACAGTGTGAGTTATTTTGAGTTTTTTACCCCAGAGTTCACATTAAAAAGAAATGAGATCGGTTATTTTAAAGAGGACTATACAGTGGGGCAAAAAAAGTATTTAGTCAGCCACTAATTGTGCAAGTTCTCCCACTTAAAAAGATGAGAGATGCCTGTAATTTTCATCATAGGTACACTTCAACTATGACAGACAAAATGAGAGAGAAAAAAATCCAGAAAATCACATTGTGGGATTTTTAAAGAATTTATTTGCAAATTATGGTGGAAAATAAGTATTTGGTCAATAACAAAATGTATCTCAATACTTTGTTATATACCCTTTGTTGGCAATGACAGAGGTCAAACGTTTTCTGTATGTCTTCACAAGGTTTTCACACACTGCTGCTGGTATTTTGGCCCATTCCTCCATCCAGATCTCCTCTAGAGCAGTGATGTTTTGGGGATGTTGCTGGGCAACACGGACTTTCAACTCCCTCCAAAGATATTATATGGGGTTGAGATATGGAGACTGGCTAGGCCACTCCAAGACCTTGAAATGCTTATTAAGAAGCCACTCCTTCGTTGCCCGGGCGGTGTGTTTGGGATCATTGTCATGCTGAAAGACCAGGCCATGTTTCATCTTCAATGCCCTTGCTGATAGGAGGTTTTCACTCAAAATCTCACGATACATGGCCCCATTCATTCTTTCCTTTACACGGATCAGTCGTCCTGGTCCCTTTGCAGAGAAACAGCCCCAAAGCATGATGGTTCCACCCCCATGCTTCACAGTAGGTATGGTGTTCTTTGGATGCCACTCAGCATTCTTTGTCCTCCAAACAAGATGAGTTCATTTTTTACACAGCTCTCTGCAGGTCATTCACTAGGTCCCCCCGTGTGGTTCTAGGATTTTTGCTCACCGTTCTTGTGATCATTTTGACCCCACGAGGTAAGATCTTGCGTGGAGCCCCAGATCGAGGGAGATTATCAGTGGTCTTGTATGTCTTCCATTTCCTAATAATTGCTCTCACAGTTGATTTCTTCAAACCAAGCTGCTTACCTATTGCAGATTCAGTCTTCCCAGCCTGGTGCAGGTCTACAATTTTGTTTCTGGTGTCCTTTGACAGCTCTTTGGTCTTGGCCATAGCGGAGTTTGGAGTGTGACTGTTTGAGGTTGTGGACAGGTGACTTTTATACTGATAACAAGTTCAAACAGGTGCCATTAACCTCTAGAGACGAGCAATCCCGTATCCGGGAGCGTAATCATAGCCTCAAGCGCATTACCATAACGCAACGTTTCCTATTCATGAAAATCGCATTTGAAATTAAATAAATATATTCAAACACAAACTTAGCCTTTTGTTAACAACACTGTCATCTCAGATTTTCAAAAGATGCGTTACAGCCAATGCTAGACAAGCATTTGTGTAAGTTTAGCATGGCATAATGCTATGCTAGGCTGTGCTGGCAGCAGGCAACAATTTCACAAAAATAAGAACAGCAACCAAATTAAATCATTTACCTGTGAAGAACTTCGGATGATTTCAATGACGAGACTCTCAGTTAGATAGCAAATGTTCATTTTTTTCCCAAAAATATTATTTGTGTTGGTGAAATAGCTCCGTTTTGTTCATCACGTTTGGCTAAGACAAAGACCGGAAAATGCAGTCACTACAGCGCCAAACTTTTTTCCAAATTAGCTCCATAATATCGACAGAAACAGAAACATAGCAAACATTGTTTAGAATCAATCCTCAAGGTGTTTTTCACATATCTATTCGATAATATATCAGTTGTGACAGTTGGTTTCTCACCAGAAGCAAATGGAAAAATACTGCAGCTGGAAATTACGCAATAATTGCAACAGAGGACACCAAGCGACCACCTGGTAGATGTAGTCTCTTATGGTCAATCTTCCAATGATATGCCTACAAATACGTCACAATGCTGTAAACACCTTGGGAAAGCGACAGAAAGCCTAAGCTCATTCGTGGCCCATTCACAGCCATGTAAGGAGTCATTGGCATGAGGCGGTTTCAAAAAATGCGGCACTTCCTGATTGGATTTTTATATGGGTTTCGCCTGGCACTCACAGACTAAATCTTCGCAGTTTTGGAAACGTCAGAGTGTTTTCTTTACAAAACTGTCAATTATATGCATAGTCGAGCATCTTTTCGTGACAAAATATCTTATTTAAAACGGGAACGTTTTTCATCCAAAAATTAAAATAGCGCCGCCTATATCCAAGAAGTTAATACAGGTAACGGGTGGAGGACAGAGGAGCCTCTTAATGAACAAGTTACAGATCTGTGAGAGCCAGAAATCTTACTGGTTTGTAGGTGACCAAATACTTATTTTCCACCATGAATTGCAAACAAATTCATAAAAAATCCTACAATGTGATTTTCAGGATTCTTTTTTCTAATTTTGTCTGTCATAGTTGACGTGTACCTATGATGAAAATTACAGACCTCTCTCATCTTTTTAAGTGGGAGAACTTGCACAATTGGTGGCTGACTAAATACTTTTTTGCCCCACTATATGTGAAAACATCCAAAGTTTTTCCAACATAAAACCCAAGAGATGCCTGTGGCTTCAGGAGTAAATTGCCGTACAGTGCAGAGCTCACTACAATTTAATGGGGACTCCATCAGCAATCACTCAGTGTGCTTATCAGAATTTCTCATGTTGCTGAAACGAAGGGGATTTGTTTTTCTTACTCTAATTAAAACACGAGGACATTCTTTGGTACCTTTCTCCTCTCCTATTTCTATACCCCAAGCAGTGAATGAGGAGGCAACCCGCCTTAAACTCAGTCAGGGGCACTGGCAAGCAGGTACTGGCACTCCAGGGTAAACTTCCGTGAACACATACTCCCATGCTAACACTCCCACACAAACACACATCGCGGATCGGATCAAGCCTGTCACGCCTCTCACCATCTCCTGTTACAAATCAAAAGGATTAAAGAAGGCATCATGGTGCATGCAAAATTTGACAAAATATGTATCGGGTTTGCCAAATCTGACTTCGAGAGAGAGTTTTGCGGTTTTACCTCCCCCTCTGGATTGTATGATATCAAAGGTGTAGAAATCCTGCATCTGGGGTTGCAGCACAAAGCAAAATCTCTGTCTTTGCACCTGAGTCCTACTTTTACATAATCCTGACCCCTGTTAGCTATCGCATTCATTGGATCCAAAATCAACCAAAAACTAAATGATTACATAAACCAAGCAAAACCAGAAACCTTTTAGATATTTTGAAAATTAATATGTCTTTTCACAAATCTGCTATCACACATGAAGAATGTTGCATCTTTCACCAATGACACATGCATGTTTAAAATGCAGCACGGTAACTGCATTTACCTTTCATATCTTAATAAGCTGTACCATAAATATTTGGTCTACTTCTCTGAATCACTTTCACTCTCCATCACTTTACAGTTCCATGAATATTGTTACACTCTGTTAGGCCTTCTCATGAAGCATGCAAGTATATTATCTTTGCCAGATTGCCTCTTTACACTGTACATGTGGCTACAGTTTTATTTATTTATTTCAGACAATGTGCATGATAAACCCCTTGAGATGAGTCATCTAATTACCAATGGTGTCCAGAGGCAACAGATACACAAACTGTATACTGTGAACAACACACATGGGTACAAATAGGATTTATTTTATTTTGCACATTTTATTGAGCCTGTCTGGAATACCAGAATGTAGGGTTTGCACTTTGGGGACTATTCCACCGGTCCCATTGTACCAGGCAAGCTCAATCAAACTCAATGCATAAAGTCAAGAAGAGGGTACAATATGGTCAACCAAACAAACACACTCCCCGAGCATTTCAGGAGCGGCTTGTTCTAAAGCAGAGAGAATATTTTAATTGAGACAGATGGGGCTTTTGTGCACCCAAAGCTCAGAGACAAACTCTCTCACTTTGATCTCTTACCCCATACCCCACCCCTGTCAACCATCAGAATGCATCTGAAGCAAATACGTAATATTATGATAATAAACAACACATTCAAAATGAGATGAAGATGTTTGAAGAAAAAAGAACCATCACTCACCTTTTATGAAGCCTTCATCTTGTTTTTCTTCACCCCGGGTTGGCATTTTCAAAGTGTTTTAAATTCCTCCACCTGTCACAGGACAGCTCCCCGTGTCGCCATTGGGAACTAATTGTTCCTCACATTTATGTTGTCATAGTGGCATGCTTCATCAAGAATGCAACAGGCAAATGTGGATTTCTAAGCTAATTGGAGATAATTTTGTGATTGCTGGAAAAAGCCATATGCACTGATGATGCCATTTATACACTTTATGAACAAAAGTGTATGTAGAATGTGACTCTGTGTGTGCAGGTGTTAGAATGAAAGATAAGGAGATAAGTGTCTCTGTGTGATTGTACATAATCATAACACACTATCATCTGCCTGCATAGATCATAGGCTACTTTAAATCTAAAGAGTTTCTTCTAGATTTCCAGTTAATTGCATCTACCTAGATGACTATACAATGCTGCTATGTTGTTCTTGCGGAGGGTAGAGTGGAGTGGTTGAACGCTGTGTTTACCCAAGCCAACAGAGCTGAGGTGAGTCTATAAATAATAGAAAAATTACGTATTTACCTGATATTAATTGTTAGCAATTAAAATGTAACGAACATAAGACATTGCTGTCGTGCTAATGCTGTGTTTTTATGGTCTCTGCTCTAGTTCCCAATCTAGGCGTATGGTCACTAGAGATGGCTTGAGCTGACAAATTAGTTAAAGACGGCATTACATAGACAAGATGTGGTGGGTGTAATTGAGATAGAGAGCCTGGGAGAGTTTAAAACAATCGCTCATTGTCTCAAAATCTTTCTTGTTATGGGAAACTAAGCCAGGTTGGGGGTTAAAACAACACCAGGTGCAGATAACCAGAACATGGTGGCTTATGGTGCCCTTGGTCTGCATGGGAGTGGTGGAACCAGCCATGACATAAGCATTGTTAGTGTCAGCTACAGTGGGGAGAACAAGTATTTGATACACTGCCGATTTTGCAGTTTCCCTACTTACAAAGCATGTAGAGGTCTGTAATTGTTATCATAGGTACACATCAACTGTGAGAGACAGAATCTAAAACAAAAATGCAGAAAATCACATTGTATGATTTTTAAGTAATTAATTAGCATTTTATTGCATGACATAAGTATTTGATCACCTACCAACCAGTAAGAATTCCGACTCTCACAGACCTGTTAGTTTTTCTTTAAGAAGCCCTCCTGTTCTCCACTCATTACCTGTATTAACTGCACATGTTTGAACTTGTTACCTGTATAAAAGACACCTGTCCACACACTCAATCAAACAGACTCCAACCTCTCCACAATGGCCAAGACCAGAGAGCTGTGTAAGGACATCAGGGATAAAATTGTAGACCTGCACAAGGCTGGGATGGGCTACAGGACAATAGGCAAGCAGCTTGGTGAGAAGGCAATAACTGTAGGCTCAATTATTAGAAAATGGAAGAAGTCCATGCAAGATTTCACCTCGTGGGGCATCAATGATCATAAGAAAGGTCAGGGATCAGCCCAGAACTACACGGCAGGACCTGGACAATGACCTGAAGACCTGGAGAGAGCTGTATCAAATATCAAATACTTATGTCATGCAATAAAATGGTAATTAATTACTTAAAAATCATACAATGTGATTTTCTGGATTCTTGTTTTAGATTCCGTCTCTCACAGTTGAAGTGTACCTATGATAAAAATTACAGACCTCTACATGCTTTGTAAGTAGGAAAACCTGCTTTCATCAACCAGGATCTCAGCGATCACTGCCTCATTGCTTGCGTCCGTAATGGGTTTGTGATCAAACGACCACCTAGTCACTGTCAAACGCTCCTTAAAGCATATATAGCCAGTGGTTCACTCCAGACCTGACTGCCCTTGACCAGCATAAAAACATCCTGTGGCATACTGCATTAAAATCAAATAGCCCCCGCGATATGCAACTTTGTAGGGAAGTTAGGAACCAATATACACAGGCAGTTAGGAAAGCAAAGGCTAGCTTTTTCAAACATAAATTTGCATCCTGCAGAACAAACTCCAAAAAGTTCCTCCCAGCTGCCCACTGCAATGAGGCTGGGAAACAATGTCACCACCGATAAATCCACAATAATTGAGAATTTCAATCAGCATTATTCTACGGCTTGCCATGCTTTCCACCTGTCTACCCCTACTCTGGTCAACAGCCCTGCACTCCCCACAGCAACTTTCCCAAGCCTCCCTCATTTCTCCTTCACCCAAATCCAGATAACTGATGTTCTGAAAGAGCTGCAAAATCTGGACCCCTACAAATCAGCAGGGCTAGACAATCTGGATCCTCTCTTTCTAAAATTATCAGCCTAAATTGTTGCAACCTCTCTTTTGTATCGTTTGACATCCCATCTTCAAAGGGGAGACACTCTAGACCCAAACTGTTACAGACCTGTATCTATCCAACCATGCATTTCTAAGGTCTTCAAAAGCCAAGTTATCAAACAGATGCCCGACCATTTCGAATCCCACAGTACCTTCTCCGCTATACATTCTGGTTTCCGAGCTGGTCATGGGTGCACCTCAGCCACGCTCAAGGTCCTAAACGATATCATAACTGCCATCGATAAGAGACAATACTGTGCAGCTGTATTCATGGACCTGGCCCAAGGTTTGACTCTGTCAATCACCACATTCTTATCTCCAGACTCAACAGCCTTGGTTTCTCAAATGACTGCCTCGCCTGGTTCACCAACTACTTCTCAGACAGAATTCAGTGTATGAAATCGGAGGGCCTGTTGTCCGGACATCTAGCAGTCTCTATGGGGGTGCCACAGGGTTCAATTCTCGGGCCGCTCCTTTCTCTGTATACATCAATGATGTCGCTCTTGCTGCTAGTGATTCTCTGATCCACCTCTATGCAGACAACACCATTATGTATACCTCTGGCCCTTATTTGGACACTGTGTTAACTTACCTCCAGACTCTGCACTTAAATGCAAGTAAAACTAAATTCATGCTCTTCAACCGATCGCTGCCCGCACCTGCACACCCTTCCAGCATCACTACTTTGGACGGTACTGACTTAGAATATGTGGACAACTACAAATACCTAGGTGTCTGGTTAGACTGTAAACTCTCCTTCCAGACTTGCATTAAGCATCTCCAATCCAAAATTTAATCTAGAATCAACTTCCTATTTCTCAACAAAGCATCCTGCAACAAACATACCCTCATAAAACTGACTATTCTGCCGATCCTTGACTTTGTCGATGTCATTTTTGTCGATGTATATTTCACTGGTCACCCCGAAAAACAATTCCTTCTTTGGCCACCTTTCCTTCCAGATTTCTGCTGCCAAGGACTGGAAAAAACTGCAAAATCACTGAAGCTGGAGATCATACCTCCCTCACTAGCTTTAATCACCAGCTGTCAGAGCAGCTGACAGATCACTGCACCTGTACATAGCCCATCTGTAAATAGCCCATCCAACTACCTCATCCCCATACTGTTATTTTTTAAATCTCTACTTACACATTCATCTTCTGCATATCTATCATCTCTATCTGTTTAATTGCTAAATTGTAATTACTATGGCCTATTTATTGCCTTACCTCCCTTATCTTACCTCATTTGCACACAATGTATATACTCTTTTTTTCTCTTGTGTTATTGACTGTATGTTTGTTTACTCTGTGTTGTTTGTGTCGCACTGCTTTGCTTTATCTTGGCCAGGTCGCAGTTGTAAATGAGTACTTGTTCTCAACTAGCCTACCTGGTTAAATATAGGTGAAATAATGTAAAAATGGTCTCACGGAAGTGGCTTGTTTTTGGCTCACATTCTATCCTCACAACCCACTGCTTGGACCATTTGCAGAAAACCTGGCTGAACCTGGGCTGTCCTGTAAAAATAGAAATCCAATGGTGAGATAATTGGCTTAGCACAGGGAAGAGCAGGGCAATTGGGAATTCTCAGTGATGTCCAATTCATGTTTCTGTGTTCGAATACAGTATAGGTGAGGTATGGAAATACAATCAAATGTTGTTGCTTGAGTCTCACGTTATCGTTGTGGTCGAGTACTGCAATCTGTTTCCGCTGTTTCATGCAAGTGCAGTCAAAATGCTTTCGTTTTGGAGAATATTGTAGCAGGGAACTGTGAAATGTCTCCAGGTAATCTGTAGTGATTTTAAAAATTATAAGTAGATCAGTACACAATCCAACTGTGTATAACTAGCAAAAAAATAATTTTGTTTCAGCCCATGTAACGGTTTTCCTCCTCTTCTGAGGTGCAGTAGGAAGGATCGAACCAATATGCAGCATGGTAAGTGTTCGTCATTTTATTAAATTGAACTGAACACCACAATACAAAGTAAACAAAAACAACAACCGAAACAGTTCCGTCTGTTCACTAAAACAAAGACAGAAAACAACTACCCACAAATCATAGTGGGAAAACAGGATGCCTAAGTGTGGTTCTCAATCAGAGACAACGACAAACAGCTGCCTCTGATTGGGAACCATATTCGGCCAAACACAGAAATACAAAAACATTGAACAACAACATAGAATGCCCACCCCAACTCACGCCCTGACCAAACTAAAATAGAGACATAAAAAAGGAACTAAGGTCAGGACGTGACAGCCCAGCTTGAAACGAAAAGGGGAAAAACAAAAAAGGAATCAGGTGCTTGACTTGGGGCCTAGGAAATCCCCCCAAAACATTCCTTACCCATGGACACTTCAACAAGTGACTATCCCAGGATATAAAGAAATAGGCAAAAAACACACAGACTGCGTGTTTTGTTCTGTAAATATATTATCAGACAATGCAGAAACAGAGTTTTCCTTTTTCTTTATTTCACGGGATAGTCATCTTTTGAAGTCTTCTCGGGTAAGGAATGCTTTTTTGGGCATCAAGCAGATGATGGTGAAATACTGTTCTTACTTTGTGTTTGAGAGCTGAGCCCCAATGACACCTTCCTTGTCTCTCTTGCTCGTCCTCCTCATTTAGTGCTTGCCAGACAACAGTTCCTCTGGAGATTGTACTGTTAGGTGTTCTGTATCGCATAGAATGTGGTCCTGCCAAACATGTTCAGAAGCCTTGACCATTGCTCCAGTGTTGTGTATGTGCCACCCTGTGAATAAAAGATATGCGGCAGGCAGAAAATTGCTCTCTGGCATACCTCTTATATCAGGGAATGATGTCCAGGTACCTGAGTGTCCATTGATACAATCCCCCTTCACCCTCAACTGTGCTCCCAAATAATAGATGTCTGTGTGCAAGACTGCTTGGCCACAGATCTGGCAGAGCTTGAAAAGTGGTAAAAGTTTTGTTTCAAAGACAATTGTCTGACTCTTGCCATGCTTGACTCTTGTCATGCTACATCTTCACTGGCAAGAGTCTGAAGATGAGCTTAACCGTGTTCCAGGCCTATAACTTGTATCGTGGGGTCTGCAGCCTCTTCTTCACGGGTGTCTTTGGAGGTTCTTTTTGAGGGTGTTGACATCATTGGCTGGGCTGAACTGGGTCCAGGTTGCTGCTTATGACAACTGCATAATATAAAGAGACTAGCTTGATTATTCTACTATCAAATATTCTCTAAGAGCTAATTGGCAACTTAATATTATAATACAAATAGCAAATACATGTGATAAAGATGTTTTCTTGAGGAGACCAGCAGTACAAATCAAAGCAAAGGTAACTGTAGCGACAGATTGCATAACATTACTTACTTTTGTTGGCAATGATGTTTAGTCAGTGGTCACACTTTGTAAATACTAAGGGTGAAAACAGAGCGAGACAATTTGCCAAGTAACTAGTTACAGAATTTTGAAATGATCTCCATCCATAATGACCAAAAGACTGTGTTGCGTTTTATGAACATTTTGGCTAGTTTAGATAAAGCTTTGATAACTTGCACACACCATATGGCTTTTTAGGATCATGAGGACGTGGTAGCTTTCTAGCTATATGGCTAGGTGGTATTAGCAAGCTAGATAGATAGCTAGTATGCAACAAAACATATTCTCTTACTTTGTGACTTCTATTCTTTTGCGCTATTGTTTGGTCATATGACACTGGTTGTTTGTGGAAAAGGGAGGTATATACACACAATGTGGACTTTGGAAAAAAAGATTAGTGCTCTTCTGGAATTCTTCCATACCTTAAGGGAAGATTTCGGCAGTACCTGTATGGTTATGTCATGCAGGTGAAAGAGGACCCAAAAGCGACTTGGCGAAAACAGAGTCTTTAATCCAGTAAAGTAAATACAAACAAAAAACACAACTTTCACTCGAAATGACGAGGACAAACTGGAGACTCGATCTTGAACAGCAGGTGAACAGCAGGTTGCCTCGGGAAGGCACTTGAACCAGACAGACTCAGACACCTGCTCACCACGCAGCATCTGAGGAAAACACGACACGACAGGGCGATACACAAACACAGCACGGTGAATTCTAGACAAGGAACCGACAGGACAGGAACGGAACACAAAGGAAGAAATAGGGACTCTAATCAGGGGAAAGGATCGGGAACAGGTGTGGGAAGACTAAATGATTGATTAGGGGAATAGGAACAGCTGGGAGCAGGAACGGAACGATAGAGAGAAGAGAGAGCGAGAGAGTGATAGAAAGAGGGAAAGAACCTAATAAGACCAGCAGAGGGAAACGAATAGAATGGGAAGCACAGGGACAAGACAAGATAATAAATGACAAAACATGACAGTACCCCCCCCACTCACCGAGCGCCTCCTGGCGCACTCGAGGAGGAATCCTGGCGGCAACGGAGGAAATCATCAATGAGTGAACGGTCCAGCACGTCCCGAGACGGAACCCAACTCCTCTCCTCAGGACCGTAACCCTCCCAATCCACTAAGTATTGGTGACCCCGTCCCCGAGAACGCATGTCCATGATCTTATGTACCTTGTAAATAGGTGCGCTCGACAAGGACGGGAGGGGGAGGGAAGACGAACGGGGGTGCGAAGAAAGGGCTTAACACAGGAGACATGGAAGACAGGATGGACGCGACGAAGATGTCGCGGAAGAAGCAGTCGCACAGCGACAGGATTGACGACCTGGGAGACACGGAACGGACCAATGAACCGCGGAGTCAACTTACGAGAAGCTGTCGTAAGAGGAAGGTTGCGAGTGGAAAGCCACACTCTCTGGCCGCAACAATACCTTGGACTCTTAATCCTGCGTTTATTGGCGGCTCTCACAGTCTGTGCCCTGTAACGGCAAAGTGCAGACCTCACCCTCCTCCAGGTGCGCTCACAACGTTGGACAAACGCTTGAGCGGAGGGAACGCTGGACTCGGCAAGCTGGGATGAGAACAGAGGAGGCTGGTAACCCAGACTACTCTGAAACGGAGATAACCCGGTAGCAGACGAAGGAAGCGAATTGTGAGCGTATTCTGCCCAGGGGAGCTGTTCTGCCCAAGACGCAGGGTTTCTGAAAGAAAGGCTGCGTAGTATGCGACCAATCGTCTGATTGGCCCTCTCTGCTTGACCGTTAGACTGGGGATGAAACCCGGAAGAGAGACTGACGGACGCACCAATCAAACGACAGAACTCCCTCCAAAACTGTGACGTGAATTGCGGGCCTCTGTCTGAAACGGCGTCTAACGGGAGGCCATGAATTCTGAATACATTCTCGATAATGATTTGTGCCGTCTCCTTAGCGGAAGGAAGTTTAGCGAGGGAATGAAATGTGCCGCCTTAGAGAACCTATCGACAACCGTAAGAATCACAGTCTTCCCCGCAGACAAAGGCAGACCGGTAATGAAGTCTAGGGCGATGTGAGACCATGGTCGAGAAGGAATGGGGAGCGGTCTGAGACGACCGGCAGGAGGAGAGTTACCCGACTTAGTCTGCGCGCAGTCCGAACAAGCAGCCACGAAACGGCGCGTGTCACGCTCCTGAGTCGGCCACCAAAAGCGCTGGCGAATAGACGCAAGAGTGCCTCGAACACCGGGATGACCAGCTAACTTGGCAGAGTGAGCCCACTGAAGAACAGCCAGACGAGTGGAAACAGGAACGAAAAGGAGGTTACTAGGACAAGCGCGGCGACGCAGTGTGCGTGAGTGCTTGCTTAACCTGTCTTTCAATTCCCCAGACTGTTAACCCGACAACACGCCCATAAGGAAGAATCCCCTCGGGATCAGTAGAAGCCACAGAAGAACTAAACAGACGGGATAAGGCATCAGGCTTGGTGTTCTTGCTACCCGGACGGTAAGAAATCACAAACTCGAAACGAGCGAAAAACAACGCCCAACGAGCTTGACGGGCATTAAGTCGTTTGGCAGAACGGATGTACTCAAGGTTCTTATGGTCTGTCCAAACGACAAAAGGAACGGTCGCCCCCTCCAACCACTGTCGCCATTCGCCTAGGGCTAAGCGGATGGCGAGCAGTTCACGGTTACCCACATCATAGTTGCGCTCAGATGGCGACAGGCGATGAGAAAAATAAGCGCAAGGATGAACCTTATCGTCAGACTGGAAGCGCTGGGATAGAATGGCTCCCACGCCTACCTCTGAAGCGTCAACCTCGACAATGAATTGTCTAGTGACGTCAGGAGTAACGAGGATAGGAGCGGACGTAAAACGTTCTTTTAGAAGATCAAAAGCTCCCTGGGCGGAACCGGACCACTTAAAACACGTCTTGACAGAAGTAAGAGCTGTGAGAGGGGCAGCAACTTGACCGAAATTACGAATGAAACGCCGATAGAAATTAGCGAAACCTAAAAAGCGCTGCAACTCGACACGTGACCTTGGAACGGGCCAATCACTGACAGCTTGGACCTTAGCGGAATCCATCTGAATGCCTTCAGCGGAAATAACGGAACCGAGAAAAGTAACGGAGGAGACATGAAAAGAGCACTTCTCAGACTTTACGTAGAGACAATTCTCTAAAAGGCGCTGTAGAACACGTCGAACGTGCTGAACATGAATCTCGAGTGACGGAGAAAAATCAGGATATCGTCAAGATAGACAAAAACAAAGATGTTCAGCATGTCTCTCAGAACATCATTAACTAATGCCTGAAAAACAGCTGGCGCATTGGCGAGACCAAACGGCAGAACCCGGTACTCAAAATGCCCTAACGGAGTGTTAAACGCCGTTTTCCACTCGTCCCCCTCTCTGATGCGCACGAGATGGTAAGCGTTACGAAGGTCCAACTTAGTAAAGCACCTGGCTCCCTGCAGAATCTCGAAGGCTGATGACATAAGGGGAAGCGGATAACGATTCTTAACCGTTATGTCATTCAGCCCTCGATAATCCACGCAGGGGCGCAGAGTACCGTCCTTCTTCTTAACAAAAAAGAACCCCGCCCGGCCGGAGAGGAAGAAGGCACTATGGTACCGGCGTCAAGAGACACAGACAAATAATCCTCGAGAGCCTTACGTTCGGGAGCCGACAGAGAGTATAGTCTACCCCGAGGAGGAGTGGTCCCCGGAAGGAGATCAATACTACAATCATACGACCGGTGAGGAGGAAGGGAGTTGGCTCGGGACCGACTGAAGACCGTGCGCAGATCATGATATTCCTCCGGCACTCCTGTCAAATCGCCAGGTTCCTCCTGAGAAGTAGGGACAGAAGAAACGGGAGGGATGGCAGACATTAAACACTTCACATGACAAGAAACGTTCCAGGATAGGATAGAATTACTAGACCAATTAATAGAAGGATTATGACATACTAGCCAGGGATGACCCAAAACAACAGGTGTAAACGGTGAACGAAAAATCAAAAAAGAAATAGTCTCACTGTGGTTACCAGATACTGTGAGGGTTAAAGGTAGTGTCTCAAATCTGATACTGGGAAGATGACTACCATCTAAGGCGAACATGGGCGTAGGCTTCTCTAACTCTCTGAAAGGAATGTCATGTTTCCGAACCCATGCTTCGTCCATGAAACAACCCTCAGCCCCAGAGTCTATCAAGGCACTACATGTAGCACCCGAACCGGTCCAGCGTAGATGGACCGACAAAGTAGTACAGGATCTTGATGGAGAGACTTGAGTAGTTGCGCTCACCTGTAGCCCTCCGCTTACAGATGAGCTCTGGCTTTTACTGGACATGAATTAACAAAATGTCCAGCAACTCCGCAATAGAGGCACAGGCGGTTGGTGATCCTCCGTTCCCTCTCCTTAGTCGAGATGCGAATCCCTCCCAGCTGCATGGGCTCAGACTCTGAGCCAGAGGAGGGAGATGGTTGCGATGCGGAGCAGGGAAACACCGTTGATGCGAGCTCTCTTCCACGAGCCCGGTGACGAAGATCTACCCGTCGTTCTATGCGGATGGCGAGAGCAATCAAAGAGTCCACATCTGAAGGAACCTCCCGGGAGAGAATCTCATCCTTAACCACTGCGTGGAGTCCCTCCAGAAAACGAGCGAGCAGCGCCGGCTCGTTCCACTCACTAGAGGCAGCAAGAGTGCGAAACTCAATAGAATAATCCGTTATGGACCGTTCACCTTGGCATAAGGAAGCCAGGGCCCTAGAAGCCTCCCTACCAAAAACTGAACGGTCAAAAACCCGAATCATCTCCTCTTTAAAGTTCTGGAACTTGTTAGAGCAATCAGCCCTTGCCTCCCAGATAGCTGTGCCCCATTCTCGAGCCCGGCCAGTAAGGAGTGAAATGACGTAAGCAACCCGAGCTCTCTCTCTAGAGTATGTGTTGGGTTGGAGAGAGAACACAATCTCACACTGCGTGAGAAAGGAGCGGCACTCAGTGGGCTGCCCGGAGTAGCAAGGTGGGTTATTAACCCTAGGTTCTGGAGGCTCGGCAGGCCAGGAAGTAACAGGTGGCACGAGACGTAGACTCTGGAACTGTCCAGAGAGGTCGGAAACCTGAGCGGCCAGGTTCTCCACGGCATGGCGAGCAGCAGACAATTCCTGCTCGTGTCTGCCGAGCATGGCTCCTTGGATCTCGACGGCAGTGTAACGAGCGTCTGAAGTCGCTGGGTCCATTCCTTGGTCGGTTCCTTCTGTCATGCAGGTGAAAGAGGACCCAAAAGCGACTTGGCGAAAACAGAGTCTTTAATCCAGTAAAGTAAATACAAACAAAAAACACAACTTTCACTCGAAATGACGAGGACAAACTGGAGACTCGATCTTGAACAGCAGGTGAACAGCAGGTTGCCTCGGGAAGGCACTTGAACCAGACAGACTCAGACACCTGCTCACCACGCAGCATCTGAGGAAAACACGACACGACAGGGCGATACACAAACACAGCACGGTGAATTCTAGACAAGGAACCGACAGGACAGGAACGGAACACAAAGGAAGAAATAGGGACTCTAATCAGGGGAAAGGATCGGGAACAGGTGTGGGAAGACTAAATGATTGATTAGGGGAATAGGAACAGCTGGGAGCAGGAACGGAACGATAGAGAGAAGAGAGAGCGAGAGAGTGATAGAAAGAGGGAAAGAACCTAATAAGACCAGCAGAGGGAAACGAATAGAATGGGAAGCACAGGGACAAGACAAGATAATAAATGACAAAACATGACAGGTTAGTGAGAAAGTCCATATTGCAAATGTACGGTCCCTTACTAGACGTCCAAAATCGTTTGTAAAATTTGCGGACGGCGTCGGGCCGAGCGGCAGGGCCGGACCTACCAGGAAGTCATCAAATGAACTTTGTCGGACATTCGGTTTCCGTTTTACAAAAATAATAAGATTTAGGTCATTTTTCCGATGTCCCGGAAATTCCCACAAGAGGGCATAAGCAATCATATTGCTATTGGACAAAACATCACGATTCACGACGGGGCCTTATCTCGAAAACTGAAAATATTTAGAAGCCGAAACTCGGTGAGCGTAGGGGCGGCATAATGGGCAGTTGGCCCCGAACAAGATGGCGTCTAGGCCTCAACGGTTTTTGAGTTATGGCCATTTATCTGGGATTAAAGGTCCAAAATGAAAATAGAGAAATTCTTTTTCCACTTCACGTCAAAGTCAAGGAGCCTCCGGTGTCAATAAAAAAAGAACCAGCCATTTATCTATCGTCATTTAAGAGAAATCGTACAACGACACCTTGGTGATGTTCACGGATAGGTGTTTTTTTTTCAACGGTTACATATCCAGTTGCAGGGTGTTCTTACAAATCTTTTTAAAGTGTGCTGCGGAGCTCTGCGAGATTTCTGTGATTTTCTATGATTTTCTGAAATAACACACACTCACTAAACCCTCCGTAAATAACTCAGTTCTTAACGTAAAGACTTAAAACTCAGGATTCTGTAAAGGCATACCCCAATCATAATATGAGTTTATTTATAGCTTCCTGTGCCAACCGGAAGTGCCTTTAATGGTGTCACAGTGGCAGTTTCCATGGGTTCAAAAGGTCAGATCTTTTCAAAACTTCATATGTGTGACTAGGTAACCATCATGAACTGTAAATCAGTCATTTCTCCCAACAGATGTCAAAGAAAATCTCTCACACGCACACACAGCAAGGATGGAGTGAAAAGTGCGGTTCTCAAAGACACAGAGAGCAGGCAATGGCATAAACATAATAATCTCTAGGCCGTGCCGAGTTCAACGAGATATCCCGCTTGACCGTAGCTCGCTCGGTCTAAGCGCAGCGACCATTAGAAAATTAGGCCCAAAATGAAGCCTGCCCCACAACGTCATTTGCTTTTGGGTGACAGTGAGAGAACCGTTAGGGTGAGAAGCACAATTCGACCTCAGGTACGTTCCTAAGGTCCTTCCGATCAGTGCAAGCCTAACGTTGACCGTGTGGCATTAACCCTTAATAGTTAAAATAAGGTGTTTACTTCAAAGAGTTTGCATTGACTTCTCTCCCCATAGGAATACATTGCCTTTACCCCTAAATTAAACCTGAAGTGTATATGGGTTATGAATGCCGTATGAACCTGTCTTTGGTAACAGTCCATCAGGCCAGTATGAGGTCTACCTGTGTTGATTCTAAGCTTCCTGGACCAACCGGAAGTGGTTAAAATCACCCTAAAAGTGTTTTTCCATTACCTGCCTGCAGTTTGATAGACATAGTGCATTCAACCCTGTGTAAATCAGTCAATTGTTAACGTAAGGACTTAAAACTCAGGATTCTGTAAAAGCATAGGCCAGTGAGGATATGTGTTGACTTATAGCTTCCTGTGCCAACCGGAAGTGCCTTAATTGGTGTCTCAGGGGCTGTTTCGAGGGGTTAAAAAAGTCAGATCTGTCCAAAACTTCATATGTGTGATTAGGCAACCCCCATGAACTGTAAATCAGTCATTTTTCCCATAAAATTTCAAAGGAAAACTAAATCACACAGACAAACAACTTGGAAGGAGGGACGTATTGGGGTTTGTAGAGACAGACAGTGCCTCCAATAGTTAGCTTTGTTCGAGCTAAAAAAGAACCGTCAGACCTAGAGTTCAAACTTTAGAAACCTGTTCTAGACCTCGGGTCGATAGTGCGTGGTGAGTTAGGTGGCTCTAGAAGGTTCTCGGACCGAGAAATAGCCTCGTACATTTGCAATGACTTCAATTCATTTTGACCATTACGAAAATGGCGACATTTACAAAAGTCTCAGAGACACAAGACTAGGTGCATTGAAACCGGCTCGGCCCATAGAGACGGACCCCAACGTTTCGGTCCGATAGTTCATTCAAGGACCCCATAGCAAGGCATGGAAAAAAGTGGATTTTCAGCACCAATTAGGGTTTTACTCGGGCACCGAAGGACCTATCGAGCCGAAACTCGGGATTCGGGGTCGCCTCACATAGGCCTTCACATAATGTCCGACCTGGACCCGCAGCTAGAACGTAACTATGTGTTTTACGTTTTTATTATGTTTTAAACTAAAGGCGCTGTGAATTATGGGCCTGCTCTGACATATATGATAGTTGGCTTCTAAATGAGTTGGAAAAAGTGGGTTTGGTGTCAATTGGTATCAGTTTGGTGTCAAAATGACATCTAATTGACTGATGGACACTGACTTGCTAGTTGACTTTTGTACATTAGCAATATGTTTAAACGGAGAGGGACCATCACCAAAATGGCATTCTGAAATCAACACAAAAAATGGCATCACCATAGTCTCCAGGCTGTGCAGAGTTCAACGAGACGCCCGCTTGACCGTAGCTCGCTCTGAGTGCAGCGACCTTGAAAAAAAGAAGGCGCAAAAGGAAGGCTGGCCCTCAATGTCATTTGCTTTAGGGTGACAGTGAGAGAACC